>NC_136654.1:4362005-4692005 GCF_949748355.1 Melanostigma gelatinosum
TTATCAACTCTATGATATGTGGATATTTCCATGAGTAACCTTCAGGTTACTTCTCCCACAACCCTCAAACACGTTACGCAACAGAGATGTGCCCGAGATCCGTGGGATCAGGACCTCGAATGTTCTCTTATCACATGACAGCCACATTGAGACGAGACTGTGCTAATGTCCTGTAACAATCAATTACTCCACCCAGTTCAGCCGCATCAGACGCACACTGTGATTAGTGAAGTGATGTTACAGAAACGCTCCAAACAGAGAATTCCTCTCTCCGTCTCTCTGCAGAGTGACTCCGTTCAGTACTCTTATGTAAATAATGTCCTGGCCGGATACACACGTCTATACATTCAGGACGTACATTACATGCACATCCTCTTGTCCTATTTATGTCCTATTTATGCATTATTGCACACATTGTTGATCCTCTAGCTGCACAAGCGGATGCACTTTCACAAATATTCCATTTTATCTCGACCGCTTTATGTCACCGCTCTCGTGTCACTCATCGCTCCCTCTTTTCATCAAAGGTACAGTTCAAGCCAGTTTCACTGTCACTGACGATTACTGATAGAGTGAGAAGATGACAGCTTGCTTCTTAACCACACCACACACACACACACACACACACACACACACACAAAGTAATGCTGGTAAACAATCGACATACCATTTAAAAGGAGAGCGAATGTGATTCGATGCCTGATTACAGTACATCTACCAATGTGTAGAATATTGAAGTCAGAGAAATTAGACATTTATGTGAACGGAAACCCGTTCAATTTATTTGTGCACCAAATAAGTGAAGTCACGTGCTTTTCATGCATTTTCTTTGCCATTTAACTGTTGCAAGACGCATGCGATGAGGCATTTACACCTACATTTACATGTGACTGCTCATTTCATAGCCATGTAGAGAGCTGTGTTATCCTTTACGCACAAAGTTATGTACAATTTGATATTGTTTCAGCCACCTTGAAAATAAAACAAATCTGGTTCTGTTGTCATGCATTAGTGATCCAGTGATCCTATGTTGTTGTTGTGTTGTTATTGAACTGTGCAGGTGCAGGTGGCGTCTGTGTGGATTTGTTTGTCATGTGGATTTAATTATCAGTGTTATTGTTCAGTTTTTAGATGCAGACTGCATCTCCAGCAGTTGGGTTTAATGCTAACGAGCTAACTTGTTAATTCCCCCTCCAGCACAGAGGTTGCACGTGTTTTTTTTTGGCCACCTTGAAAATGAAAGAACCAGGTTCCCCGGGTGTTTTTTCTTGTTTCTCAAGTGCCCTATAGTCTAACGTTGGTATTATTCCAGTGTTTGATGCAGGTACCATCTGAGTGGTTCTGTTCTCATGCTAATGAGCTCATTTCGAGCATTTCCCGCTGGCACAGAGACTGCCAAGTGAGTTTTCTTTATTCAGCCAACTTTAAAATGGAAGAAATGCAGTTTTTGTGCTAAATTAAAAGTTTTCAAGTAGCTTAGTTATCTGGGATGTTTCAGCTGATTTTCATGCTCATTCGAAGCTGGAGACAGATGGCCCATTATACGTTTGGGAGAAGGATGAAATGGAGCTACAGGGGCCAACTCACGGTGTGTATGCTGCTCCTGTGAACTTCACTTTTGACTGATATGAATTTGACTGTGACAGACAAAATGTTTCTCTTGGAATCAGCTATTTTACAGCCTTAAAAATGCAAATGCCACCTCAAGATATACGATGGGGAAAAAAGCTGCCGATCTTCCCAACTGTTCAACCATTTCGCTTCACCCTGATACAAAAACATACAAAGACAAACCGAGACTGCACATGTACCCAAACCCTTGAGTCAGTGGCCGCTGACCCACATTTAAGTGTGTGTGTGGTCCAAGTGAAGCCCACAGCACCGAAGAGGAGCAAGAGGAGCAAAGAGGAAGTTATAAGACAACTGGAGGGGGAGAATTGTCACAGATGATACAGCCAGGAAACTGTCAACTTAATGTCCTTTCACTTTTGGGAGGAATTGTGGCAAGTGGTGACGCAGGCGCATACGTGTGCACACTTTCATACGTTTAGTAGCAAGAGCACATGCATGCAGGCATGCTCACAGGCATATGGTGACAGGTGAGAGGTGATGGAGAGTGACAGCTCAACCCTGGAGGTAATCAGAAGGCAGGAAAGACTGAGGGGAGCTGAGAAAGTAGAGCAGCAGTAGTTGCATGGAGTTTTCACATGTACTGTATACGACTGTTGTCACAAAAAAAGGCTATTAAACACCGTTTGATTGTTTGTTTTGAAAAGACACTAACAGGTGGAAACTGATAGGTCGTCCCTGCCACAACAAAAAGTAATGCTAGAGGGGATCTGTAGATCGTCATCGAGTAGGGCCACGAGCCAAGTGCCGGCATTTGACGAGTTGGGAGTGAATATGTGTTGGAGTGGCTTTAATTCATGATTTATTAATATCAGTAGTCAGCCATTCATAATGACCGGTTTAACATTGCCAGCTTGTGAAAAATCCCTCTGGCTGTCGTGCATCATCTTCTAGTTGAACTCGCTTTGATGTTGTTTTTGTCTCGCTCTTTAATTTATCGTGCAGGAATTATTCAGACCATCCCGACAGTTATTCAGAAGTTCTTAACTTGAACCGCGATTATCGCAGCCTCCTGCAGATTGTGGGAATGGAATCAACTTATATAACCGCAGATCTGATGTCTCATTCAAAAGTCATGATCCTTTATCAACGGCTTAATCGCCTTCTGACAAAGCACCAAGTCTGCAGATATAAGTGTAAGTCATTATAAAGTGTCTTTCTAATAAGCCATCAAGACAGATTAAAGAGCAGTTAAGAAGACAAAGCACGTTATACTGGATGAGGATGAATACCAGCCGAAGATATTTCCTACAACCAAAAGCTGCTCTTTTGAATGCTTATTACTAATTTATAAGGCATTTATTGGTTAGTATCTCTTAGAACTTAAACCTTTATGAAGCAGGTTTTATGAAAAAGTGGAACCAACAAATTACGTGAACACACAGCCTGAGGTTATAAGAAGTGTTTCTGAATGTTGCTCTTCAACGGTCACTAAAAACCCCCCATCAACAGGCCAATCATGCCCTTGAAATATTAACCACGACACCATATCCTGGTGTCAGTATACTGTGTGTGTGTGTCAAAGCAAGCGGGGAAATGGAAAAGAGATCCCATCGTTGTGTGCGGCTGCGGTCTATGGTCGGCCTGCACGCTGTATTGAGTATTGCTTATCTGTCTGCCTTAAATCAGGGCAGAGCAGTCAAACCCTTTAAGTGACACTGCCCTTCATTACATAACATAATGGCTAAAAAGCCCAATGCGAACACACACACACGCACACGCACGCACGCACGCACACACGCACGCACACACACACACACACACACACACACACACACACACACACACACACACACACACACACAATGGAGATAAACTACTTTCAAATGCAGTGAAAACACACAGATCTATGCGCTTATGGTGTGGATGGAAACCTTGTATCTCCACAAAACCATTGTTTTCAGTGTAAAAAGAATAATTCTGGAGGTTACACTGATACAGTTTGAACAGATTTCATGACCGTTAGTAATTGGTGAGCACATTTTCTTTCATATTTGCTCTATATTATATTTGAAATACACGTTTGTTGACGGCATCTGGAGTGCTGGGTCACACAAACGGCCAGAGACGTACATCAACTCACACTTTTACATGAATGCACTCACTTGCCCACACTAACACACTCTCTCTCTCTCTCTCTCTCTCTCTCTCTCTCTCTCTCTCTCTCTCTCGCTCTCTCTCTCTCTCTCTCTCTCTCTCTCTCTCTCTCTCTCTCTCTCTCTCTCTCTCTCTCTCTCTCTCTCCCTCCCTCTCTCTCTCTCCCTCACACCATGTGACCCCTGCTGCCACCATATTGGTCCTCTCCCACTTGTGCTGGGTGGACATTGTTTTGCAGTGCATCTGGCCTCCTGGCTATCCTGACCCCTCACTGTGGTGATCTCACCCGTGCTCACGCAAACCTAAATGCCACGACTATCATTCTTGTTGTTAATTGAACTGTAAATCACTGCGTGTGCGTCTGTAAATCATGAAGGGCATCTGTTTGTTTACTCTGGGTGTGAAGCCAGCCCCGCTTTCATTAGAGGTGACACCTATGACCTAAGGAGGCGCTCTCCATTCCCCTTGTTGCCTGAGGATCCGTGCGGCATGCAAACACAATGAACCGGGGTTTTTTTGGGTTCTTGTATCAGTAAAAGGTGTGCGTGTGGGAGGAGGGTAATCTGAGAGGAGGATGACTTTGAATTTTAACTTTCAAAAGCTGATTTGGGAGAACCGGTGGGATTTCAGCCTGTTAAATCATCCTCCGCTCGCAGGATGCGGAGACGAAGCGAAAGTGGGAAGAAAAGAAAGAGACATCCAGAAAGAGCAGGTGCGTGGCACAGTGCAGAAGTTGCCTCTTGTGCGTCCTACTCTAAAGTGGATGGGCGTGTGTACACATTGATGCATTTCACCTCAGAAGACTGCGTGCAGCACATGAGGGCTTAGTTGCACGTACGCTTTTGGACCAGGGATTTATGTCAGCGGGCTAATAAGTAAATCAGCAGGCAGAGCAGTCCAGAAATGGTAAAGCTGTAATCTTGGTGAAATTCGTTTAATCGCGAGGAGGAGAGGTAATCTGTGGAGATGGGCTCACTGTGGGAGGGTGTTTATGCAGCCGGAGTGCTTCTATTTCAGTGAGGTGCTACCCTGCAGGAAATTTTAATCCTGGCTGTGTGTTATCCGCCGAATGAGTTGTTTTGCGGCTCAGGTTAATGGGAGACGCACAAGCAGCGATGCTGCTCGATGGAGGTGTGGTGTGGGGAGAGTGTGGCTGTCCACGTTGTCCACTTTCTCATTTAATGCAAAAAGACACCACTGAACAAAATGAGTGAAAGCACGGGGAGGAGAGGGAAGAGGCGAGCGAGGTGGGAGACGGGGAGAGGAGGGAGATGGCCTGTGGGGTGATGGTGAGGGAGCTGGAGAGGAAAGAGAGGAGTGAATAGAGATGTGAGTGGTTGAAGCTGGAGAAAAGAAAGGGGCTGAAAGGAGAGAGGAAGGCTGCAAGAGAAGAGGAAAAGCAGAAAGGATGGATGGTAGCTGGAGAATGGGACGGAGGAGGAAGGCCAGAGAAGAGGACTTGTGACAAAGAAACTCAGGATGAGAGGAACAAATGGCACGTGATGAAACGGGGATGCGTGGAAGAGAAAGAAGAAGCTCGGAGAAATAAGAAGAGTTGGACATGCAGCTAAGAGGGTTCGGGATGTAAGCGGGGAAGATTTGAACACATGCTGTGCGCTGTTTACTGTAATGATTTCCTGAGGCGAACAGATTGAACCCTGGACCAAGTATTTAGCCCGACTGCAGCGGGAGTGTGTGTGTTTACATGTGTGTGCGTGTTTGAATGTGTATCAAGCTGACATACCAAACTGTAAAAGCTCAATATCTACGATACAGAAGGTTGTGTTCATTAAAGTGGGAAATAATCAGCTTTTCAGCAAATGGAGACAAGATTTAATGAGCCCATTGATTGTTGTTTTTTTATTTAAGGAGTGACATGTGCTCACTGAAAACCCTTGTACACGTGAGGCAAATTTAAAGAAGGAATTCAAACTTCAAAGACTTTGGTTCTTCAAAAGTGACTTACACCTATACCACCAAAAATGGTTTGGTCGATGTGTCTTTTTTCATTTTTTCAAATATAAGTCATGCTTACAAGCAACGCAAATGGTACACAAGGGATGAAATACAAAAGCATATGAAAAAGAAAATGGAAAAGATGAGAAAGAAAGAAACAGGCAGAAAAAAATAGAAAACAAAGACAAATCCAAAATTAGAGACGTATTAAAAAATTATGAGAAAAAGCAAAAATAAGGGTGCGATATATGCAGCATGTAGGTGTGTATAGACACCTTACAGGTATGGTCTCATTCACAACCGGATCAGCGACTCAGAGAATGACATGTTTCATAAATCACAGCGCTTTACACGCTTATCTTAAAATACCATAAAATAACCACATGCATATACACACATATACATGGATTCACAAACACACACAGACATAAATACATGCATGTACACGCACACACACGCACACACTATCTTCTTAAATCTATGCTCTATGTGTTGACGCACAGACCCCCCCACACACACACACACAGCCTGATGCTACTCACCTGGAGTTGAGGTCAGCTTGCCCCGCCCCCGCTCCTCCTCCTCCACTCCCTCCGCGGCTCTTCTCCAGGCCCAGCTTGGTGAAGATGCCCACCAGCACCATGATGGCCACCACGCCGCAGATGATGTAGACGATGAGGTGCGTGCGGTCCCGGTCCTGGTCGTCCTGGCCCTCGGTGATGGTGGCCACAGGCTTGCCGGTGTTGGCCCAGATGGGCGTGTCGTAGTTGGAGCAGATGTTCTGGTCCAGCCGCTGCTGCCGGAACCCGCAGCAGAAGCGGTAGAAGCAGGTGCCGCAGCAGAACAGAAAGACGCCGGCGTTGCAGTTGAACGGCGGGTCCCATTGGCCCATCACGTCGTAGTAACCCTGGCAACGGGTCCCGCCGTTGGGAAGGACGTCCTCATCGTCCGAATCCCCGCCGCTGCTGGAAGTGGACACCCCTGTCTCCAGAGGAGAGTTCTGGGTGGTCTCCACGTAGCTCGGAGCCGTCTGTTTGGCCACCGTGGTGGGGACGATTAACGAGTCGCCTTCGGGTACCGTCACCGTGGTGACGGATGGGTCCTGGGTGAGGGCAGGATGAGTGATAATGAAGGAGAAGAGGAAGAAGAGGAGAAGGTGGCAGGAGGAAGGGTTGGTGTCCGCCATACTTGCCGGTAGAGCCCGCCTGTCCAACCTCCCACCTGCAGGCTCTGGACGGGAAACAGAGAAGTTTGGAGACAAAGAAGAAGAGATGAAGAAAATGACTTTCAGATGCATTTATTTTACTGTTATAGGGTAGAAGTTATTTCGTGATGATACTTCAAATCAATCTTGAGTTTTGAAGATGCACTTACGCCGAGAACACACTCACGAAAACAAGCAAACAGATTTACTGCACGTTATGTAGAAACTCAGAAAATGGATTTTTAGCCAGAATCATTCAACAAACGATGTTTCTATTGATCTTACAAGGGTAGAGGGTAGAGGACGTTTTAAACAGGTCAGTCAGAATCCCGATTGGGACTGTTACCATACAGTGAGACGTGATCAATGCCCAACCTTTCAGATTCAAAAGAGCAGCTCATTGCAAATGAAATGTCCAGAATCGTCTGTCTTCTAAAAAATAATTTTGTCGATTATTTGCGCTTTAAGTGAGAAACCTAATCATGGAAAAGTAAGCATCAAAAATAGCCCAACATGCTTTTACCTTCAAAATAAGTGATCACAATTCCTTATTTTCTTTTTAAACAGTGCGATACACAAACAACAAATTAAAGTCATTGGGGATTTTGTGTTGAAAATCACTGAATGCGTTCTCACCGTTTCCTCTTTGCAATCTGCACACAGCCGTCCGTCCTCTGCGACTCTTCCCCAAAGTTCAAGGGATAATAATTCCCTCTAGAAATATCCACAAACTTTACTCAGCAGCATCTTTCCCCCTGAGTGCCCCCGCAGATCTCTCTCTCTTCCTCATGTCTTCTCCATCGTCAGCTGGGGGCTCGATCGGGGGGATTCAACAAACACGAAACGACAAGCTCCTCTTATCCTCTTTTCTTCTTCTTCACTTCTTCTGTAAGCGCTGCTCAGTCTGCGCTGGCAGGCGTACGTCCAGACTGGTCCAGGACTGTTAGGCTCTTCTGCTGCCAGGACCCCTGTGTGCCGTGTGTGTGCGCGCGCGTGTGTGTGTGTATGATAAAAATTTAACAAGAGAGAGAGTATGTGTGTGTGTGTGTGTGTGTGTGTGTGTGTGTGTGTGTGTGTGTGTGTGTGTGTGTGTGTGGCTGTACTGAGCGCTGCAACAGTTCAGGAACCAGATGAGATCTCCTCCTCTGTTTACCTCTCCTCAGTGCCAGATATGATTGGGAGAGTATGGCAGAGAGAGAGAGAGAGAGAGAGAGTGTGTGTGTGTGTGTGTGTGTGTGGCAGAGGGGGGAGTTATATCCAGCTGCATCTCCCATCATCCCCAGAGGAAAGAAAAAATGGGGAGGAGAGAGATGGGGGTAAAAAAGCTGAATGTGGACTGTAACTGAGTGATTAGTGACACTTAAAAAACAAAAACATCATTCTGTTTCCATCCCTGTTTCTTGGTTTGTTTGAGTGTGTGTGTTGGAGAGAGATCTATGTCCCCAACCATGTTGTGGGGACATAAATCTGATAACAAAGTCACATTGTGGGGTTATAGGGTAAGAGTTAGAGTAGGTCTAAGAAATGTAAGTCAATGTATTGTCCCCAAAAGTTATGAAAACAAGGCTGTTTTGTGTGTGTGTGTGTGTGTGTGTGTGTGTGTTACTGTATGTCGACTGTGGTTGCGTGGCGGAGGACAGTCAACAGCTGCTGCGGTCACTCCTGCTCATCATCTACTTATTGCTCTCCCCGTACCGCCTGTTTCCTGCATCTCCCTTCACCACACACACACACACACACACACACACACAAGCGCACGCTGAAGCATCATCAACCCTCCCACCCCTCCGCTCTCTCCCCCACCTCCCAATCCCCCATCTCCCACTTCCACACCATCCTTTCTTCTCCCGTCTCTTATCGCGTCTTCCCCGCCCTCCCCTTGTGCCTTTGGCTTCGATAACATACTTGTTTGCAGATTTCCGTGTCGGGTATGGGCACGTATGAAAGTGTGTGTGTGTGTGTGTGCGTCAGAAAGATTCAGGAGTCAGCGGGGTCCAACTCCAGCTTTGCCACCTTCTTTTGTTTAAATCGCAACCTGCGCAGGTGATGCCAAAACCAGGAGACTGGCACACACAGCAGCCCATGGACACACACACACACACACACACACACACACACACACACACACACACACACACACACACACACACAGAGACAGAAAGCTGAACATGTGCATGGAAAAAACTGCAGATAAACACCTGCTTATTTGTGCAACTTCCTTCCCCCCCCCCCCCCCCCCCCCCCCACACACACACACACACCAACAGATGCCACTGCTGAGGCCAATTATAAGAGCTTTTCTCAAAGTAAACTACCACATGTACAACTTTTAATGGAATTATAAGCCAGATTGACAAGGGGCTTTTTGTTTTGCTTTCCGCTAATCGCCTCTCCCAAAATCCCCCTTTATGTCTTGCCATTCCGGAGCAAACTCAACGCTTCCTCCACTTTCCTCTGATTTTCACTCTATTGCATGCTGGATATCAGCGAGGAAGAGAGGCAGGGCGAGGGAAAGTGTAATAGAGAGAATGAAAGGAAGGGAGTGAATGTAGGGCAGTGGGGAGGAGGCCTGACAAGAAAAGAGGGAAAGAAAGGAAGGAAGTGGGGGAGGAAGAGGTGGAACAGTGGAGGAGAGACGATTGGCCGAGGACCAAAGATGAGAGGGGAGAAGCTCACTGACAGGAAGAGAGAGCGATAGAGAGTGAGGTGAGAGAGAGAGACGGGTTTAGAGAAAAGTCGGAGGGAGAGAGAGATTTTGGGGATGAGTATTTCGGAGCAGAGAGGTAGACTACAGGGTGGAGGAATGAAGGGAGAGATGATCAGAAAGAAGGGATGATTTGGAGTTGACATGGGGGGGGGGGGGTGTAGGGGTGATGAAGGGAAAAGCAAATGAAACAAAATGGGTCATTTCAATTTTCTTCACCATCTGACGCTGATGTGACTCTTTGTGATGTGTAATTCAGAGTGTACATGCAGTGTAACCACACAGATGTACGTGATGTAAGGATGAGCAGCGAGTATTGATCGGACCGTTATTAAAACCGTCTCGAGCTGAAAGCAGCTGCAAGATGTTTTTTTAGGTCCTTCGCAAATTTCCGTCATCCTCAGAATAGCAATTTCAAGTGTGTGGAAATATGTAGTACAGTGTGTAGGTATGCATCAATTTGACAGCTATGCACTGCATACCCATATTATTGATCAACAATAATCTCTGTATTCTTTAAATGCATCAGTGTCTTCTTTGACAGAACATCCATGACACGTTCTCTCTCTACATTTCCCAGAATGCAACTGGATAGTGTCTTTCATCACACCCTCGCTGCCTAGTATACACCTGTGTCTTTCAAACTCCACGACCCGTTTGCAATGATTTCTCTTCTGAAACTCAGCTAATAATATTCCCAGAGTGCTGCATTATCTGTCCAAGAAACATTTGGATTTGCATGGAGTGTGCATATTAATATCTAATGCTCTGTGGCATTTCTTGATTGTTGAAGACAAGGTGTGTGTGTGTGTGTGTGGTCCTCTATATCGTCAGGTGTTCCTATTGATAATTCAGGACCGAACCTCCCTTTATGGAGAGGTGTGTTTTGTGTCCCCGGCTCTGACGCAGGTGACCAGAAAAGCTCACAAAAATAAATTGAGCGTCTGCAATATGAGTGTGCAGATGCTTTGACCTCTTTGCATTTGCTGCACTGTCTTGATTTGTGGCAGTGTACAATAGAAATCGTACAATAGAAATACAATAGAAATCGTCATATAGTTACATGCACAAATTGCTTTCTCACTTTTTTAAATGGTGAGCACGCAAAAGACAAGTTGCCTCCAATGAAAATGTCACCGTTGCATTTCTGTTTTGGCCCTCAGGGAGACGGAGGCCGAAGGTGTCTAAACGAGGAAGCGCGGCGCGTTTTTGTCCAACATTGAATAGAATCAGGAAAATGAAGACGATGCGTGCGAGTGTTGGTACGGTTTTGCACGCGGAGCGGCTGTTGTCACCCCATGAATTCTAAATAATCCGGTTGAATTAATGTTCATCTTGAACGAGATTCACAAAGAGCCTGCAGGTCTGTGCTTTACTCGAGCAGTGTTGCCACATTCATTAGGAGACACTTTGAATATCCCGAACATGTTGAATATTTCATTTGATGATTTCACGGCGTCTATGAATATTCATACTTTGGTTTTGTGTGCTTCCACTGACACGTGTTAATGTGAAAATCCTAATCCTAAAACATATGTTCACATCAGTGGCGTAGCCTATACTTGGCAGTTTGCGGTCCTTTTTGTTAAGCTTTTCGCCTTCGCGGACAAGCAGAGACGGAGTAACAACGGAAGCATCAACGATAAAAGTCAGCCTCTTTTCTAGAGGCCCCGCTCCAGATCGATCACTGCAGAAGGGGCAGTGCAGCCTGGCAGCATGTTACTGTACATTTCGAGTAAATTATTAGACACAACTTTGGTCATTTTTGGCTCAGAGAAAAAGTTCCTTCTCTTGCTTTTATTCTGTTTATCACTACCTCTCATATTATTAGTATTACCCAACCAAAGAATGCACAGGTCAACCCAAAGTGCCTCTCTGTGACTGTCTCAGGCACTCGTTGGCATTTCTTTTTTTATTGCATGAGTGACCATTGAGCATTCCGAGACATACAGGTGAGTAACACGGCCGGGTCTCCACGTGTGTGTGCACGAACACAGCATGAAACTCAAAGGTTACGCAGAGAGTTAGCCAGCATCGTGCACCATAAACAGATCTACTGATCTAGCTCATCTAGATCTGATCATTAAAGTCCTTTTCTTAACAAAGCTGCTGTTCTGTTGCTGCACTGTGGCTCCACAACAGTAATATCAAATAAAAAGGGGGAGACGATGGAACACATCATCTGTGGTCGCCTGAAGCTCAGCCAGTGTCAACATGTAAAAACAGAAGCTCTCCGTCGATCTGTTTCTGTTAAATACCAATATATTTGTAATATTTAGTGAATGGTGTCTTCAATAAGCAACGAGAGCTAAATTCACCTGCAGAGGGCTCATTTCACTGCTCCGTAAAACTACAACTCCAACGTCGGTATTCTAATGAACTCAGTTTGAGAAAGCCTTTGCTCATGCGAGTGAATACCAATACGTTAATTGGGGCAATGCTTTATCTGCATTAACACGATCACGAGTGCACACTGGGGTCTGGCTTTTTCTTATTGTGCAGCGTGTGCCTACATGTGTGTGTGTGTGTGTGCGCGCTCTCATTAGTGCAGGTTTCAATGGACCACATTCTAATATGAAGCCTTTATACTCCAGGGAGCTGGAAAAAGGTAATTACAAATGACATTGTGAGGCATTGTGTGCATGCGTGCAAACACACATCCAGAAACAGACTTGGTCGGAGATGAAATGGCATGACTTGCAGTGTTGTGGTGATGCTGCATCGTTGTGACGTTTGAGGTTCTTTCTCTTGTCTCTCTTGCGTTGGCATACAGTAAATGCTTGATTTTGAGTCATCAGCTGTCAACCCTTCATCTCTTATCTCCTCACACAGTCGATGTGCTTCTGTATATATATATGTGTGTGTGTGTGTGTACCCTGGCAACCCACGTTGCGAGTTCACAGCACAAAGCTAATGAGCGAGTCTGATGTTTCCGATGCTGCAGGACTGAACCCGTTTGACTCCAAATCCAACACACAACAACACAGCAGAGAATGTGACAGACATTTAGAGGAAATGTTTGCTCCGGTTACATTTACTTTGCCTGGAGAATAATTTAAATCTCTCCCTCTGTCGCTGTCTGTTCGCTCATGCATTAACGCAGCAGAGAACATGTAAGGTCATGTGGTGGCTGTTGCTTAAATAAGGGCAACTTGAGGTGAACGATTGCACCAAAAGTAAAGTTTGTTGTTGTAGGAGTCCGTGAAAATGAAGACAGTGTTTGCCGAGCTGTTTGCCGAGCTGCAACTTACAAAAAGCGTCACATTCGCGCGTTGTCATCTTTACCAAATGTACAGTATTTTGGACACTGGTCACTTCTCTGTGCCCCGCAGATGATTATTCAAGGCTACGAAAAGGAGAACATGTCACCTGCATGTAGGACAATCGGACCTTCTGTGCACAAGAAAGGCAACATTATATATGTTTTCATTCTAAACCGTTTTTTTCTGAGTCAGTTTGAATGGAACACAACAATCCAGTGTGCTTGGCAAACACATATTTCCAGAGTTGAGTTTACTGATAAACTCATGCAATTTGACATCTGAAATGATCAAGACTTTGTTGTTAAATGGGGGCTCTTCTCATTCATTTTAGGACTGAGGTTATGAATTAAGTCAAATGATAATTCAGGCAGAGCAGTGGCAGGATGTGTGGCTGCCAGCTGACTCGTAACATCCAATCACATTCATGCAGGTTCATTTTCCATGCATTCTTTATATGGCCAATTAGAAACCTCTTCTTTCCATCATGGCGACCAGAGTGTCCCTACATGCCCTGAAAGACAGAAAAAAAAGTGTCGAATGAGACACAGTGCCAGAGAGGGACGGCAGAGTTATTAGTCGGTTAGGTGAATGATTAGTGATGTTCCTCTGACTATTTGGCTACATGCAGTCAGCCAATTAGAAAAGCAAAGACAAAGAGGGCAGCAGAGCCCAGAGGGCCTGAATCAGAGAGCAGGACTACCACCCACAACATCCCCCGATACACACACAAACAGTATTAGTGTCTGCTATTTGGAAACTGAAAAGCACAAAGAGGATAAAAGAGAAAGAAGGGAATTGTGTCTCAGTTTGGATGATTTAGACGCAAAGGAAGCAAAGAGTAGCAGCATTGTCTCCATGTGCGTGTGTCTCTCTGCACTGTCCCCCTGGACCTCCCTGTCAGTAGTGACCTTTACCAAATCTAATGAGATGCAGATATCCAGCTTCATTTGGGCCGATTACAACTCCACACAGCGGCGTATAGTGAATGAGGTCTGCGCAGACATCCGGTGAGAATAGCTGTCAGTCTTGAGGGCCCTCGGCCCCCCAGCCTCGATTCTCCTCAGCAGATACAAATCGGCCCTGACGCTGCCATTCATTACCGGCACCAATTCTGGAGAGAATTGTACTGAATCTCATTTCCCAACAGTCTTTGGGTCTCCCCGCCCCGCCCTGTTTCTCTCTCATCGCTCACAGCTTTCACACCGCTGTTATTTGGAACAACACGTATGACGACCTGATTACTCATTTAATGGCATGTACTTCAAAAGATAACGCTGTGACTGTCAAGGTGCCGCTCGCATCTTTAGTCATTCTAATGCACAAGCGGAAGATTTCAACGATGCCACCTTAGTGTAATAACTGTATCGTAACCAGGATTGGAACATAAGACCTGGCAAATGCAGGTAAAAATGAATTACAGCAGGTAATCATAACCTTACCTACAAGTTTGAATTTGCGCTGAACATAATGCTGTCCTATAAGGCCACAGTCACAATGACCATCGCATAGCACTAGAAATTCAACTCGTCTATTACACCATCATAAATCTACATAATCAACACCTGCATCACCGACATTTGAATATGAACACCAAGGATGTGCATAATACCCTGTATCATTGACTTTGACGGAGCGTTTCCTGCTTTACATTTGTATGTTCGGCTCGATGATAAGAATCAATAATTTCATCCTATCTTTAATTTTGGGAGCTTTAATGCAGCCATCCTCTTGTCATGGTGCAGCCAGGAGGTAAACAGCTCTGGTCATGTGACCATTTACAGATGTGACACTGCACATATCAGCTGGCCACTTTAATATTTCAATATTTGCTGGAAATGCATTGAAACATACTCATAACTGGTCATTATTGTGAGCGATGGGATTAAATACAGCTGAGGCTGATGGGAATGTCTGTAGTTTAGCAGGTATTTGATCACGTGTTGGACAAATTTACATTTTTGACCTAACAGTGAAGCTAAATGAAACGTTAAAGAATCATTAAAGTTATTACATTTCATCAGTTTGCCATGCTTTGTCTTCATCTTGTGTTCAACAAAACTTAATTAACCAATCCTAACAGCAGCATGTCCCCATTTGATACCGTGTATGATACATACTATTTCTGGTAAATTGCCACTCTTGTCAATTTATAGTTTAAAAAATGTATAAAATGTCGTGCTGGGCAAATTAACGTGTTAATTTCGCGTTAACGCATTCATTAATTAACGCCGACAATTATTTTATCGCGCGTTAACGCATTTTTAAAATTTATTATAATTTTTCTTTTTTTATTGAGAGATAACAGACAATACATGTACATACAGCAAGAGGATGACAAGAACAGTGGGATAAAAGCCAGCAAACATATAGTCAGGTGTGTGTGTGTGTGTGTGTGTGTGTGTGTGTGTGTGTGTGTGTGTGTGTGTGTGTGTGTGTGTGTGTGTGAACGTGTGTGTGTGAACGTGTGTGTATGTCCTTGAGCTAAAAATACATTTGAATCAGCTGCGAGGATTCATCGGCTGTGAAGTGTATGGTGCTGTTATGGAAGTTGGGTGTTGCATTACAGTTACTTAACAGTTCTGCTGCAAATATATTGTTATCACACACACACACACACACACACACCACACAGTACACATATTCAATGATGTAATTGAGCTGTATATCTGTGTGTGTGGGACAGACAGATAAATAAAGTTAGATGCTGTTTAAACTGCTGAGTTTCCCCACATGGATCAACAGAAGTTGATTCTTGAATGTCAGAGGGGGGCGGGGGGGGGGTCAACCTTACAACACGAGACACAAAATCCATTGATGAAGTCAAGCCATCGATTTCCACTCAGCCAGAGACTTTCCTAACCTGTGGCTGTAAAAGGTCAGAGTGTCAACCATCGCAATTACATCAGCCAATAACGGGGCTTCTTTTTGTCAGAGTAGAACAATGTTGTTTGTTTTAAGGACCGCACCGACACGGCAGAGTCGAGACATTCGGTGTGTGAGAGAAAATACAGCAGAGGAATGAGAGATGGCTTAGTGGAATGCAAAGCTTTGATATCTGTGACGGAGCACATTGTGATGACGAGTAAAAAAGTGAAGAAGCAGGAAGCTCACAACCTGCAGAAACTCCAGCCGAGAGATTTTATGCTTCTGTCTAAAACTCAGAGAACATAACCTGTGCAGAAATATATTCACGCCGTGTGTGTGTGTGTGAAAAACCCTGTTAGGGGAAACAACAAGAGGGACTTTTGCACTATAAAGACTGGGATGCTGGGTGATACCTCCTTGATTCGTCTAACTCAGACTGTTATGAGCTTCAGATGAGCTTAGCAATTCATTTTTACACAGAACTCACTGATATAGGATTCATGTCATGAAGGGATTCATTCACAGCCAATATGAACAGTGGGAAGGATTAGAGACATTAGAGTCCTTTTCCAACCAACCTCAGCGTGAGATCTTTTTGTTTTTTCCACATCTCCATTAAACAAGAGATCTGGCCTTTAAGACCACATTCCCACAAACACTGCTGTTTCTTGACTCGCAGAGGCTCATTAATACGATCTTTTTATTATTTTTATGATTTGCCACAGATTCTCACCGAAAGACTGGTTGACAATGTAAAACGCAGCAACAGATAGAGGCTGAACAGAAGTCTTTTTTTCTCAGCTATGGACACTAATGACTGGAGATGAGTCTCGTGACAGATCACCGTGAATATTCTACATATGTCACCTTTAAATCAAAGATGGAGCATGTTCACCTTTGCGTTCCCCACCTCACTGGAACAAGGACAGATTCTTCCTGTAGATGCCGTGATGTACCGTCTTGTCGTGGACATTTGCAATGCTAAGCAGCAGCAGGTGAGTGGCAGTCTCACCAGTTGATTTTAATAGGGAGCAGCTATTTCGGTAAGTCCTCCAGCAGGCTTCTTTCTCTGGAGTTAATCACACAGAACAACACACCACAATGCTGCAGCTCCTCTCTCCTCCTCTCTGGGGTCTTTTCTTCTGGCTCCGCTCTCGACTTCTCTCGCTGCTGCTCCTTGTTTTGTATTTTTAACCTACATCTCCTTCACATCTCTCGCTCCTCTATGCTTTTTTCCCACTTTTCTCACTTGGTCCAGGAGTCTCTCGGGGCTGTTGAGGTTGAATGCCATTATGTTGGCTGCATGCAAGAGCCGTCTTTCCCCCACTAATCCTAAAACAATCGATTTTAAACTGCCTCTGCTTCGCTCTCTCTTCATCACCAGTAGTTTTGATCGTATTCACACAGCAACCATTTTGAACATCTTTGTATGAAGATGTCTGAGATTAAACCAATTAAACCGAGAGCTCAGAGCTGTTTGGGCTGAAGCGGTCAATTTATTGATGCTTCCATTGTGATGAACCTACTTTCATGTTGTGCACTCATCATGTCCATTGAGTATTAGGCACTGAAACCCCTATCAGACCAATGACACAGAAACATGAACCACCGAATCTAATAATTCAGTGTGGCTTTGTGTGGCAAAGCACACTGTATATTATCCACCAGGCTTAATAATAATAATCAGGTTTATCCAAAAGTTTGCTAAAAAAACACTAAAAAAACACTTAACTTTGGGCACAAAATATATTTATAGCATGTTTTTTTAGTTACTTTATTTGTTAAGTTACTTTTTAGTTACTTTGTAAAAAAAGTTACTTTTTTAGTTACTTTGTAAAAAAAAGTTACTTTTTAGTTACTTTGTAAAAAGTTACTTTTTTAGTTACTTTGTAAAAACATGATTCAAAGTTTAAAACGGAGACAAAACGCTGGACTTTATTGAGCCAAAGGGACATTTTGATAGCTAGCACAGTTTTCATGAAGTCACAGATTAAGTTTCAGGAACATTTTGGGTCTGTTTCAGATTTTATGATGGGTGTGTATTACGCAGCTCGTTAAGAGCTAGAGTGAGAGCATAACTGTCAGAGTGAGCAGGAAAATATTCTGTGATTTTTCCAAACAAATCGCTCCAGCTCCCACAATTTTTACTCTTGAAACACCATTTTGGCCAAAAAGCTTGTGATGACGCCTCTCATTTTAGTGTCAGACATTATGATTCGGTCTCCTCTCCCCCTCTCTCACTCACCCAGTCCCACCCTTTCAAAATAAAAGCCCCACAAATACAAGATTCAATCCAAGAGTATGAATCTAAAATGCAGAAAAAGAGTAGCACTATCTCAATTGAGCCTGAATGACACTACCGGTAACATTGCCGTGTGTATATTGCGACGGGCAGTAGAAGCCACACTGTCAAAATTTCTTCAGGAATTTTCTAGTTAGATAATCAGAAATAGTTTTTTTCTTTTTACGTTGTTTGTGAAGTTTCTAATCTCTTGTCTAATATCCGTGTGATGAATCTCCTTGGCTCCAAAGGGCCCACGCTACATGTCAAACTGTCCGACACCTCGAGTATGCTAATGCAGATCCACTGATGTAGAATGAAGTTGACACATAGAGCCATTGTGTCTAGCTCGACATTCATGCTTCACAGTCAACATACTTTCTTTTTTTTTTTACAAACTTCTTCTGAGGCTCTTGACTCCCCGAATCTGCAATGTTGCACATAATTTAAACAGACAAACTATAATTTGTCTCTTGATTTCCCCCACTTTTGCTCCAGGTGGAGGCCCAAACCCAAATCCTCTAAACCAGGCCAAAATGGGTGCATTGCGTAACTCTCCCTAACACAGTTAGTCCCGAGGTTCAAAGACCTCGATTGCATCATGACTGGACGGCCGTGAGTGCAGCCGCCCCTCCCAAAGGCCAGTATGATCCCACACAGGTTGACTGATCAGGCTGATCAGGATAAAGTGAATTAAAAATCGAATTAAATGAAATGATGTCACCAAAAACACATCAAATCAAAGCAGGTAGTGCAAGTGTTATCAGATCGTTTCTGCTGACAACTTCTGCCTGCTGTGACCATTCAATTCAAATTGTATTCGTATCGCCCAATATCACAAATCAATAGGGCTTTACAATCTGTATATTACACGACATCCTCTGTCCTCGGACCCTCTCATTGAGGAAAAACAAAGTGTGTCGATGAGAGCTGTGAGAGTGAACGTCGTGGGCCGTAAAAACCAAAACAACTCGCTGAGAGACACTAAAATGCTCCAAAGACCTGAAGGGAATTGCATGAGTCAGATAATTATCCTCTGATCACTAAGAAGTCACCCTTTTCACACGGCACACAGTGTATTCATCAGTAGCACTGCTACTTGAAGGCAGTCTCAAAGAGGCATTGATTCAACTCTGTGATGCTTTGAAGGTTTTATTGTTCTGGAGCTGTTTGTTGTAAGTTGTTGATGGTATTCCTCCTCCGAACAGTCACATCACAAACTGTCACAACAGACAGGGGACAGTAATAACTGAATGATATTCAGAGAATGGATCAATCAGTTAGTTTGCGAGCTCAACGGGACTGTGTTCCGGCTGTACTATTTGCACGCCCTCCTCTGAAACTGTCTCGCTCTCTGTCTTTTTTGCCCACTTACTCTCTTGTCTTTCAAACGAACAGGTGTAGAACCCCCCCCCCCCCCCCCCCACTGCAAATGTCAGCCTTCACATCCTCTGCTATCAAAGGCTCCTCAGTCGCAGCAGGATCCACCCGAATCTGACTGCTCCTCTCACATCATCCGGTGTCACACCCTGAAACACGGGTCTGATTGATCCCAGCGGACACAAGGAAGGTACAGAGCTGCTCATCAACAGCTTCGCATTTCAAACCATTGTTTCTGTCATTACCAGCATCAATTACGCACCAACAAAGGCAGTCAAGACGGTGACTACACACAATGCACTTCATCTCACGTTGACTTATATCTTTTGTCTGATGGTATCACAACAGAAATGTATTTTTTTTAACTTAGAGAGAGAGCTAGGCTACACACACACACACACACACACACACGGCTTGAGTCAGTGCGGTGTTGCAGAGACGAGACAGAGGGGATGAAGAAGAGGTCACTTTACCCTCACTGTTCAAAAGAAAAGCTCTCTAATTACCAACACGTCTCCCCTTAATTGTGGTCTGTCAAAGTGCCTCTTTTCATTGAGGGACTTCTCCCTGCAGGAGCATGGTGGTACTATAGAAGCTCTTGCTGTTTGATTCCAACCCAGACATTCACCTCTGATGTGTTAGATCACTGAGAAGCTTTCTGCTCGAATACCTGCAGGAAATATGTCACGATGACAGCCTAGAAAACAAGGAAGAGGAAATTTGATTTCACTTATTTGCAGAAGTGCGGGTCGTGTAACTTTTGTGGAAGAGCAGGAGAGGGTCTATTATTTATGCTTTACAATGTATTTCTATAGTGATGGGAGGACACTGCAGGGTGTTTTTATGAGTGATGGGGAGCGTTACATAGAAAATATAACAACGCTTGGGTGGGTTTGGCTTTTTCTTGTATATAATATAAGATAAAAAAAATAAAAAAAATAAAATACTCTGAAGATTTTCTTTCAACATGAACTGACGCATTCTGAATCCAGCGTTTTTAAGTCAGTGTCAGTGTGAAAAGCCCCAGCGGATAATGATGAAGCTGAAGAGTACGGGTGTAAGAAATAGATAAAAAGATGACCAAATAGTGCAAGCCAACAGCAAGAGAGTGAGCAAACCATACAGGTGCATACCTGTCTGCCACAGGATATTATTTGTCTATTTGCCGGTGAAGGAAAATGATCACTTGATTCTGTATTTAAGGAGGTTTTAGTTTACTTTACAAGTAATGTTTTGGAGCACTTACTTTTCTTCGACTGCAGTTCTATGCTTCACTACACATCACAATCACCTCCATAACTGAGTATAATAAGAATCATTACAGTGAACAGTCAGTCAGCAGAGAAGAGACAAAGGAAAGTCAAGCTGAACCCGACAGTAGGCCTCGGACCCGGGCCCTGCTTGAAAATGACATGCCCAAAATGAACAGTCTGTCTCCGCAAAATACAAGGTCTTTTTGAATGGTCTCCGTATCAAAGTAAAGGCAATTCATTTCCACCGTTTTACAGTGAATATCCCTTTGGAATGATGCAGTTGAAGTCATAAACCATATCACAAAATTTGAACATTACCTGTGCAGACTGATGCCAGTTGAGAGGTCCTGGTATCTTAGAATTGGCCATTTGGGAGCATGTGGGTAACATATGCCCCATTTTACATTTTCTCAGGTAACTGTAAAACTCATTCACATGTCACTGTATATGTCAGATTTCCACCAAAATACTGGTTTTGACTTTTTTCCGACACACTGTACTATGACCTGATACTACATATACTATACTCCGACTGTTTTTCAAGGTACTATGCTATGACGTTTATCAACGTGCTAGACTATGACTTTTTTATGACTTGTTTCAAAATACTAGATTACTTTTTTCGACATACTGTACTATGACTTTCATATTAATTTTTAAAAACATTGTATTACTATTTAAAGTACATTTTTGACATTCTATACAATGACGTTTTAATGACTTTTTTTCCACATACTATACTGTGATATCATAGTACCTTTTGACGTAATACTACCAAAATCTAAACATTACACCGTTCAGTCCAGTTGGACGTTTGTGCCTAATTTGAAATTCCTTCAATGTGTTCCTGAGATATTGTGTTCACTGAAAACATAATGCACAAGCACGGTAAATTCACTGATGTCAACTATCTGCCCATCTGTTTATTTGCATTTTTTACGAGCATAATTTAAAAAAACAACCATCCAACATGCTGGCATCCAGATGGCTTGTACATGTTGGTTCAATACAGCAGGATTCTTTACAACGGCTCCCTCTTGTGGTCACAAGGACCACAAAGCCAGCAGCTCACTAAAGACACAAGGAAGTAAAGAATAAAGCTCAGATGTAGTTCTTTGTTAACTAACTGGCTTTTTACTGATATGGGACACTTCGTTGTTCATCTGTTGTGAAAACGTAAAAGAAGAACAGACACATCCATTGTGATTTTATAATATATTTATTTTTTTTACACTTTTTTTTCCTTAAAAAAGAAAGACGAGGTCCAAGTGTTTTGGAAGCCCTGCCTCTCCCCATGTTCCCCAGCTGGCTAGCTCGACTCTTAAAGCAACCAGCGAAGAAAAATAGTCACATGGACGATTGATAATATACACCCCATATACAGCAATACACAGTGGTCTACCATAATGTTACCAAGAATACGCAACCTCCTATGAGGCTTCAATTCAAACTGTTGCCACTGATATGGTTCATTTCAAAAGCAACTCACAACTTCTACGTGACTGTTGTGATTTTTGACAAGCGAGGATGGGTTCCAGGTTCAGTGAGGTGACTCGGTCACACTTTAGCTGATTAACACATGTCGGCTTTCACTCAGCCTCAGACAGCATTATGACTCGGCTGTTGACCTGAGCACCCCCCCTTTAAACCAATCAGATTCAGCATAAGTGCAAAGTTTAGGAGGCACTGACGCACTCTGCTATGTGGAGGAGCCCGGGTAAACGTCGCCCCCCCCCCCCCAGCGCTACTCTGTCAAACCGTTTCCAAGGGTTGAAATGTTGCATTACAGAGACCTACAGTTCCCAGCTAGGTCTCTTTAATCTGGTAACAATGCAGGTCGGGACACGGGAAATGGGATTTCATCAGCTTGGATGTGAACAGTCTGCTGTATGGTTCCCCATAGAACTACATTTCAAAAAGTCCACTTCAGTTCTACCAAGTTCAAGTCCTTCCTCTGAATTTAACTTCGATGTTTCTCTCTTATTTCGCCTCATCCTGCATAAGGTAACAGCCAGTGTAAGACAAGGCAAACTGTGTAAAAGTGTGTGTTTGCATGTGCCAGTGACCCCCCCCCCCCCCTCCCACAGTGGTAGAGACAGCATAGAAAAGATTTCTACATGTGCGTGAAACATAGACGGCGCCTGTGCACAGTGTGAGCGTGTCCAGGGCAGTGCGGGGCTACAGACACGACTCCCAGTGCAGCTGCAGGTCCGTGCTGTCCAGAAAATCGGCCGAGAAGACGCTCGGCGGAGTGTGCGGCACCAGCGGGGCCAGGCTCGTTCCCCCGTCTCCGTCGCCGGTTCCCCCTCCTCCGCCGCTGCCCCCACTCCCACCGCTGGCACTCCCCACCATGGAAATATCCAGCCAGTCCATGCTGTCCAGGGTGGGGTCGCCAAAATCCAGCCCCGTGGAGTGAGGGGAGAAGCCGAGGTCGGACGTGTCCATGGGGGTGGAAGAGTGGTCCAGGATGCTGGGCGTGCTCAGCATTTGGCTGTGAAGATCGTCGATCAGCGTCAGGCCGCCGCCGGGCTCCGCGCCCAGCAGCGGGGCGCCCGCGGTGCTCTCCAGGAAGTCCTCCAGGCGTCCGCTGCCCGCGCAGGGCTCTCCCACAGAAGGCTGAGGGGAGATGAGAGGGTCTGTAGGGGTGGGAGGGGAGAGGTGGAGGTGGAGGGGAGAGGATAGGGAGGGTGGGTCAGAGTGGAGCGTGGCGAGGGAAGGGTCCGGGTTGGCCTTAAAGCCGGGGATCTCTGAAGGAGGACAGAGAAGAAGAAAAAGCGTCATCAGTAAAAGAGGAAACTTGTTGCATTGCTCTCATTAATGTTGGTAACGGAGTTTATTACCTCCACTCTTGAGCAGGATGTCAAACAGGTCGTCCATTTGCTGACTGTTGACGCCGTTCTCCTGCTAACAGAGACGATTTATTTTTCAGTCAGCCACCAATCACACATGTAAACACACCGCTGGCTTCTCCACAATACACAAACATGCACTAAAACACACGGGTAGTTTTCTCTTCACATGGTTTCGTGTAGTAGCTGAAGTCCCTGTTGTACTAGAGAGCATTTATACTTTTGTTCGTTTACAGTTTCTGTGTGGACTTAACAATAGTTGTGCAAAACAAAATAAGCATCGTGTCCATCGTTCTCAAAGCCGCCAACCGTGACTTTAGACGTCTGCTCCGTCGGGCTGATAACGCCGCTGGACACGCCTCTCGCTAATCGCTCCAATAACAGCTGCTTCCTCCGCATGTAGGCAGTAGTAACATTAGTAAATGCTAAATTTCACTGCAGAACAGCTGCTGGCAGAGACAACAAGGTTATCCATGTTGAAAGGAATCACTGGTAGTCCTGGCTGTTTGTTTTCTTCAGGAAAACACCTCCGTTTTCGGGGCGCTAAACCTCCGGATCAGTGTGGACGCTCGGCGTAAAAGTAGCTAAACATGCGTTTTAAATGGAAACGCAGCAGTGTGGATGGAGGGTTAGAGCTGCTGCTCTGCTAACATGCTGCTAATGCTACGTGTAGTCACAGTGTCAGTCTCTTCAATATTGAATACATTTGTTGGCTAAAGAAATATACATATAAAAATGTGATAAAATGTACTCCAGTTAATATACAGTGAAAGACATTGTATTCAATCTGGCAGAACCCAGTTTGGGAACCACGGATCTAAAAGGTTAAAATTTCACTTCTGCCGTGTGGTTTTATGTTGATATATAGCCTGTCAGCGAATGAAACTAAAACAGAATCTACAGCAAAGCGACGTGCTTTGTGAAGTCTCGACAGACAATGTGTTGTGGTTTGAGTATGGTTCTCACTTTCTCATTCCTTGAAACACCTGACTGACCCACCGGTCATCTTTTCCACCTGCTGATGTCCCGCATCTGAATGCAAGTTTACAACCACTCTCAGAATACATAGACGCGTTTCCCATAACGCTTCCAAATCCATTCCTGTAGAACCCTAAACGTCAGCAGACGTTCCTTTAAGTCAGACACGAATGGAAAACCTATTCACAGTCGAGCACAATCACACAGTGAATCCCAGCCAACACCACTCCCAACCCTCAGCCCCAAAAACGTCATGAACTGCCTTCAGTTCAGTAACACGAGCACACCGCTCAGTGTGAGACGCCGAGAGACGGGAAACGGAGGGACAGACGGAGACAGAAAAGCACTGAAAGACGGATGGAAAGAAAGACGTGCTGGAAGACGTACTTTGGAGCGTTGCGTAGGAAGGGAGGTGTTGGGTTTGGGAGAGGGAGGGGTGAACAGTGTGTGCCGGTCATAAGGCGGACACACCTCCTCTCTCTGCAAGGATGACGTGATGAAAAGATAAAAGGAAGAAACAAGGAGAAGAAGTTAATGAAGCTCCCGACGCGACGACTGGAACTACGGGAGCGAACGAGTGGGCTGTGTTACCTTCAGGGATGAGATTAGGCTGCTTTGGCTTTCACTGTCTGACATGTCTTCAAAGAAGGGCTGCAGACTGGGCGGCGCAGTGACCGCCAGGCCGGGTTGAGGTACGCCGTCGGTGTCCAGGTGCAGCCCGGCCTTCTGTCCCTGAGTGGAGAGAGGGAGGCAGACGTATTTAGTACGCACAACAGCAGAAACCGTTATGTTGAATACTCAGCTGCGATTGGCTAGTGTCGTCTGAGTAACAGACTGCTGGTTCACATTTTGTGATGATTTTAAACTGTTAGTGGTGCCACCTTGTGGCAGGAAGAGGTTACTGCTTGGCAGATGCAGACAGTACTGCTTCACTAGAGTATGACAAAAGAAGCTGGGGATAACAATAACAGCTGCGTACATTTTTTCACCAATTTCCTCAGTTATGGATGGCCTTTGTAATAACCAGTTCTCAAACTTTGAATTGATTCTGTATCTGTGTGTACTCAGTATAAAGCACTTTGCAGAGGAGGCATTCAAAAATCAAGTAAAAGCGAGAGAAGAATCAAAAGATTTAAAACATAAATGTGTTTTCTCGATACAAATAAATATAAATGAGATAAATGATTATTAATAATGAGTCTATATTGTACCTTTTTGGTTGGCTCGGCCTCTGGCGGCTCCTTTGATTGGTTGTCGGTGCTGGGGAGTTTACTTGGAGTTGACTGCAACCTCTAAAAGAAGACGAGAAGCGAAAGTCTCAGATGAATATTACGTCACAGATCATTAACCCTGTGCAGTCCCACCAACGAACAGTCGATTCGCCGTACCTGCAGTGTGATGCGCCCGTTGGCTTTGGCCAATGAGGACACTCCGTTCTGTGCGTCTGTGGTGTGACTGGTGAGAGCGATCAGGTAGTGGTTGCCGTTGCTGTCGGTGACCAGCGTCGGTGTGCCATTTGCCTTGAGGAGGTCTAACGAAAGAGCCTGAGTTTGGATCTGAGTGCCGTTCTGCTGGTTGATGAAGACTGGGGTCACCTGGAAATGGAAAACAAACAGCGTGTTCACAGCTGGGACTTTTTTACATTTTACAAAAATGAAAACGTCCACATATTAAAGGGTTGGTGATGTTTTCCTTATCTAGAGCTGCTTGGACGTTACCTGTTGGCTGGTGACAGCTGCCGTTTGTTGCCTCTCCTGCTGCCGCTGCTGAGCCCTCAGCTGCTTCCTCTGCTGGGTTTGGCTCACTGCAGGCCTCTGGATCTGCACCTGAACTTGCTTCAGCTGGACCTGGTTCTTCTGATGGCTTTGTTGAACTGGCCCTTGAGTTTCTTTGAGCTGGTTCTGCTGCACCAGCCTCTGTTGGCTGAGTTTCTGCTGTGCCTGGAGCTGTTTCTGTTGGGTTTGCTGTATGATAAGTTGCTGCAGCTGCTGCTGCTGATGGAGCAGAATTTGGGCTTCTTTCGTCTGCTGCTGTAGTTTCTGAGGGTTCGACATAGCGTCTGCCGCTTTCTGCAGTTGCTCCTGGCTCTGCTGCAGCGTCTGTTTCTGATGCTCGGCTTGTTGGATCTGCAGCCGATGAATCTGCTGCAGCCGGAGTAGAGTCTCCTGGGAGCACTGCATCGGCTGCGCTGCTTTCTTTGCCTGGAGCGCCTCCGTTACTCCCTCCATTCCCTCCTCAGGCTCCACCTCCTTCTTCACCTTCACCACGATGCCGTTGGGCAGAGTGGGGGGCTGAATGGCGGAGGCTTTTATCAAAGTTTGAGGTTTAACCTCTGAAGTTCTGCTCTTCTCACTTTCTTCCCTCTTCAACACCACTCCGCCCGTCACCTTGCCCTGCTCCAGCTGGCACCTGAGGGTCTCCACCAGCCTCTGCTTCTGCCTCAGCATCCTGGTCAACTCCTCGATCCGTTTGTCCTTCTCATGGAGCATCTGGTCCTTGTCCAAACAGGACGTGTCCATGGCTACTCCAGACAGGGGCTCTGGAGGCTGACATGAGGCGGCTGAAGGCCTGGAGAGGCTGCATGAGCTCTGCATCTCCTCTTTCACCTTGGAGAGCGGAGAGATGTTTGACGGGTGCTGAGGAGAGTGTTGCAGGGTGAGCTGGGTCAGGGGAGAGCTCACCTGAAGGACGACGAACCAAGAAGAGAATGTTAGGGAAACGTTTCAAATATTTGCCAGTTTTCTTAACAAAAAGACAGTACTTTAACATAATGTCAGCCAATAAACAGGCTACTTGCTTTACATCTAGCTCTCACCATCTCTCCAAACATGTCTCCATTACAGCTCGTCTCATCTGGACTCATCCCGGCCAATGACCTCTCGGAGGGAGTAGGTGACATCGGAGGGCTGGAGCCGGTGCTGCCGAATCGCATGACCCGCCCCGGAATCACCTGAGGCAGCGATGACAAATCTAACTTAAACCCACCCTCTCCCATTTGGTGGTCAGAGGATGCGATGGGGCCAGCAGCTGAGATGGCGCCCTGCGGGTTACCATTTCTGGAAACCGCTGCTGTGCCAACATTTTGCTCCTGGTAGTTGCGGAGCCTCTCGATAAGATCGTTCTTGGTGCCAGAGACGGTCAAACCACGCAATTTCAGTTCCTGTTTTAACTCGGCGACCTGGAGGATGAGAAAGCAGAGCAGTATCTCACTTAGTCGGCTTCGACTCAGAGGGAAAGCGAACAGAATAACTCACACGTAAGAGACTGGGTAAAGCTGTGTGTTTAACTTACTTTGAACTCGTCCAGGTTGGCGGGCAGAGTGCTCGGTCGGGCTCCTCCCAGTGCAGTTTGGCTCTGACGGGCAGTCCCGCTCTGATTGGTGGGGTTGGGGGTGGTCGACGTGGGAACACTTCGGGAGGGAGAAGGGCCAGAGTTGGTTGTAGGATGCTGCTCGGTTGGAGGCCTGAGAGGAGGCAGAAAACGGTAAAGTATGAATTTCGCTTGTTCTTCTTGAACAAAGCAGGGAACGTTGTGACTGAGGCCAGAATAAATAGGACATATATTGATTGATCATTTTAAAAATGACATACAGAACTTTAGAAATATATAATTTCTAATTGCAAAGTCAATTTTCCTAGATCACTTTCTGTACAAACCAATTATTTCACATCATATGTATTTTCTGTACCCGACGCCGTCTAATCCTTTAAAAAAAACAAAAGCTGTAAAACATATACGTAGGTTTCATTTGATAAGTCACATCAATTATCCATCACTCATCATTGTCAAACCACTGGAGCTGGGACAGACATTTAAAATCCCCTCTGCTTTAAGTTCCAGGCTCTATCGTGTCACTCCGAAACCACTGACGTGGAAGGAACAGACACCAGCAGACAGACGGACAGTAATAATGAAACCTGCCTGCCAGCTGTGCTGTAAAGTGAACTACCAGCTTTAATATGGGAAATAAAAAAGGAGAGTGGCAAACTCGTTGACTCTTTGAATAAAACCCCTGCAGTCAGCCAGCCTCACTTCCACGCCGCACCGTCATGCTCGCCACTCACTTGGGGGGGGCGGGCAGGATGGTGTGGTAGTTATAGTGCTGCTGTTGCTGGTTGAGGATCTGCAGCTGCAGGAAAAGCTGTTGCTGGTGGAGGAGCTTCGCGTAGGACGAGTCCATCTGGGGCGGACGCTCTTTATCTGCCTTCTGGTCCGGAGGGATGTACTGGTGGTACTTCAGCTTCTTCACCTACACCGAGGAGACGAAAGGGTTCAGAGGCAACTCAACTCTTTAAAACTTTTACTGAAACTTAAACTATTAGACATCATCAGTGTGTGACTCTCGGTCCAAATCATTCACTGACTGCTGACATTCAAAAAACATCTTGAAATCTCTGAATAAAACTTGTGCATTCAGTGCATGTAGGCGGAACAATCAACAGTTATAAACACAACTACCGTCAAAGAGCAATTATTTCCAGATCATAAAAAAACAAAGTCTGCATTCTGGTGTGTTGAGGATATAGCGGATGCTCTGCTACGATGGATTTCTCCTCTTATGATTGTTAGATGTCAAAACGTTGAGCCGAGAGAGAAGCCCTGGCTCTCCTCTGAGAGAACAAACCCACAGGGAGAGCGCCTTGGTGGACTAGATGAGTGATAAACACCTCGGTTAAAGCTGACAATCTGTTGCACTCGATCAAACCGTAATCATCAGTTCACATGAAAACGAGACAAAGAGCTTGCAGACCTTGGGTTTGCTGTCCTTTGGTTTCTTAGGTCTCTGCGAGGGACGGTCTGAACTCGTCTTAGTCTGAGACTGCTGACACAAAGCGTGAGAAACGGGGTCGGGGGAGGAGGAAGTAAAGAAAATGAAGAGATCAGGGAGAGTTAGCCAGTTATTGCTGCGGCACAAATAGAGATTAAGGTCGGAGTTATTCACAAGTCATCACATCGGCAGGATGTTGAACTTGAAACAGGAATAACCGGCATTACCCGCACCTTGGCGTGTCCAGTAGAGGCGCGGGAGCTTGCTAGGATCACCATCGCTCCGTTTTTCACTCTTGGGAATGGGGAGAAGTCGGACCCATTCACCTGGGGAGGAGGTGGTGGAGGAGGTGGTGGTGGAGGAGGGCACTGTGTGATGAACTGAGGAGATATTACTCTGGTTACTATAGCGATCGAGTTTATCATAACCCGCTTTGTTTGATGACCGACTATGGAAAGTTCATCCAACTGAAATTCTCTTTGTTTGAATTACTTCCAAGTTCGAGCGATCAGCTTTCGGTTCTCTTGATTCGATTGAAATGACGTCCTGCAATGGTACCTGTGTGGGGGACATGTCCCCGTTCTGGGTGAGCGCGTCAGACGGGGACAGCTGAGGGGCGGCACTCAGGGGAGAGTCGTGATTGGTCAGCTGGTCTGGTGACAGAGCATCGCTGCTGTCTTCGTCTAGAGACGAGCTCTCTCCCTTCTGAGAATCTGTGACGGAGAACAAAATATTTTCAGAGTCAGCGAAACAAGGTAATCATGGGAGCTCGCGGCGGTTTATTATACATTTCTGTGGCCAGTAAACTGGTGAAAACGGCGTATGAACGGCGTCCTGAGGGCAAAACCTACTCAATTCCTGGATGAACACAGTCATCGCTGTTCATCAGACTGCTGAGCAGCGATGACTCACTTTAGAGAAGTTATACAACACTCGATATCGCACGTTTCAAAACAGCACGATGTCCAAACAGTTATTGTGTCATTTCTGTAACAGAGTTGTTAGGCAAAGGTTGTGTGGTTTAGTTTGAATCCATCCCGCAGGATGATGCCACCTGTAATTACAAAGAAGTGTGTGTGTGTTTGTACATCACCCTTAAAACACTGTATTACATTTATAAGTGTGTGTAGATACCTGGATGTTGTAATTACACAGCTGAAGGTGTGTTCAGAGGCAACGCAATTTAGATTTTAGAGGTGGTGCAAGTGCACACAAAGTCAGCGGTAAAACAGCTGTAATGTGGATGCATTTTAAAATGCTTGAGTGTGTTTATACTGTCTGTATGGCAAGGCAAGTTTATTTGTAGAGCACATTTCAACAACAAGGTAATTCAAAGTGATTCACATAAAACCATTAAAAGCATCAAAACACAAGGGAAAAGAAAAGGAGATTTAAAAACAATTAAGAACATTAATTAAAACATTAAAAAACAGTGCAAGAAATAAAATACAGTAGTAAAATGCAGAAATGCAGGAAATTGATTAATATATTAATTGAATGTGGTTCAATTAAAGGCAACAGCAAACAGAAAAGTCTGCAATCTTGATTTAAAGGAGCTGAGGGTTATTGATTGTTCCTTAGTGTCCATGTGTGGGACCATATTGTGAGTTAATGAAGCGATGACTGAATGAATGACTGAATTAAATGGGTGCATTGTTTGGAGACGCGTGTGTGTGCGTGTGTGTGTGTGTGTGTGTGTGTGTGTGTAGTTACCCAGCGGTGAGTTCGGGCAGTCGACAGACAGGATGTTCTTGTGAACCAGTTCGATGGGGCCCGGTCGGTGGGAGAGCTTGTCGTTGAGGTCGTCGGCCAGCCGCGCTCGCTTCAGCTGCAGCTGCTTGGCCTGCAGGGACGGCTCTGCCGACGTCTCTGCGGAGGACACAGCAGAACAATATGCGTGCAAATTTATTCATAGAGTGATTCATTTTGATCGGCAAGACACTACCAGGTACATGCTATGTAAACACAAGAGGCATACAGGCATTTTGTTCCTTTATGTGTTTTTGAGCAGATCTATGAAGACAGGAAGTTATATTTTTGTCAAATTCTAAGAAATGACAGTTTTTAGAAATTCAGAACATACATAAAATAAAATAGGAACTATAAATGAACCGTATCGCATGGAATTGGTTCAGTTTTGTTTACCGTACGCTTCCCTTTTCATACAGTTTCATGTTTACCCCCCCCAACTTAAACCTTCACTAAGAGAATTCTTCTATGATCTGCATAAAAACTCACCCTCCAGAATGTGCATCCTGACCAGCTCAGAGCGCTCAGGACGACTCCGGATCTTCCTCTTCAGATAGTCCTCGGTCTGGGGAAAACACATTGTCGGCGGGTGGCAGACGTAAGACGGAGGATCACAAAAGGATGAGCGACAGGGAAGAGAGCGGTGGAAGACGAAGAGGACAGGAGAGCGGAAACACAAACATGCTGTTAATGCTGAGCAGCTGCTTTGTGCCGCTCTTTACCTAAAGAGTGCTACCGTACTACTTTTTGTATGGTACCTGAAGCTTTTCAAGTGTCAATAATGACAGTAGAATTCAATGACCAATATTGATTTGCCATTCATACATGCTGTGAAGGTTTTGCCCCGCAAAGCTTCAACAAAGCGAGTCCCCTGAGAAAGCTCACAGTACTTGAGACGCTCACCCTTGCTCGCTCCAGACTCCTCCGCTGCTCGTGAAAGGCTGCTGGGCTCTTCAGTGCTGCATGGAGAGAGAGAGAGAGGGATGGATGAAGGGGAGATGAATGCAGCTCACAGGGACTCTTGATGATAGACGTGTTGCTCCTGTTAGCAAGTGACAATGTGAGAACAGATACAGCCACAGAGGAAGACAGTCTCAAAGCAGAAGTGGCTGCAAGACACAAAGGTCAGGAGTGCTATTCTAACCACACACTCTGATGATAGCTCAGTGGGCTGATGGGCCACTGCAGCATGCGGTGTGTGCAGGACTGAAGCACAATTATCTGCAGTAAAAGCCACCTGAGCAATCACAGACAATTGTACCTGCAACCAATTTCACAAGCCTAAATGTAACCAGACTGCCTTCTAGGGGGGCCCAGTTAGTCCATACAGTTGTTCCATGTGTTCTTTATTTTAGTTTGAACGGAGAAAATAAGTTGCCACATTGAAAAGAGGCACTTTTTGATGTTTGGGTGAATCTCAAACCTCCAACACACACAACCTCATCAAGCTAGCAAAACCTTTTGCGTGCCAAATACTCGCGCATATATTCTTTTTCATGAATCGGCACAAAAGACCTGCGTCATGATGGTTTTACGGCCATCTTCAACAGAAAACGCTGCTGATGTGCGCCGACTTTCATGGTGCATTTTGAGACTTGTGGATAGCCGGCTTCTAAAACTCTCTGAAAGGTCAAGCGCCTGAGAGATGGACAGGAAATGCGAGTTTGGGGGGCATGAATTCTTGATGACTCATAGTCTGGAGTGGATCGTTAAAAAAAGGAGACGGAGGAGAGTGCGGAGTGATGGATCGACTGCTGCACATCAAGAAAATCTACATTCATCACTGCACTCAGCCATGACTGTCTAATGTACCGAGTCTATAGGTGGGAGCGTGGGCGTCGATGGGGTGTGAGTGGAAACACGTATTGACAACTATTAGTTATTTGTCAGTTAGTGTTTAGTTGTAATTAGTTTCCAATTTAATATCATAACGAGCTAAACTCAAAGGATTTTTACGAGTAAGACCTGTACAGCGAGAGCATCCAAACAGGCAAAAACAAAGATGCCATCTGTATTTGGGGAAGGATATTGGGAGGTCAATGGCAGTTGCTGTGATGCAACATGGCATTCATCGGATTGGTCAACAGCTGGTGAAATTGCCTGCCAATGGAGTGTGGACATTCTGGCTACAGTGGGGCCTCAACTGTACGTGTGCCACATATGACTGGGTGGGGTGGCATCGCTCATGTCACAACTCCTGACGTTTGATGAAGACCTTTATACCAGTTAACGGTTAAGGTCACAACAGAACAGCAGACAAACTGATCAGCTGAGCCTGGAACTCCCGTCTGCTGAAAGTCAACACAATGCTCGCTCATGAAATAAGAGGTTGGCTGATAGACGTTTGTCCATGAATCAGACTCGTATCGGCCTTCAGTCACCTTGTTCGCTGCAGTGGAAAATGTGACATCATTTAAAAACAGAACTCTTGGGCAGCAACGAGCCGTAGAGTCCCCCCCCCACGACTGCACTGACAGAATTAATCCCTCTCATAACGGAGCTCTAATTGACACTTTATGTTTCAGCAGCGAGAATGAAATGTAATTGAATGTCTGAACTGCTGGCCTTCATGACTGCCCAATCAATCACGATTTTATACTTGTAATTTCACAGAAACAACATTAAAACACCATCTGTCTTGTGCTGAAACACTGAAGAAGCAATGGAGTCAAAGACAACAGAACAGAGACTCAGGCCGAAGAGCAGGACCAGTAACTGGACACGTTTCTCAATATGAACTGTTGATTCAACAACGCTCCTTACGAGATGCTGCTCTTAATGCACAATTTCAGATAATGACCTTAACGTGCAAAGTGGAACTGAATCATTTGACAAAGACGGAGCTTTTTCAAATCAGTTTTCATGAACGGGACCACGTCCCAGACACAGACCCCGCAATCTCTACAAAACATCTCCGGTGTTGAAGAAGAAACGGTCAACTTTCAAATTGTCAAACGTATCAGCCAGAAGCTCAGATACACTCAGGTTTCTTGTTGAATTACTACACCATGTGAAGAACACTATGCATTTAACCTCTCCTAATCTAGCACAATGTCTTGTAACACCCTGCTTCACATATTAACACAGTGCAACAACAGCAACTTAGGAGCATCACTGCAGCAAGTAGGAGTTCAAGTGCCTTGCTCAACAACACTCAGCAGCTGTTACTGAGAGGAGGGAGGGTGATAAGTTACTCATTCACACCACCTACATTTGCAAAACCAGTGTGAGGTTTTGATCCCACGGCAACACTGACCCTTCGTCAGTTCCCAGCACTCTCCGTGTCCTCTACAGCGGGGCGACGCGGTCGTCAGCATATCATACATGACAGCTGAACAGCCAGCAACAGTGACAGCTGGAGAGGTTAGCGGAGCAGCTCAATAGCATCAGTTATATCACAACTGAAAAGTACTAGCGCAAAGAACGGCACTGAAAGCTTTTTTTGATGAAAAAAGACGTTTGATTGACAGATGGTTCATCCAATCACCTGCCAGGTATTTTTTTTTTTAAGTGCCTGCCCCTTTTCAAAAAAAGTTTACAAAGACGGCTTCTAAGATGGTTCCGTGTAACAAATCCTCTGGCAGGTCAAACGTTAAGGCCTGTTGTATGAGTAGGAAACTGAAATTTAATGTAAACGCTAAAAGGTTGCGTGTGAGACTCCATGCTGGACTCCTCAAACAAGGACCTGGTGTCCACTCTGCTGCGTTCTTTCATGCCCAACCCATGCTACTAAATGCAAGCGGAGCCAGGTTAGCTATTTTAAGTGCATTGTTAGTAGGCTGATACGTCGACTAATTAGTCCAGGGTTATATTACCACTAACCAACAGCAGTGGTGGAATACGACAGCTGAAATACAACAGCTGACAAACGTCTCACTTTTGAGGACCTGCAGCACTTTTTGGTTTCTCCACCGGCCACCGCAACGAGTGACACGGGATCCAGAAAATAAATTGTTTTCAAGCACAGCGACTTTTTTCATTTTTGGACATTTGCATATAACCTCTCCATCTTCCCGTCTTCAGACTCACCTTGAATATTGAGTGCGTAGTGGGGAACGCTCCTCAGAGAAGGAAGTGTAGGGTTGTGAACGCAGCCCTCAGGCTAGGCTCCTCCCCCTAAATTAGTACCAGCATTTATAAGGCACCTGTGGTCCTGGCCTCACTCCTTTTTGGCCCCTGTCTTGGTGCTGTGGTGAGTTTCAGACATATTCCTCCTCTTGTTGCTGTCGGACTATACTTACCCCTTGTTGAGGTGGTAAGTAGTCACAATCTTAACTTGTATTATTTTGCAGCATGGTGTGCCCTTTTAATCTGTTTATCATTTGTAGCTTCACCTGCTGCTGTTTTGCTGCCTCCGTTTTGCCTGCTTGTTTTGGCTCCGTTTTACTTGTTTTGCTTTGCATGTTTTGGTTTTGTTCTGCATGTTTTGATGATTTTCATTGAATCCTTTAATAAATATTATGTTCATTTTACGAAACGCGTCTCTGTCCAATTATCGGTAATGAATCTGTGTGCCCTTAATACATTCTAAACCATATATTAGGGTCGTTAAGTTCATATTTCCAGGGGTGTAAGTCCCCAGGTGGCATTGTTTGTTCCCTTTTAAAAGCCTGGTACTTACTGCTCATAAATGTTCCACACAAGAAAATACAAAAAAAGTATCTGCCTTATGTGCGGAACTCTAAAACAGGAAGTGGAGAGAGAAGAGGAAGCTGCTCCATTTGATAACACAAAGTGGTGCAAAGACACCGACACATGCAGAACGCACACACTTGTACCATTAACACCTGTAAATAAGGGCAGACATTTTCAGCAAAAACCTGGATGCAACATCTCAACCTCCATAATGTAGTGTTGACTGAAGAGACGTTGATGTCAACCCCACAAAGAAAAGTCACAATTCAAACACATCCGGCCTGGCCGATGAGGATAATCAGGTAGCACATTTAGCTCGCAAAGCTATCGACGAAGTTTCTATCAAGCATCATAATATTAAGCCCCTCCACATGCTAAATAAAACTACGTTGCTGCACTACACACACCACTAAAGCTTTAGGGGAGTATTTCAGTGGCGTGTGTAGAGCATGTGCATCCCTGCAGATGACCGGAGATGTAACACGATGCCTTATGTATCTATACGTTAGCATGGAACTAGCAACTTTGAGCATACACTATGGACATTTGCAGAAAACGGTAAATTTGAACTCTGAGCTGAGACTTACGTGGCATGATCCCTTGGCTGACCAGCTCCTCTCTTGTACGTCTCTGCTGGAGTTTGAGCTGGAGGACTGCATGGAGACGGGAGAGGTGAGGGGGCAGAGAGAAGAGAAGAGTCAGTGACGGCCGGCGAGAAGAAGAAACTGCAGCGATGGAGGTCTGAGCTCTTGACGCTTCCTTATCGTCTCTTATTGGCCACTGATCAGCGGTCCGTCTGCTACGTTTACATCCGTAACCATGCACGAGAACCTAAATGCATTTGGACATGAAGAGGACCTGCACTCTCTGACACCACATTCATCCTCTCATTTCCCCCTTCTTTTGTGCTTTTTTTTTTTGTTAAAGCTTGGAGGCGGGCTTCTACACACTTCCTGTTTCTTCACTTTTCAAAAAAAGAAAAAAAAAAGATTTCTGAAAATGAAAAAAACTATTATTAGAAGTATTTGTAAAAAATAAAACTGCAAGAAAAGCATGAGATGAGACAAACCAGAAAAGGAACCGTTAGAATGAAGACTGCAACAAGAGCAGCCTCCATTGGAGAAAGAAATATGATCGCACCAAAAACAGGAAGCGCTTGTTACATAACACGGAGAGTTTTAAGGAACACGGCGGTGGACAAAAGGAGTCGGACCATGTTTGACCCTCGGCGTACACAAAGTTTCAGTTCATTGTGTCGCCCCGTCGCTCTCATCTCGGTACCTTAAAGCTCATTCTCGCCTCATAATCCTATTTTTATGTTAAATTGGAAACAAATTGTTCATGAACTAAAACGTATCTGCAGCTTCGAAGTTATACATCACAAAATCACTCACTTCTATATCCACCACTTTCCATGTTGGAAAAAGTGGTGAAGTATCTTTAATCTACGACGAAATGAAAAGGAGTCCTCAGAGTGAAGACAACTTGCTCGAGTTTTTCTTTTGGGAAACAGAGATAACAAAAGAAGAATGTGAATATAGCGATGAAGCCCCGGCGCACGGTATCACCACCACATTTAGAGTCCTGCAACACAAATGGAGAATGTGCACCAATGTAACTCCGCCCCGATTACACCATTTGTATGCCAACAATCCAGATCAATGTGTGAAATGCAATGTTGATATCGGGGCACACTGTTTCAAGAATTTTGGAAAAATGCACATGACGTATAATCACAAATAACTGCAGCCAAACTACCACAATGTCCAAAACTGTGTCTTCTTGGTATGTACGCTGAGATTCCAGATTCCATTTTTGATTACAATCATCATACGCATTTTTTTTTTGAGGGTATCTATTGACCTGGTTTACTAAAATAAATCTATGATCATTTTATTATTGCTGCTATTTTCTATCTCATCCGTTTTATTTTTGGATAGCTTGGAGCAAAGATCGTGGACAGAGGGAGAAGGGGTGGGATGAGGGTGACGTGATGCATTTCTAGTAACAAAATGCAAATAAATATATAAATTTAAAGAACAAAAACAACAATTATATATGGACAGCTGCAACTGACAGTTTCACGACAACACAGTAAGAATTTAGGGAAGTGACCCTCCAGTCAGTCACACAGAACACTAATCTACTACAAGCACATCACCGACCACGACAACAATGTCGAGAACAGCTACAGGGTCACTGCCGACACTCGCTAGCGGTCGGATGTTTGTCCTGAGGTCGGTAAGTAACTGATAGTGCACTATACTTCCACTCTGCGTCTTTGAAATAAATGTGTGACACACTTACTGTTCATATTGGTTTTAAGTTTACGGTGCGTCATAGAATCGGAGGATGGGATGAGTTTGTTATTATTATTCCAAATACTATTTCCCCCCCGACAGACATTCAGCTTAGCTCCAGTTTTATGTGTCCCAGCTGTCCCTGGTGAAGGGCTATGTGCGTACGAAGGGTAACACACCGGTGGGGTTGTGTCACAAGCAGCACCTGTTCCTTCCCAACAAAGTGACATCATTCGTGCTCGCAGGCTAGCTAACCAGCTAGCCGTCCTGCATAGCTGCTGCTGAGTTAGCCCTCTGTTGTGACCAACATTCCAGGCCTGGCCACGAACGCCACGCAAGTTCCATAAATTAACGTCAGAGCCTGTGCGACTAAATGTCGTGCGTTGCCTCTGTTATACGTACAAGAGTGCATGCTCGACATGGCGAGGGACTAGAGACTCTCCTCCGCAAGCAACAACATGTCAGAGGTTTAAACACAGAGAGCTAAACACAGCCAGGCAAGTTCACGTATATGTCGGCAGCTAAGAGGTCATTTTGTTTCCGCCACAGCGCCAAACACACGGGCAAACGCTTAGGAGTCAACGTGTTGCCTGAAACTGCACTTGGCACTTCCGGGGAAGAGGTTTATTCTGGGAAAGAGAATCTTACACTTTCCCTCTATCCCAGCCTCACATGCTCCTCTTCTTGTATTCTCTCACACAGACGGTCACAGGACACTCCAGTCAACTTATTTATTCTCTGCTGCACTCCCTCCTCTCTGTATTCCTCTTCTCCGGCAGGAGATAATGGCTTATGTCACCAGTTTATCGACCGAATTAATTGTTAAGTAGAGACAGTTTGTACACATAAAAAAAATAAAAAGACTCTAGAAATAAGAAAGCATCAGCATCAGCCATCATTTTCCGTCGTGGTTTGAAAAATGTGCAGAAGTCTCACAGTCACACCTCGTACATTCTAACCAAGGTGCCAAGTGTGAAATGCTGCAGTGGTGGTAAAACCGTAGGCTGATGTGGGGCGTCAGCGAGGGAAGAGGTCAGCGAGGTAGAGCCACGTTCTTGGTGGCCAACTGGGCCAATGCTGCTGTGCTCATTGGTCGCTAGGTCTGTCCGAGTTCGCCACCGTCCCCGAAGACCAGCAGAAAGGTAGAACGCTCCGTGCCCACACCGGGTGAAATAGTGGGCACGAGGGTGGAAACACACACGAGCCACACGACCACACACCCAGCTAGCGAACACGAGTCGCGATGACACTCTGCGCCAAACTTCACGCTTGGCATTGGCGTTGGAAAGCCCGTTAACGTCCTTCTGCGTGAGCTCAACGGTCGCACCGTTGCAGCGTGACCGCATCTGTTGAACGCAGTGGCTCACCACAGCAAATGTTTCACACATCAGTGAGAACGGAAAGAGGCTAGAGGGCAGGACCAATACAAGTTCAAGGCCATTCACACCTCGGAATCACTCCTACTGCCTTCGCAGGGCCGCACTGCTTAGAAGGCAGAGGGGCCGCGGTGAATATTACCGACATTACTTATCTTACAGTTCAAGACGGACGAGTCAATTTCAGAGCTTTGTGCAGTTTCTGTCACTCACACTTTCGCTAGGCATGATGCGTGGCTCCTTTGACGAATTTAGCAAAGGTTAGCGTTTAGCCAAAGCACCTGCAATCATAACCGACGGCTGTAGTGTCATGTCTGCAGTGGCACTGCAACACATCAGCTGGTTCTACGGTGCTGTAGGGTGCTACGTGTAAATGCTTTTGAATTCGTTCCCCTCACTTTTCTCTTCAATCACTTGAGCCTCATAGGCTTCATAGCATCAGCTGTAGTCAGTCCTCTAGGACTCTTGTTATGTTGGCTATAAACAAACTGAAGTTTATTTTACTGCTGCACTGACTGCAAACAATTCCAAATTAGGCTGTATTAGGCTTGTATTTGATATTATTTCACTGTTGGCTGTCTCGAGTTTTGCCTTTCAATGGGAAAATATGTTTTTGTCTCTCCCCTCGGACAGCATTTGTTTTCCTTTCATTTTTTATTTCAGACGTTTCCAAACCACGTGCACAGAGGCGGTGAGTGCCACACCATCACATTTGATAGAGCCTAAAATACACAACTGCAACTTCTACTCAAACTGAAAAAAAATAAAAGCAGCAACTTCCAATTTAGCTGAAAATGAGATTTTACAAGTATGAAATATTAGTAGCTAGTTGGGTCATAACTTAAAGCAATGTTTATGTGAGCGGGTCCCTATTTTGTTGAGTGAAGCCACAAATACGATCCCTCCTACGGTCTCACACTCTTCCACTGATGTACACGTGGCCGTAATGTGCTAAGAAATGCATCACCGAGCCAGCAAAGTAGACGACTGCTGCCATGTGAAATGGGGCGCACGATGGAGGTTTCAAAATAAAAACTAAAAAAAGTTTTGCAAATGTTTTAGGGAGGAAGGAGCTGCATTCAACAGGTTCTTTAGGTCTCAAGGATGCACACAATGAGCTTGGGGGAATAAACATTAAAATCCACAGGGCACCTTTAAGACTGAAGTAATGCGAGATGTGACTTTAACATCAGTCATTTACACATCACAGTCATTTACACACCGACTTCACCACTTCATAGGTCATCGGTCAGTCTACTCAACAGGTTCATCAGAGAGAACATTTAACCACTTCTACTTCCTTCCTACACGGGCCAGTTAACCAAGTTGCTTAACTTTAGAAAAGCCCCATAAACTATTTATGTGAAGCCATAAAGTCCTGATATGAACCTGTAGAATGAATCACATAAAACACAAATCGAATCGTCTCTACTGACTATGTGCAGGTCCGGATCGCCCACCTTCTTTCAGGCTGTGATAGACAAGTCTGTCGTGGTCCATTATCAGTCCTGCCTTGTCCAGGTCTTCTCCCATTGGAGGAGAGGCCGGGGGGGAGGGCTCAAAGGACAGGCAATGGTTGGTGTCCAGCATTGTCATTCAGAAAGGAGATAAATTATTTTGTAAACATTGAACTTCTCCTATAAAAGCGGTCCTCCTCCCAAGTGCTAAATGTTGGCTGCTTTGGCTGAAGAGGGGAGGAAAGAAGAGTCCTTGATGTGTCCTAACTGCAACAGCTGTCCCTTCAATTGGTTGTCCTCTCCTTCCCAGGGAAGGACGTGAATCAAATGCGTCGGATGACCCCCGTACAAGCCAAAGAAAATCTCCTCTTGAACCAAAACGTGAAGGAAAAATGCTGCTACCGCCTCTCTTCTTCTCTCCAAACGCCTCGCTCTTCTGTATCAGAGGAATCGATTGGTCCGTCTCAGACTCTCTCTCTCTCTTCTTCTTCCTGCTGCTCTCTCCTTCCGTTGCAGTGGAAGCCGACGAGTCACGACAGCCCTGCTCTGCCCAGAGAGACGGGGAAAGAAATCCTCCGGGCGAGACGTGGATGAAAAAAAAAACAATAAGGGAGCAGAGGCGAGGGAACTGAAAATAGGACAGTGGTGGAGGACGAGAGAACGGTAGTGAGCGCGGCAGAGAGACTGCTCTGGTTGCAGCTCCTCCTGATTCTCTCTCTCTCACACACACACACACACACACACACACACACACGGGCAGGGAGTGCTGCCGATAAAGTTATCCTGCTCAGCTGTTGCCATTCATTCACTGTTACAGACTGAGAGGAGGGGGGGGGGGGGGGGGGGGCTGCCACATGCTAACTCCTCCCTGTCAAAGACATACACATCATAGGGATCAATCAAATCACCAAGGAAAGAATCCCTTCTGATCACTTTCTAGACGACACAAGTTTGCTCTCAAAGATGGTGCCTCATTAAATCTATGAAGAGCTCATGTTGGCTGAGTGGAAACAGCACCAACTGTTTTCAGAGATGACCTCATCCAACATAATCGACCTTTGTCAGAGATACTTGGGTAAATCTGATACTGTGATGAAGCGCGCGCGCGCACACACACACACACACACATTTTTAAAGTTATTGATTGATACCCAACCGCCACTGCAATTTCGAAATGTTTTATTTCAGCAGTCTGCCCTTGAGGAAAGGTGTCTCATTCAGACTGGGACACTACGACACATTTTTTGAGAAGGAATGAGAAAAGCACCGGTGCGACCGGAGAATCAAAGCTAAAGCATCTTAATCCTGTCGCACCCCCTCCCCCTCTCTCCGCTCTGTTTTAAATAGCAAGGCCAGCTGGCCATAAGGGGGCTATATTCAGCTTGGTATCACCTGTGCACTCGCAGGGTAAGGTTACTTTGAGGCACACCCACACATCTCTGCCTGCAAATACACACACACGCAAACTTTTAAGCCGCATTGCCCCGGACTGAATCAATGTTTTATGAGCCGTGACACAAAAGGATACATTGCTTTCCTACCTTTCATTTCGCTATACGTACAGCACAGAGAGGAGTCAACCTATTAATAAAACAAAAGGCCTGGGTATGAATATCGAATGTGAAAACTCAGCACACTATGTGACATCGTGGCTGACCAGTACAGAACACCTCCATCACACACATGACCGCAGTGCACCTGAAGACACAGACGACACCTTGAACAAACGGTGACTGCTATCTGCAATAACGGTCTGTTATGAGCGTGTGATTAAAGTCCACCTGCTGTATGATTCACAGTCTGGGCAGGAAACACAGAGATGACAACACACATACAGGGATTAGGATGTCGCCGCGTGGGTTGAGCCAATCCCAGCAACACACATGCACACATCATCAACTGACACACGACATGTCAAACATGCGTTTGTTTTCATCCTCGTGGCTTCAAATACATTCCCACTTGCGGTCGTTTCCCCGCAAGTGAAATTTTTCAACTCCGATTTTGTGATTAAATCTGTGTTTTCTACATAAAGCATACAGGGTCCTGATTCCCGTGGCAATATAAACATCACGAGAGGACAACAACAGGAACATGTACATTCTGTGTTCTTTGATAATTGTAACCTTGACCAGTGAGTGAAGCAGCAGTTTTCAGGGGAGTTTTATGGTTTTAGGGCTTAATGGTCAAAGTGTGTGGGAAGTACAGTTATGTTCTTTCCCATGACTTGACCACACTGAAATCAGTACTTTGTGTGGATGGAGGACTAACTACTTAGGCACTATTAGAGGACTAAGGAAGTAGGAACTATTAGAGGACTAAGGAAGTAGGAACTATTAGAGGACTAAGTAACTAGGAACTATTAGAGGACTAAGTAACTAGGGACTATTAGAGGACTAAGTAACTAGGAACTATTAGAGGACTAAGTAACTAGGAACTATTAGAGGACTACGTAACTAGGAACTATTAGAGGACTAAGTAACTAGGGACTATTAGAGGACTAAGTAACTAGGAACTATTAGAGGACTAAGTAACTAGGAACTATTAGAGGACTACGTAACTAGGAACTATTAGAGGACTAAGTAACTAGGGACTATTAGAGGACTAAGTAACTAGGAACTATTAGAGGACTAAGTAACTAGGAACTATTAGAGGACTACGTAACTAGGGACTATTAGAGGACTAAGTAACTAGGGACTATTAGAGGACTAAGTAACTAGGAACTATTAGAGGACTAAGTAACTAGGAACTATTAGAGGACTAAGGAAGTAGGAACTATTAGAGGACTCAGTAACTAGGAACTATTAGAGGACTCAGTAACTAGGAACTATTAGAGGACTCAGTAACTAGGAACTATTAGAGGACTCAGTAACTAGGAACTATTAGATGACTCAGTAACTAGGAACTATTAGAGGACTAAGTAACTAGGAACTATTAGAGGACTAAGTAACTAGGAACTATTAGAGGACTAAGTAACTAGGAACTATTAGAGGACTAAGTAACTAGGAACTATTAGAGGACTAAGTAACTAGGAACTATTAGAGGACTAAGGAAGTAGGAACTATTAGAGGACTTAGTAACTAGAAACTATTAGAGCCTACAGCCGTGCTAGCGGCTCTGTGAGACCGCACATAGCATTTAGCTCAAAGCCCAGCTGTGCCTAACACATGCTCGCAATGATAGTTCTAACTTGGTGATGTTTAGCATGTTTAGTCAGCCTCTTGGCACCGTTATTCAATTATTTCAGTCGGAACCAAAGCCGTGAACCAACTGTACAACATTGGCATCTATAGAGCTGCTTGCATGGCTGAAAACAGAACAAAGACTCTGAACTATTACGTAGGACTGCCCGATTGCCTGGAAGTCTGCCATTTTGAAAATGTACTACTACTATGTGATGTTTTTTCAGCGTGCTGTTTGTGTTAGGTATTCTGGTCCGGACCATTACACTGGGCGGTGATGTTAACGTTTAGCAAGAGAAATTAGCTGTCATGGTTCTGGCTCTGGGAACATTCCAGTGAGGCTATTTGGCCTTGGACATCTTTATCTGGGTCTGAAAAACATTTCTGGTGATGAAACAAAAAGAAAACACTGCAGACAGGATATAATTACTGTTTGAATGTCTTGCAGAAATAGTGACTCAAAGACTTCCTAGGGATGGGTAAATGAACGGAAAACTCCCCCACAGCTCCCAGTCGGTCATTGCAACCTGGACCCCCGGGGGCATAAACATCAAAAACATTGGTGGTCTTCTGTTAAAATGACATCTAATCATGCTGGTTTTTGGTATTGAGATTTTACAACAGTCGCAGGTGAAAATCAAGAGTAACATACAAGCAACCGCCACAGAGTGTTGGTCTGAATGTTTCAGCACTGGCTGTGTGCTTTGTCATTTCTCCAATCAGAACATACTGCAGTGTATAATAAATTAGGAGATAATGGAAAGAGAAGGGTTGACTGGGAATGTCAGACTTGATGCCAAGTTTAACCGTGCACAAGGCATCGTCACTTTTTTGTCCACGACTTGCTGTGGCATCCCAAACATTAGCTGCAAAATGAAATAGCCAATCAAAATATGACCTTCAAGTTGCTTTTTGTATCTTCAAAAAAATTCTATTTTCTACCCTTGGCGTGGAACATCATGATCCTCTTTGGCACAGCTTGTCCTAAGCCAGGACCTGCCCAAAACAGTTACCCCACCACATTCCATTGACCTTCCCACAACAATTACCGTAGTAGTTTCTACAAAACTCTCCTCGTCATCACTAAAAAACAAGACCAGGCAAGCCTGTTTCAGGTGAACCACACATGAGGATCATTTCAGGAACTGTTTCCGTCCATAATTGCCACTGGAACTTAACAACATGCTCTATAAAACACTATCCAGATCCATGTAATCTCCTCGTCTAGTCATAGCTGGGAATGTTTATGATTTAATATCTCTTTCTACCTCCGTGGCATTTGATGTCACTATTCAGTTAAAAGTAAATCTACTTCCAGCAGCATGGTGCTGGTATCGTAGCACCATTTATTTTATTCATTGCATTATTCATGAAAAGTGTATCCAAAGTTCTTTGGCACACTTGTTCTTTGACCAGATTTTTCCTCATCTAAATGAGGAAACTTTTAATTTTATGCTACACGTAAAATGTTTTCTTTTTAACTGATACATATAGCAGTTCGGCATATTCTGTTCAGGATTCAAAATATTGATATAACCCAAACTAAGGAGTCAGTAAAGAATGTTTTGTTATCTGTACAGCAACTTAACTTGGGTTACATATTGGCGATACGCCCAGCAATACTCCCCACTTCAATTTTTTCCCAGGATGTCGTGGGTTTTGAACTGATGACCCTTGAGTAAGATGGATAAAGCACGTGTCAAACAGACTAACCAAACAAAACGTGAACTGCTGAGAAACCAACCGGGTGACGTACCAGTCTACCACAGATCAGCCATTAACAATCCAGCGGGGGAAACAACAAGGTGTTTTTTTCCTTTACTTCCTGGTCCCCCCCCCCCCAGCCTTCTGTGGAATTGACCAGCAATGTTTGCATTTGGCTGTGACTCAACACTGACATCAGGCCTGTGATTTCTCAGTGTTGAGCCACTGAAGTGCACAAAGACACAGCCTGAGGAATGTAGTTTATAGTATCTGAAGTAAGGGGCTCACACCAAGGAGACTGGTAGCCATGTGTGTAATCATAGGGAAAGAAACAAACCTGATGTACATGACATAACGGTGCTATAGCAAGCCAGCACTTAATCACTTACTGCACCATGCTCTGTGATTGTACTGGAAGAGTTCTAAACTCACCGCGAGAAGCTTGTAAGCCAACTCTGCATGTGTTTGCAGATGACGCAATTGTACAAGTCCTTCTGGGGTATCAGATGTATAATCCCTCGCTGACCCAAAGCCACATTTAAGTTTTGTTTTCAAGAGGAATTATGTTTTATTCTACCAAAAACAATACTTGGGAGGTGATTGGATGAACCATCCGTCAATAAAACTCTTTTGCATATGTGATTCCCGTGAATCCAGCTGCAGTGCAAGGAAACACTGCGGTACCTTGGATTTGAATATTTGACTCAATTTATGTGTCATCTAACTGCAGTGAAGTGTTGGACCAAGCAGTTGTTGCTTTTATTTGACGTACTAAAGGGGGGGGGGGGGGGAATCACAGGGATCGTGAGGTTTCAAGAAGCTTGAAACAAGCACACCAATAACAACGGAGCCTTCTGCACAACAGGATACAACACCCAGAGCACTGTGGGAAATTAAAGCCACATGAATACTGCTAAATGTTGTTGTGAGGAAAGACCTCTACGTGGTCAAAGGTTCTTTGTTGAGTGGCCATTGACCGTGCTGCAATAGCACCCGTCACCGTGTCACACCTTGTCATTTAAAAGTAGTCCAACTATGGCCTAATTGTATACTGTTGAAGGAGAGAGAATCATCTATTAGGGCCCAAGTGTTGAATGAAAGGAGAGGCATAGACCAGCTGGCAGCTGTTAGCATCTGGTAACATAAACCTTCCTAGTAAACCAGAAAGGAAGGAATGGGAGGGGGGGGGGGGGGGGGGGGGTAAGAGGATGGTCATCAAAAGACAGATTTTCAGAGAGGAATAAAGGATGAGAGAGAAGGAAAACTGAGCCGGAGAGGAGTGTTCCCTGTTCAGAGATGATGACGGCTTTGCACAGACTGGAACATCTGAAAATCCTCTTTATTGGAACAAACCTCCTAACCTCCTGCCCCACTTAGAGAGGAAACACTGATTTCTTTTCTCTTTTACGACTGGTTTACATTTCAGTCCTACAACAACAGACTCCTGAGCAGACAAAAAATAAATAAAAATTAAAATCAGGCCAAAGCCAACTAGCACGACGGAAAAGACAAATACTACAAAACCAAAGTGAGGGTGAGAACATGTGTACTGAGTGTGTGTTGTTTTGGCCTGGATGTGAGAGTCTCTCTTACACTGTATGTGTGTGTGTTTTCCTTCCGGTTGCTCTTTGGGGTTTTATAGGCCTCTTCTTCTTCCTGCCGTCCCCTCCTCTCCTCTTTCTGTATACAACATCTAATATAAGCCTGGCAGTGAATTTGCTCCAGCGACCAAAATGGCAGGGTTTTTATTAGACAGCGACCTTTAATGGCCACACAGGTTTCATTTTTTATGTGAGCGATTAAGTGAGATGCTGACGTTAAATGACGTGTATATGAGACAAGATGTCGCAGAAATAAAGGAAAAGGTTCTTCTTTCCCTTCCGCCATGCTCATCGTTTCTCCCCATGAATCTACTCAAAATCAATCTGATCAAGGTACTTTTGGTTAACTTTTGTTCCCTATCGGACGATTTGTCATGTGTGGCGCTTGTAGATCTGGTTAATTGCTGATAAAAATCACTTACTGATGCATCTGACGGACAACTTATCCTATTTGTTACAGGCTGTCCTCAGTGACCCCCGTTAACGACACAAAACACGGAGGTTGGCTTGTTTCTACAGAGCTACCGTCGCATTACTGAAGCTAAAAACAAAAGAGTACGTGAACACGAGAATGAGTACGAGTCCCTGATGACCACGAGCATCTCAATGCAAGCACACACCGCTGTGATCTTTAGTGTGCTCTGACAGCGGACACACACACACACACACACACACGTTGTTTGCCTGGAATCTCTGGTGACACCGGTGATGCTATCTACTGTTATCAACAAAGTTTCCCGTTTGTGGGCGAGAGACGGCGCTCCATTCGCACGCTTACTTGGGACATCAAACTATTTTCCAAGGATTTTGAATTTGACTATATGTCTCACATGTAGCCCAAATAAAGTACGACTTGACCGCGTTGCATTCCCCTCATGCTGTCATCACAGAATTTTCTTGTGCACATGGCTTGGCCTCTGAGTCACTCCAACGACACACAACAGGCTCACAGTGAGCTCTGCTTCATTCATCAGCTAACGCTAAGTTGGTGTGTACCTGTCACAGAAGGAACTTTTAACTGCGAGACACTCTCGTTCACACGTTATACAAGTAGAAGGTTTGTAGTGGATAGTGTTGGGTTACGTTGGTTTAACAGCAGAGTAGTAAAGTATTTAGATTCATGCGACTAACTCTTTGTTAAAAGCAAAACGGTGAAGGTAAATCCAGTGCTTTTTCAATAAAAAACATGCGGTAGCATTACAACTTGTGCTGCGTCCGTTACAATGCAATGCAAGACGACTGCGGGGGTTTCAAAACATCATGTTGTAGCATGTTGTCTGCACAGGATGATGCATGAATTTCCATTTAACACTGATGATTAATGTGCATATCTGTGTGTGTGCTGCAGCTGTGCCCGAACCACCCACCAAAACACGGCTGAATTTACAAAAATTAGTATTACGGGTGTTATACGCAAAAGTAGAAAAGCACGCAGTGTGATATCTGATGCATGTGTGTTTGCATGCTCAGCTGCTCCATGCTGAATGTGTTAAGACTGCTGCTTGCATGTTAAAACAATAAGTGTGTGTGCTTGTGTGTGTGTCTTTAAAGATCACTGAGCTACATGAGTGGGCTTGTACTACCTGTGGGTGGTGCAGGCACCACGTTCCTGTTGCTACTAGCAGACCTACGAAGCTGATTAAGCGCTATTCTTTAGCTTTGGGCTACAGATCCGAGGCCGGTCGGTGTGCGCTCGCTCACTCCTCATTATCGCCGAGGAATTTTACCGGATCACAAATCGAAAGACGCGAGTCCGATAGTGCTTGTTGCAATGCCGTGCAGTCAGGGCACACTGTGAAAATGGAAGGCTACCAAAAGCCTGTGAGTGCATGTCCAGGTCTCAGCGGCGACATGAGTTGTGAAGTGTGTGTGTTTGTGTGCGTCTGTGTGCACTGGTGAGTCATGCGTAGTCTGTGGGTGTGTGTGTGGAATGCTGGACACATTTAAGACTTAAGCCTCACGCAGAACTTGCCTCAGTTGCATAAATATGTTGCGCGCATGTTTATTAGACTGAAGACTGTTTACATTCTCCGAAACCTACGACATTTTCTCTCCTGTTTGGATTCAGACTGTTTTGTAATGTCACTGGAGAGCTGAGATTTGAGCTGCAGTTTAACATGGTCCGACACGCAGACATTCTCTCATCATACAATACACATAACGATGTATGTACTCAAACTGGATACGATGGGTCAACAATATGCTGCCGTCATTACATGTTTTTGATTGTTTTGGGGACATGGAGATTATCTAATGCCACGACAGAGTGACAGGCAGCTGGATTACGTTTGCTGCAGCTGCTGTGTTTGGATGAGACTGGAACACACCTCCCCTTCCTTCCCTCCCCGTGTAGTACAGCGCTTTTTATGGTGTTATTTTTCAAGTCTTCTTTACATTTCCTGGTTCGCGTTCCTTCTCTCCTCTTTCTTGCTATCCATCAGTCCCTCTGTCTCAGTCTTCCCTCTCCTCTCCGCTCCTACTCTCAGCCTGACAGAGTGCCGTTGGGCCTCTGCTGCTGGCAGCCTCCCAATCTGTCACATAACAGTACCACCAGTATCACTGCTGGGCTAGGCTAGCCTCGGCCCGGCTATGCATCTTAAGTACTGCCCCAGCAGAAAATCCTCCGTCTCTGTGGTGCTCAGATTTCTTTAACGTTGATTTCTCACGGCAAACGGATCGCTTGCGTCTCCCGTCGAGCAGAGCCCAGCACTGATGACACAACACGGCAGGGAAAGCTACGGCCCATCTATTGTCATTATGCAAGGGTGGGGACGACGGAGGACGTGATCTTTATCTCCTTATGTTTACAAGTCTGGATGATGTAATCAGACAAATCCCAAAGTCGACTAGCTCCTCACCACCATCATCATTTCGCCACACAATTCTCTGTTCGCATTTCAAGTCAATAAAATTAAAAACTCACAGCCAGGATCTCGTATTCAGAGCCTGGACCAGTTGATTTTAAACTTGCCGTTGTTTCTGCATCACACGAGTCTGCAGGTGTTTCAATTCAAGCCACACACTGAAGCAGACAACTTCTTTGATGAGTCCCTTCAACCGTTTTGTACATAAGGTGCAATAATCAGTGAAATCAGCTGACGTAAAGGTTGGTTGGAACAAAAAACCTGCAGACTCTCAAGCCGCAGTGGCACATGATTAAAAATCACTGCTCAGGCTTCCCGAGGACAGGGCTGCCTGGCACATACCAGAGAAACTGTCATGTTGCATTCATCCTTCACAATCCACTCTAGTCTCTGTTGTGGTAGTAGTAGTAGTAGCCGTAGTCCGTGACATGACCGGGAACAATCTGTTCTGACTGAAATGAGTCGTCTGTGACTAACCCGGGCTGAGTTAATTCTTCCTTCTCCCTCAGCTAAACCCAAACTCTCCAGCCCCGTCTGGGTCCTGGACAGCCTGCAGTCAGTCCTCGGGGAAGTTCACTTTCTGAGAAAAGAAGAATTCATCAACGCACCTTTTGACCCCTCATCCACCCACTTCAGCTCTGGAGTGTTCCCCGCAAATCTGGCCTCACCGGATTTACACACATAACAAAAAGGGACCCCGCCTGGTCCACTCTGAGGTAAAACCCTGAAACTACATTCACACACTACATGGTGTTTGGTCAGTTTGCCACTAACTCAGACAGATAAAGGGACTGCTTTTACACTGCACCGGCTCTACAACATTGATGACATTTGCAGTTCATTTCTTCTTTTCATAGAAATTTGCTGTTACAATCTAAACCTCATTATGCACGCTTCCAATGAAACCGTGATCAAGATTATCAGTTTCCAACATACTATTACCGGTATGTTTGGGTGATAGTAATAAATAATAACGTTATTTATATATATTTAACCTTTAAAAACAGAGTTTACAAAGTGCTTTGACAGACAAAGAAGCAAGGCAATAATAATAATAATAATAATAATAATAATAATAATAATACCAGAAAGCTCAGTGAGACAGTCGATACGATAAAAATAAAATTAGAAATAAATAAAAAAATTGTAAAATAATTTTGTAAAATCAACAAATAAAATTAAACAGAAATAAAACAGAAAAGCGACGACATCTCATAAAAGCCAACCTAAAACTGTGTTTTAAGAAGTGATTTAAAATGGTATGCGAGTGCAGAAAAGAATGTTTAAAAGTTAGTAAGTATATTTGTTTGCAGCCGTCGATGCAGAGCAGCCAGTCTCATACCAACAGGTACAGTAAACCAACTCTTAAAGCTGCAGTGTCAATTCACCCAACATTTACTGCCCCAAGCATGCGCTCACACCACACGCCTGTAGTAAGCAAAGCTCAGCTTAAGGCACACTCCACAAGTAACTGTCATCACTTTTCTCACACTCTCTCTCACACACACACACACATACACACACACACACGTACACACACACGCACACACAGACAGAATACGGCGCACACTCAAATGAACTTTACCTGACGTGACAGTCATTTTCCTCTGCACCACGCTGAGGGGAGGCTTCATCCACCCGGCAAGATCAAAGATTCATACTCCCAAAACAAGCACAAGGAATAGTGTGGGGAAAAAAATAAACACACACACACAACAGTGGCAGAAGGCTGAAAAAAAGTCCAGCAAGAGGAAAGCCACATTAAAAACAGGTTTTTCCTTCTCACCGGCAGCTGGTACTCCACAGGTAGCAGTGCACCTCACATTCCCTTTCTCTGGGTTGTGTCTGTCTACAAGTGTGTGCACGCCCCGAAGGAGAGGGCGTGTGTGTAGGTCTGTGTGTCTGCCCCTTTGTGCTCCTGGGATAACAACAAGGTCCACCCAGAGGTTTCCGATCTCTCCGTTGCAACACCTTTGTTTCGCTCCTGCTCCCATGTACTTAAAAAAAAAAAAAAAAAAACTTTCAGTCACTCCTCTGCAACTCTCTCAGCCAGTTATAAAGTACAAAATTGGAAAAGAACCCAAAAAACAAGCCGGTGCCAAGCCTCACATCCACAAGTACCAGTAACACACTTCCTCCTCCCTTGCTTTGCATTTCCCCTTCGCTTTCCTTCTGTTCCCTCTCTGAGAAGTTATGCAATGCTGCCATTTCAGACGCGACCTCCCCCCTCCTCTCTTCTTCCCTTTCCTCCTGCTGCTGCTGCGGCCCACACTCCCACTCTCGCTTCTCTCGGTGACGTTAACGTAGCGTGGCCGCCTCGGTTTGCTCTGGAACAGTTCAGAGGCAACTTTGTGATGGGAGCACATGACGGGGAATGTAAATTGCTTTTATGGCCGTTCTGTTATGTCAGCCTTTTAATGTCTTGAAGCTGACTCTCTTTCACTCACACACACACACACACGTGTGTATGAACATCTGTCTGATCCTCATCCTGAAAAACATGGAACCTCTACATATACAAACACACACATGTGTTTATCAATGAATCTCCCTGCGCTGGTCCGTGACTGAGGAAGCAACCCTGTGCAGTAAACTCATTGCATAACCTGGTGTCAGAGATTAAGCTTAGATAAGCGTCACTATGTGGGCATTGCATTCTCTTGCCCTTAGCACAAATGCATGCACGTGGAAACGAACATGTAGTCACATGCAACGCATCTCGCCAGCGCGCTGAAAAGCATCTTCATGTGCGACCGGCTGCAGGAGTGCCTGCAGCAACACGTCTGCTTCTGGCTAGCATAATGAAACGTGTCGGCCAACAAGAGCAGGGGTTGTTAAAATCCGGGAGTGGTGGCCTTGGGCTGAGTGGGAGAGTCCCCGTCTTTGTGTGCGTCGTCTCTGTGAGGTGAACTGCTCGTCACAGGACCATGACAACACTTCTGAAATGACGGAACTTGAAATATTCGTGTGAAATATAGAAAGTCTCCCGTGTGTTTGTGTCCATCCCATCGTAGGCTGTGGTTAAAGCTAGCTGTACTGCGTCTCAGATTCTTTTACCAACGTTGATTTGTGTTGTACGACGGTCTGCCACTGCTGGGTCCTCTTAAAGATGGTAAATCATTTACTGGTCCAACCCCGTCTGACGAGCAGCAGGTCAACCTACTGGGACTCCATGAAACCGAGAGGCCAACGCCCAGCTAGGCACAATGGACAATGTGGCCGACTATTCTGACAAAGCAAGGTGCGTGCATGTGTAACAGAGTTAATGATTCCACTTGCCATCACTGGCCATTGGTTGCTAGTATTACTATATTATTTAAGTTATTGCTAATCCTTATCATTTTCATATTATTTCCTTGTTTAAATATCATTTACAACGTATCATTAGTTCCCCATGGAGACAAGTGGGTTGTGTGTAACAGCGCCCTCTGCTGGCTGCTTGCAGACTCTAGTGGTGCGCCCAGCTTTCATGAACTAGTCTGAAGCTGTTTTCATGGTAGGTTGACCTGTGACAAGCTCCGTTGTGAAACATCTCATTCGATGTCTGATGTACATATATATATACATATATATGTAGAGAGATATATATATATAGAGATGTCTAGAAGTCCCTTTTTGTTCGTATAATTGTTTTAATTTATAATTTCTAGAGCAAATGGTTTTAACTGATTTAGCATTTAGCATGAGTAACATGCTAACCACAGTTAGCTTAAGTATTTGTCCCTTTTGATTTAACAGTGTCCCGGAGCTTGTGACCACAACGTTGTCGATGAGAGTCACTGAAGCTGTTCTGTCTTTTACCAGCTATATTCTGTCCGATGAAGAAACGTCTGGTTGGAGCCATCAAAAGATATCGTGTCCTGAATTAAACACAACGCAACGGAGAGTACGCAACTGCTACACATGTGTGGAAGTAACATTTGGAAGCTTTGTGTTATTGACCTAGTTCATGCCAATGTGTAACTACTTTTACATGCGTGCAATACTACGCCTTAGTTTTGGCTTAAACCTGAGGGTGCATTCCCACCAGTTTAGTAGAACTAGGTCAGGAGAGAAATATGCCATTTGATCTCACGAGCTACTCCATAGCTGCACCAAGTCGACTGAAGCTGCTCGTCTTGATCTTTACCAACCTCGTCTTTAGAAATGACAAAGAGGAAACAACCTTGAATCAGGTTTTATGGGTACCGGTATAAACGGAGACAGATATTCACATCTGCAACCCAGCAATTAGTTGTGCTTGGGAAACAAACAACATGAGAACACAAACCATAGACGAACTGCAACTGCAAAAAAGACTTAAACAATTAATGTGGTGTCGCTAAATAGTTATAGCTGCTCGACTAAACTGATTAATCGGTTCAGCTCTGTGGGCCCATGCATATTCAGCTGTTACTCCAGGATATTAAGCTCAATTTACAAATACTGGATTCATTCATACACTCTGATTCACTTGTGTTTGGTTGTGTGGACCTAAAACAAACCAAATACATGATTGCAGCAAAGTCAGCGTTTCCACCATGATTCAAACCAAAAGGAGGCTTCTGCAGCTCTGAGCTACCTGCAGGCACAAACCAGAGTCTTAAGTCTACACAGCAACGGTGCAGCCCGGTCTAATCTACTGTAACGAGAGGTCGGAGCAGAGGAGCAAGCCAATTAGGTACAGCAGCTTCTTCACTCCCTTCTTCCCACACACACAGCTGAGCACTTGAATCTCCATGTCTGGTGTTTCTTGAACAGTGAACAAGACGTCCAGACACATCTGACATTTAACTTCTGCCTCTCAGATAAGTGGTCCTCCCCCCCCACCCTAAATTCAAGAGCGCAGAGTAAAGTCGATGAATACACAGGACTCACCGTTCTTTCTCTCCTGCAGAGGCCGGGCTGGGACGGGTCCGGGCTGAAGGGACAGCTCCTGAAGCTCGGTGGTCACCGCCTCGCTCTGAGGGCTCGGGACCAGGCCCGGCGCCCCGGAGACTTCCATGCTACCCGGACTCAGCTGCTGCCCTGTCTGTGGGTGTAGCGATGCCAGGGTGACGGAGAGAGACCTGTGGCAAATAAAATAGGACATTAATTAATGTTCAAGGACGAATCAAAAGTGTGATATTATTATTATTTTTTTTATTTTATTCTGTGTATGGAATTTATTGACCCTAGGGTCACATTGTGGTTTTTTATGTTTTTAAATTTCTGCTGTTAAGCACTTTGTGATGTCATGTCTGTGAAAAGCGCTCTATAAATAAATTTCATTCATTCATTCATATTAAGACAACTACTGCCAGGAATGGACTGGAATTATGAATTTTATGAACTGGCTCTCTGACAAAAATAAACAATAAAAGCTTATGATCCAGCTATGGAGCGTAGAAGCTGGCTGGCTGGTGTTCGTCTTTGATGCAAAACATCAAGTCATCACAGCATCACTTCACAGACATCCTGTGGTATTCTCATTGTGTCTTTCTATACATTTCTATGCGCAGGCATGAAATACATAGATGGACCTAGAAAATTAAGTCTCAGATTTTACTTTTTGCTTGAGCAATGTGGCCCCACCACACCTGAGTCAGTTTGCGCAGGACTACTGAACTTTTACGTGTAAAATGTGTTAACGTTTAGTAAACATGCCCGTGGGTCTATTTTCTGAAGTCCTAGTCATTGGTGTTATGTATCCGGAAAGCCATGAAATAAAAACAATATAGATAAATGATACTTGGGGTAATTTACAGGCTGCAACAAGACTACAGGCTAGTCCGAGGAAAGCGAGCAGCTCTCTGCAGGACTGTAGACCAGAGGATTAAATCAGCCATCGGCGAAGAATTTGCATGTTTGAGCTTTTACAACTGTTGCTGTGGCCGCTGCTTCAGAAAGGCAGACCTCTGTTTACGGATTGTTTTTCTTCTTCTTAACAACCTCAGGGTGATTTCCATACATTTAAACCGTGTGACAGCTCAGCCTCAGAGCTAGAGGCTTTTCCAATAAAGGGAGCTATGAAAGATGTGCATGTTTGTGTCTGTTTCTACGAAATCAACACATTTCCTCATTGTGGACAACTGAGGTTGAGTTTAAAGCAGAGTTGAAAGTTGGAATGGGGGTTTACTGTTCAGACTAAGTTTCAATGTTGACGGTCACACAGCAGCACATTTCACAAATATATAAAGACAAAGCCACCGCCATATTATCCCAATATTAACAATGATATCTTCCGCTGTTACTATCCGACGTATCTGCAAAATCATACATGGACTGATGTTCAAGGCAATAAAACTGTGCTCTACTGTTACTAAAAAGACAGACTGAAAGACTGATCGAGCTTTGTGTACGTGTCAAACACAGATTTCCATAACTAAATATCGGTTTTACATAATAGCCTTCCCAGAATCGGCCCGATCACAGCACACAGTTTTGCCTCGTCACAGCAGGAGAGCACAGGAGTCACGAACAACATTTACATCGGCTCCTTTCTATGTACCGTGAGGGTGACCCAGCATGCACAGCAGCAGGACCCTGAAGCTGAAGCAGCTAAATGGAATTCAGCCATCGTTCATTTAACGTGCTTTTACTGCTGTGACAAGTCAAAATGTCTTCTGTGAGAAAGGCCTGGTATTAATTCAGAGGAAAGGAAGCTGTTGAGCAATAACATGCGTTTAATTTCTGATTAAACGCCCAGCCCTACTTACGAAACATGAAAATGACACCAAATGTGTCAGACTTTTGAGATGTGTTGCAATGCAGTTTATCCCCAGAATGTGTCAACAGCGCCGCGCTTCAGACGGGCAGGTACCTGTCCGAGCTTAGACTAGCGCGGCGGGGGAAAAGGTCTAATTTATTTACACCTGCTGTATTAAACAGAGTCGCCTGATTAAATCAGCCATCAGGGAAGAATTTGCATGTTTGCGCTTTTAAAACTGTTGCTGTGGCCGCTGCTTTAGAAAGGCAGCAACTGTTTATGGTTTGTTGTTCTTCTTCTACTTCTTAACAACCTCAGGGTGATTTCCATACATTTAAACCGTGTGACAGCTCACCCTCGGAGCTAAAGGTCTTCCAATAAAGGAAGCTATAAAAGATGTGCATGTTTGTGTCTGTTCTGTGTCGCATCGACGAAATCAACACATTTCCTCATTGGAGACAACTGAGGTTGAGTTTGAGCACTCCTCTGACCAGGCCCAGAACAGGCCCAGTAACTTGGGCAGCACATTGCTAATTGTGATTTACAAAAGGCAGGCCTGCTGCTGGCTTGTGTGTGTTGAAATCTCTCTGCATAATGTGTGTTTTCAAGCCGTGGGGTTGTGATGGGGGTTCTGCCGTTACTGCACAGCGAGCCTGACAACAATGAGGCAGCGTTGTCTGAGACGTCACTGTTGTCGCTCACAATCAACCGTCTGAATAGCGGCGCACTAACCACATGACGCGCCACGCGCTCGGCGTGTCTGTGAGTTTGATCATGTCACATTAAAAACATCATCGACCTTTTTGGATACTAGTGACGTTTTTATTAAAAAGCTCTTTTTGTTTTTACTCAACAAAAAAGACAAAGTTTAATATAGCCATATAAGAACTGTACCCTGAATAATACGCAACTTACAGTTGGAAACTTTATGATTTCAAACAGTTCTCGACATCTGATATCGTACCAACTTGATACCATTTTGTACTCGATGCTACACGAAGGACAAAACAAGTATTGAGGTTCAATACGCAATACCCCTGTGAACTGGTTTGAGTCATAAAATTGTTCTTCCTCAACTAATGAGGTGTCATATTGTCGTACGTATTTGAGAGTGATTCTGTACGGAATGAAATAGATCTTGATAGATTATAAAGATAAGATTCTGATAACAAAACAACTGTAATATTAGACAACATGTCATAGAAATCGTTCGTCCCCCTCCCCTGACATCCTGTGGTGAAAGACTTCGCAACCAACCTGCCATGACATGAATGTGCAGAAATGAGTTTAGCGTGTACATTTCAGCCTGATTGGAATTATTACCACTTTGAAATCACATGTTACAGATGTTAATAAACCAAAACAAGCCTAGCTAAGGGAGTCACAAGCCTTTCCACTCAGACGGAGAAAAACAAACCAGGAAACTGGTTTAGAAAGGGAAGGAAATAGCATGCCGGTGAACTTCAGCGGCACTAAAATCCTGCATTCGATCAAGAATTAAGGGTCAGACAGCTGCAAACCATTTCTGCAGAGAAATTAGGCAAGCCAGTACCTTGTCCAACACTGGACAATGCATTACTCACAACTCCAGCGGGACAAACTGTGTGCGTATTAACGGTGCAAGATACCGCGATTTGACAGCGAGAAATTATAGCGCAACACATCACTTTGAGATGCTTATTTCCGGTCTTCAGAAATTCTGATCAGTTTTATACAATAAAAAACATTAGTGTGACACACACAATGACACCACAATACTCCTATATTGACATATACTTCTATAAAAACACATTTGATCGCACTGAGACGAAGCAGTTGCCTCATCCTTACTTTCCCAGAGGAGGGCTGCTGTTCAAACACGCACCGTGCACTGTTGCTCTTTCTGTAGACTCCAGCATTCCTCTCTACTTGCCCCCACTAGCCTTTCAGATATGAATCACTATTTCCCAAGTAAACACAGAGGCACACGTCCTGACAGACACAGGAAAACTACCGCCAAGAAGTACCGTACCCGTTCAGTTAGCAACACTCAAAGGTAACGAGGACGCGTTGTTCCCCCACCTGGGAACGTGGGTTGTTGCTTACCTGTTTTACTCAATCTTGAAGGGGCGTTTTCCCATTTCAGCAGGACGGAGCTTTGAACGGTTCTGTTGAAGACAAATAATAAAGAAAATAATTAATAGAGAATAACGGATATCTTTCCGCTGCAAAACCCCTTTTTCTCTACTCTGGTCCCGTATTCAACGGATTATGATGCTAAGTGGCAGTATCAGAGTATAATGTGCAAAAAGGCCCTCGTGGAGTACATGAAGTTAAAAAGTAAAATGCGTAACGTTGCTGATAATGGGGGCGAGACGAATCCACGTTGCAGGAGGCCTCTCCACAGATGCCATGGGGCAGCAGCCTACTGCTGTCACTGTCCAAAACACAGACAAGCTAGCTAAGCTATTGTTAGCCTGTCTGGGTGGGAGTTAACCTGAACAGTCTAAACCCAAGTTAAAGTGAGGCTACTGTTTACAATTGCACACACACGACACAACGAGCATGACTGTTACCAACTGCAGAATGGATGGCGTCCTTATTGTTGGTGCTGGCTACATCCCCGCTGACTGCAGACAGTCAGACACACCGAGTTAGCTATAGCTACCGTTAGCATGCCATATCTGCCAAGCACTAGCGTTGCCACTAGCCAGCGGTCCGCTGTTCAGCTAACGTTAGCTAATGCCGTGACGCTACGTGTTTACTGTGTGCATTTACGCTTACTTTTCATGGTCGCCACTTTTGTGTTGTGTCTGCAGGGATACACGGCGCTGGCATACCACCAACACTTCCGAGTCACAAAGGAAACTTTAACCGGAAAACCCTCCTCTACGTGGGACGCAAAGACCCACTTCCTTCACAACACCTTTACGACCATTTTACTATTATTATTTTGTAACATGAGGTAATACCGCCACGCAAGTCCGCATATATCATACCCAATACTGTGTCTCCAATAAAATATGTACAGCGTTTAACTTAAAGAAAGATAAAATAAAGTATATATATATATAGGCATATAGGCAAATAAACTACACACATCCCCTGCACAGTCTCTGTCGCCATCTAGTGTCAAACTACATGCACTTCAGCAGGCAGAGCTACAGGTTTGTAAATCACTGGTTGCAACCTTGCTCACTGGTGCAGTGAGCAAGGCGAGAAGATGCACGCGGCCTGTGTACACGATTACCAGGGGCATGGCCCCTGGTAATCGTCGAGGCCTTCCAATAAGCATGAGCAGTGACTGCCAGTCCTGGAGCAGGGCGGCATTTCTCGACTGTTGGGTCCAGTTGTGTTCATGCTCACCTTTTTTTGTTTCGTCAGGACAGCATTTGCAAATCCTTGTTTTTCAGCAAACAAGTAAAATGGTTTGGAGTAATGTGGGTTCATCAGTGCTGGTGCACTGCATGGATCAGACTTTTTTTTTTTACAGTTAATTGAGCGGGAGGCTAATAATAATAATAATAATAATTGAAAAATGCATAATAATATGTATAAGCCAACAGTGAAAAAAATTCAGAAATTATACTAGACATTGAGCATAGAGCACAATATAAGTAAATCGAATACAGTCCATTCAACGTTAATTTAAATCTCAATGGTCTAATAAAAAAAAAAAGGCATTAAGAAGCGTTCCCATCCACGAGGAGAACAAAGAGTTGATTGTGTTGTGCTGAAGCCCGCTGTTGTTCATAGCGTAGTAACCCCCGCCCCGTCTCCACTGCCTTCTTTTCATTTGCTGCTCTTTTCATCCCGCCTGTGTGCGCCGCATCCATACCAAGATCCTCTGACTTTATTCTCCACATGCTCCTCGCAGCTTTCACCGGATGTAACAACACAATTGAGCTGGTAGCGCCTTCGAAAACACGGGGCCAACACATCGCGTCTGACCGACAGCTGATCGGCGCTTTTTACGGTAAGTAATCGCTCGGTCGAGATGGGTTGTTGTTTTTTTGTGGGTGATTTGTAGCGTGGCTCACATCCAAGCCTTTTATTCTCTCTGTCCGTCAGACGGACGTCGGTTCAAGGCAGCATTGTGGTGAAATGTCGGGGTGTCGGTCTGTAACTCTGAGCGCAGATTTACAATCTCACCCGTCATCTCTTTTTTTTTTTTTTTTTTTAAATGGATTCTTCTAGCCCATATTCATGTCGAGGCGCATTTTTTGGCGTCACCTTTTTTTTGGCATCAGTTGAGCATCAAGCTGCCACAGCATGAGAATGTTCTGGAAACAACCCGCCTGCAGGGGTTTTATTTTGTGGTGAATTATTTAGGATCTGCCGGCCTCACTTTCACTTTCAAACTAATTATACCATAAAACAAAGCAATAAGGCTAATTTAAAGTTTAAAGACAGGCTGTGTGTGTGTGTGTGTGTGTGGGGGGGGGGGTGTATGTGTGTGTGCGTGTGTGTGTGTGTGTGTGTGTGTGTGTGTGTGTGTGTGGAGGAGTCGACGTGCCTCCCATGCTGATGCAGAGAGGAGCACAGACAGCCACAGTGCCCTGGTTTCACAGGGAGCTGCTTTTGGCCTTTTGTCTGTCTTTTCAAAGCGCTCTTCCGTTCCCAAGTCCAGTCTGACCTCTTTTTTTTGTTTTTGTTTGTTTGTCTCTCACCCTCCCGATTACAATGTTTTAAAAAAACAAACTCATCTGACACGGAAGCAGTGCAGACTCACTGAGGAAGTCCAATGAAATAGGAGCTCAACCAGGCAGGTTGCTGAATGATTTAGGCTACATATGTATGCCTTGTCATCCATCAGTCATGTTGTCAGTCCTCTCCCCAGTGCCACCATGATGGCAGATGTGTTCATCGTTACTCTGCATGATACCAGGAGGATAAAAGCCCTGCTTATCAATCATCAGCCATTTGCAGAAACGTTCTTCCAAATGATCTCGTAAACTGGAGAGATTAAAGATCTCCTGTGGTAATGCTGGGGACCTTTGGACACTTGTACTATTTGGACGAGCCTGAAGCCAACCTCAATAAAGAGAGGGGGGGGGACAAATCTTACAATTAGATACGAGTCATCAGCTGACAGTCGCGTTCACTGAGAATCATTGCAGCCCAGCAGGTGGAGGCTGAACCAATGAGGAGACAGACGAGGGTTCGATTTCTGAAAACAACACGGAGGGAAAGTGAAGGATTGCACTGACGATATGAAGTGTGTACACGTCCCAATGCAGGAAGCATCAGGGGCCTCGGGAAGCTTTAAAGCCTCCAGCTTGTGACCCCGCTGTCCAGCATGAAAGACAGGTCCCACCTCTCGCGCACACACACACACACACACACACACACACACACACATGCTATATTTAGACTGACAGAGTGTGATATTGAATGGAGCCTGTGGGATTCAGTCTGACACACACTGAATTCATCAGTCTTTGTCAAACATTCAGCCCGTAGATGTGACATCAATCCTAACATGTGGCTGCTCATAACCCCAATAACACATCCACCCACATCTGTATTGTACTGGTCGGAATCGCTTCAGAGAGCAGCTTGTTGCTTGATTACACACAGCAGAGAGCGGCCCTGTAATGGATGTCAGTCTTGTGCGAGTGGGGAATTTTTAATAGAGTGTGATGAGCCGAGCTGAGCCGAGGCCCTCCGGGGGCCAGGATTGTTATTGACATAATCTTGGGACCTTTTCAAAGCCAGAGCAGTCTGGCGCTCGGAAATCAAGTTGCTTTGAGTCTCGTTTCTCTCACAGCAGCTTCCAGCTGTTTGTACGGCTTGTTTTTCATGAAAAAAACAAAAAAAACACCCTGAAACACTTCTACACTGGTGGAAATCAGCTATTAGTTATTTTCAGAGCTCACGTCTGGGTCGGTTTCTGATTCATTGATTCACTTTCAACAAGTCTGTCTGAAAACCTTTGAATTCAAAAGCAGCACAGGCGTCTTTTCCAGGCTCACTATTTCGCACCAACATTCACACAGTGATGAAATCGACTGTACAAGATGCACTGACGTGTCTCAAAGTGCATTGAGTGCAAAGCAGTCAGGTGACAAGCTGTATTTTGAGTTCGACTCTCAATTAGGGTGTCATCCACATACATTATTTGTCAATCAACTACTTCAGCTTTATGAAAATGCATTTTTTTGAATGGTTTATTTATTTCTGAAGGAAGAGATTTGTCTGAACTTATGAAGGAGCATTTAATCCTTCTGTTGATCTGGAATGTTCAAAGTCACCATATTTGGAGATTGCAGTGGACAGCCACTATAAAGGAGCTTGTGTGTGTGTGTTGGCAAAAAAAAACCATCTGACCCGAAGCGCATTTCTAATTCCTCCCGCGATGATTGAAGGGAGCCAGTTTTCCCTTTTTTGTATTCACTAAACCTTCGGTCGAACCAACAGAAAGCCTACAGAAAGCTTTCATCACCACATTCTCTACGTTTCCGGTGTAATAATTCACTTATCTCTTTGAGTTACTGCAGGCGTTTGGGAAGAGGGGAGTGTGTGACAGTAAGACAGGACAGGTAATAAATGAGACAAGCACCAAGCACACAGTTCAACTGTTAATTAATACATTAATTAATACAATAATTCTCTTCCTTTCCTCCCTTGCTCCTTCATTGCAGGGTATCGTTGCTCCACCTATAAGTCCTCCCCTCTGAACGTCTCCTCCGCCCTCTCACACACTCTTTGCCATGCCGGAGGCGTAACCCTCCTCGCTCCTCTTCCCTGTGCTCCATCGGAGGAGACCTGAAATAGAAAAAAAGAACCTGTAACCAGTCAAGATGTCAGACCCCGCTGCCTCCTCGACGGCAGACCGCCCACTGCCGCTCACCTCCCCGCGAACCCCCCTGCAGCTCTCCTTCCCCTTCCTGAGGGAGGGCAGTCGGGTTTGGGAGAGGGAGAGGAAACCGCCGCAGCCCGGAGAGCTGCCCAGCCCGCTGCCCACCAAGCGCACCCGCACATACTCAGCGTGAGTGGAGATGCAAGCCATTATATCCTTTAAAAAATAAAATGGTGTTCAATTACATTTACGTGTGATAGTTTAAGAGTTCATAAATGCCCACAACCAGAATCCGGAGATACAAAAGCTTCAAACTAATCCTAGACGTTCCGCTCTCTCCCTCTGATTCCATGTATGTCGCTCTTTCTCTGCAGGACAGTGCGAGCCAAATCAAGTCCGGTATATAAAGGGGTGTGTAAAAACTTCTCCAGGTCTCAGGGTCATGGATTCATTCGCCCCTCCCACGGAGGAGAGGACATCTTCGTCCACATCTCCGAGTGAGTGGATTTGTTTTGTTCACGACATCGACTTGTCTTTGTGGAAGTTGGCCTTCTGTGTGTAGGTGAGATCATCTGGTGTCTGTGTTTCTTGGACAGCATTGATGGAGAGTACGTGCCTATGGAAGGGGACGAGGTCACGTACAAGGTGTGCCCCATCCCTCCCAAGAACCAGAAGATCCAGGCCGTGGAGGTGGTGCTCACTCACCTGAATCCAGTCACCAAGCACGAGACCTGGTCAGGTCAGATCATCAGCTCCTAGACCACCGCTCCAGGACAAGGAGGATTTGGATTTAGTTTTAGGTTTTGTGTTTTTTCAAGGTGTGAGGTGTAGGTGGAGATTTTGGGACGAGGGATCGGAGCTTGGTGTGCTGCGGAGTTCGGCCTGCGGTGGCAGGAAGTATGTCGGCGAAGCGCTTGTTTGAGGTTTGGGAGGTCAAGCTTTGAATGTATTTGTCTGAATGTTTTCCTGTGACGGTCATCATGTTAGGGTTGAGGGCTTGGTGGTAGATTTTTTTACTTTGACCTGAGGAATATATTTTAGCTGAGATCAGGGGTTGTTAGGGAAGCGATGTCGTCAATGAGCTGGGTTGCTAGAGAGGCCGAATCACATTTTGAGCAAATCTGACTACAGTTCTGCTGCATAGACGCTTCATTTGCACACGACAGACAGGAGAGTTTAAGTTTCAAGCTCAATGGAGCTCTGAGCTTCAATCCCGCTTTTTCCTTCTTTCTATAAGCCACCGACTGATGTAAACGACATGCCAGCACTGACAAAAGTCATGTGACAAACATCCGATTGGAAAATGCACAATTGAGCCATGTTATGTTGTGTTTACAAAGACTAACGGCGGTGGTTGAATCACAAGAAAATTACATTGACAAAATTGCATTTTTCGTCTCTGTTGTTTATTATCAGGCTTAAAGGGACAGCTGCTCAGATCTGCCTTCATCTCACTGCCTTCAGAAAACAGAAACACTTTAAGGTGGCTTGAGGTACCACAAAAAGCCTGCTGGTACATGGCTGCCAAACGGAAACAATCAATGCACTTACAGCGTAAAGCAACTCTGACACAAATAGCTCTTAATGCGCTTCGGCCTCGAGTGCTGCGGTAAGCTCTCTGAATGAAGGAATTATTTTCCTTCTTAGTATTGTAGCACTACTCTATTTTGTCGTATTATTGTAGCCATCTCCTATGACGGTCTTCAGTTCTGGTGGTAGAGACAGCAGCTGGATGGCGTGTGGGCCTGCCACTGAGAAACCAGGCCAGAGGGTTTTTGGTTAGTGGGGAAGTAAAGCCGCAGAGAGAGGACGGTCGGGGAACGGGCGGAGGATGGAGTGATTATCTGTGGATGCACTTGAGCAGTTTGATGTGAAGTGACACACAGAAAGCACGTGTAATCAGGAAGACCACGATTAAAGTCAAATAAGGCCATAAAGGAAATAAGAATCTTTAGGTGGAAAGTGAAAACATTGGAAAGTCCAGTAAGTTTCATACTTCACGACAAACAACTGTGAAAACAAAAACCGAAGGCTTCCTGATGTAAGTTTAAAAAGACTTTATTTATTGACTTATTTATTTGCATTTGTATCTATGAGACCATCAGGGTTTTGGTAATTAAAAGCTGCATTTATAAGTACTTGTGCAAAGTTACATTTGAATACACTGCACACCTCACTCTAATGATACTACCCTGTTAATATCCCTTTGCTACTGTCATGTTATCATTGACACACAAAAAAAGTTTCTAACTTCTACATCATTTTTGTCTAATTTTGAATAACTATGTGGTGTTCGAAATAACAAGCACGTTTGTTGTTTTAGGAAATCGGGCATGTTCTGTACCTTTTTGCTGTGATTTGTTGTTTTTTTTGCGTAGGATGCGTTGATTCTGTTTCATCATGCTGCCTCGCTGTGAGACAAACACGTTCGATTGTGTTCACGAGCTCTTTTATGTCTGTCAAATCACTGTAACATCGTCTTTTGTCATTAAGTTGAAGTTTGAATAAAAGTTACCACTGGATTCACAGACCTGTGTGGAAACGTTCTTTTGATAAGTGCAGAGAATGTTCTGTGCTTCTTTTTTTTTTAGTTCAGCCTGTCTAGTCGGTACAAAGTGGAATAACTAGGGCGGTTATTTTGAGAGCCCCCTGTGACAACGTTTCACTGTGAACTTTGTCTCAGACAGCTGTTTGGGATCTCAGAACATGATCCTCATATGTCACCACACACAAAGCACAAATAATTTGCTAATTCACCACATAACTCTCAAACACACGAGTCAATGGACATCAAAATGTACAAGTATGAGGTTATAGAAAGAAAAGTACTCATAATACAGTCAAATGGACCCTGGTGTGTTTTAATATTGCTATATACTATATTATTGGATTATTATTGCTGATGAAGTAATGTGAAAGGATGGTGAGATAGGTCGAGGTTTAAATATGGGACCTCCCCCTTTTACTTCTCCTTTGTGGAGAATGTTTATTATTGTACTTGGAGAGATAAAAAGCAGTAAGCGAGCGATATACAATCTGCAAACAAGTCGTTTTACAATTTCATCAGTCGAGTCAGGCAGTTCCTCATTTCCCAGGTTTATTTATTGAGTATCAATGTGGAAAAGTACAAATTAACATCTAGCATGAGTTATTGTTTTGCTGTTAATCCCAGGCATCCAGCGGACACGACACACACACACACACACACACGTTTATCTTTGATAGGACCAGGATCTGACGTTAGAGCTAGTCTTAAGTGCTGTGTTTTGATTTTGTTCAAGCTCAGACACAGACATGCACGTGCTGACAGACAGCGAAAGAAACAGTGACTGAATGATTGCAAATTGAAAAGGTTATTGAATACACTAGAAAAAAGAATATACTGAACAGTGTTGAAAGCTTTACAAGGAAACATAATAATTAGCCTGACACCATAAAACTGAGCATGTTTCAGGTGAGATGACAAATCAATACAACAGGCAATGACAATGAACCGAATGAGGAGAGCAAACACAACGATAAGCATGATGAGGCGGAAAAGATGGGACTTTGGTCAGATTCATACACACAATGTTTGCTTACATCTTTTAAACCTGACGACTGCAGCCATATGTCACAGGGGCAAACACACGTGTTTGAAGTGTTTTCATTTGCATCGCAAACATGGGATTTTTAACCGTTTACATCCCGTTTGGGCCAATCGGTGTGATCACAGACAAAACAACAAAGTCCGACACGAATCCTTTACCCAGCCCATGAACGGAGGAAATGTTAACGATCATATCAATAACAGTGAAACAATATGATGAGAGCAGGAGCTTGTGTTTGTGTGTTTGGTTCAGATAAACTGTACAAAAAGCCTCTGAACTGAACCACAGAAGTGTGTGCTGTTTTACAACACGTTATCTGGCATGAGTTTTATGGCCCGACCAACCTTTGCTCTTCTCCCCTTGCGTTTCTTTCCCCAGGCTGTCTTTCAGAAAATTTACAAGCTGTGTGTCCGTTTGCTGTCTGCCTCTCTCTGACACATACAGTGAGAGCACACACACACACACACAGACACATACAGTGGTTATAAAAAGGTCGCCACACCCGAATGAAGTGGCACACGCAGTGGTCAGATTCGTTCTTCTCTTGTTGTGATCCTCCAACAAACAGAGGGGGGGAAAACAAGCAGCTGATTATTAGGATCATTTAGAATGAAACAAACTCCAACACCCTGATTGCTTAAGTCTGTACAGCCTTTTCAAATGGTGGCTCTCTATCTGTGCTCAGAATGAAGAGCAGCTGTTGCTGTAGGATTCTGCTGAGAGAGCCGTGGTCCAAAAAGAGTTACCAAAGAAACGGCAAGATCTATTTGTTGAAAAGTGCCAATCAGAGAGGGGCATAAAAGAATATTGAATGCGTCGGATGCACCATGAAGCATTATCAAAACCATTACCAGTAAGTGGAGACAATGTGGCACCGCAGATACATTGCAGAGATCAGGACAACCCGATGGAGTTAATGAGAGGATGAGGAGAAAACTTTTCAGGAAGGCTCCCAAGAGGCCTACAGCAACATTGAGAGAGGGATTTCTGGTACTTGTCACTTCTAGCATGGGACCAACATCTGCCATATTCTGCACGTGTCGGCGAAACAGAACCCTGTTCTCACATAAAGGACCATCCAAGCCCATCTGAATTATGCCAAAAGACTCATTCAGTCAACCCCAAACCATGTGGCAAAATGTGTTATGGTCTGACGACACAAACTTTTCCTCAGGGAAAGTTTGAAATGCATAGATACATAAATTGATGCAGAGCTTCAATCTGTGCTCTGTGTGTTTGTGTGTTTGAAGCTTGTAGTTCACGCAGACCTTGGCACGACACCAGTGAGAAGCTTATATGGCCCGCCTCTGTGGCTTTACATGGTTGTATATTAACAACTTTATGTGGAAAGGACAGGTGAGCAGCCATAGAGAGATTGTGAATGTGAACGACTCCGAGAAGAACACAGACAAGGACTCAGCACCTGGATGTTGCTCTTGTAAATTCAACTTTCCGTTGTGGATCAGACAGCAACAAACAAAAGTTAAGAGGAAGTTGTTGGAGTGTTTGGTGACCTAACTGCACTACAGATGTGCTGAGCTCTGGAAGAGAAGAAGTGAGAAAGACGATCACGAAAGCCTTTAGCAGATCATGGGCTCTCTTTAACAGCTCAAAAAACTTCAGAGCTGAAAATGGGAACAGGCTGGTGGTGGTTGTGCGTCTTGGGGGTTGTTGCTGCTCCGTGCCGGGGCATTAAAGAGTGTCTGGATGGGCTTACAATCAATGTGATCCTGCTGGAAGATGAAGAGTCTCCATGGAGTCTGAGGTATGTGAAGGACGGAATACTGGAGGCCATTGAGACGGACTCAGCCATTAATGCTGCAGCAGGTAATGAAGTATAACAATACTGAGGAAAACAACACTAAGACATCTGCATTTGTTTACAGAATTATGTTAAAACATGGAGCCAAATGATATTAAACTGCATTCTGCAGTACAGATTTGGGACTACACAGCAAACATTTGCAAAATACATTCGTATTTTATTCTATGAAACATCAGGTTGTGTCATAAAATGATGTGTGTGTGCAGTGTTTTTTTTACTGTCACAATTTTGACTGAAGTTGCTGGAGTGTAAACGCCCCCAAGTCCAACAGAGTAAGGTAGCGCGCTAACATTAGCCTAGCCTACACTATGACAGAAGTAACAGCCAGGACTGGTTCCCACACTACAGTACACAGCGGATGTGCTAGTCATGAACAGGGCTTCTTTTTTTTTTACATAACAACAAACAGAATTATCAAGTATTAATTAACTGCCGCTGGTCTTGAAAAAAAATGAGCTAAACTAGTTTGGTGGTAAGCTAGTTAGCTTGAAATGCTAACATTTACTGCTCGTGTTAGAGCAGACAAGTTGTTGCACTTCATGTTTGCTCTTGCTTTTTTTGGTTTATGAAAGCGTAAAATAAAAGATAAAAAAATGAACCTTCCAAATTCTTTTTTGACACATTATTGCGCTCATTACAACAAAACAGTCCCATCCACACAGCTTCAACATGCAGATCATCCAAAGCTTGAAAGACCTGCTTGTGTGTCTATTCATGGTTTGTAAACTATGACAATTGCTGTTTGGAGAAGAGATTTAAGGAACGAAAGTCACTCATAATTCAGTTTTTTTTATTTTTGAGACAGGGTTTAATCTCACGGCTAAATTTGGCGGATACAGACCGACCTTCTATCGACACAGAGGCTGCCGGAGCAGCGCGTGTGAGGGAGTGGACGAGCTAAAGCGCCTGATTGTAAGTAAAAATCTTCATCCAACTTAGACTCATGATAATGACATACTTGCTTTTTTAACATGTGGCCATAGACTTGCGCGTGTGCTTAGCGGGTACCTTGAGGATTAAAAGCTACATCCACTCGGGGTCAGACCAGAGGCTGCACCATTCTGATCTTGCACAACGTAAACAGCCAAAGAGCCACTCCAAAGAGCTACAGTGTTAATTCTAAATGTTGTGTTTGTTTAAAGCCTGTTGCTCACTTAATTGCAATGTGTGGACACATAGAGTTAATGTGTGAGCACGTGTTTACAGGGGGAGCTATCACATGGAGTTAATAGCAAGTACAACAGCACGCCTAGTGAGCTGTGCACACAAATGTGAAACAAACAGCCGCACTGACGGACAAAAACACTCAAGCTCATTTGTATTCCCTTGCAGAACGAAGGCTCACTGGGATGTGCCGTGCTCGGTCCCACCTGCACCTACACTACTTTCCAAATGTTTGAGTAAGTGCATGTGTTTCCAAGCTCAACTCCACATTCGTGCAAATATATTTAAAAAACAATGTTTCCATATTGAAACAACGTTTGACTTGTCTAAATATGGTAAAGGACAGTGCGTGTGGGATCTATACTCTCAAACACATTCGGTGGATCCACCTTACCATTGTATACCTCCGTGTATGTGTCGTTCTCCTCGTTTCTCTCTCCGTCAGCGCGGAAAAGGGTCTGAAGCTCAGCATTCCCATCATCTCGGCGGGAAGCTTTGGTCTCTCCTGCGACTACACGCACAACCTGCAGCGCCTCTTGCCGCCGGCGCGCAAGATCTCGGACTTTTTCGTCAACTTCTGGGAAGACGACAACAAGCTCAAACCCAAATGGGAGACGGCCTATGTTTACAAGAAACAGAGCAACACTGAGGATTGCTTCTGGTGAGTCACCAAGAGAAGTCCTTAAAGAGTACAGTGGAGGTGCTCTTTGGGATCAACCTTGCATTATGGCGTGTGTGTTGAATTGATATAACACACATCTGTTCTATTAAGTCATGCTGTTCCCCAGGTATATTAATGCACTGGATGAAGCCTTGAGCAAATTTGCCCAACGTATTCAGAGAACGGTGCTGCGCAGACCAGATGACCTGAAGAACGTACTGTCGCCCAAAAACAGGACAAGCAACCGTAAGACTTTTCTTTAAAAAGTGCACAATACATCCTGATGTCTGATTCAACTGCAGTATTTGAGTAGAACTGATACAGGAGTGTAGTCAGGGTTGCCAACTCTCACGCTTTTGGCTTGAGAGACAAAATGTCCTTCCCCTCCCCAATGCAATGGAGGTGTATGGGATTTCATTTGTGCAGCTCGCAGCATTAAATACTTCATATACTTATGTAGTCGTATAACAAGAGATCATCTCTCTCCAGTATCAGTGGCCAACATAATGGAGATAAATGGATAATGCACGGGTCACACTGACAACAGTTTGACTTTTGCCCTCCATATTGTATTTGGGTTGAGGCAAAAACCTCAGAGATGAGCATCTCAAAACCTGGACAAATAAACTGCAGCATCTAATAGTGGAGGGGACAAATTGGACGCAGGACAAATGATGTCCCAACAACCACTGAGACCTGTGATGTAGCCTGGGAGGGATACTGTTCGATAGGAATGTTAACTTGTGCACATAGCTTTTGGTTTCTCGTAGATGCATCTGGGGTTTTGGTATTTTGGAGTCTCGTGGTTCAAGCCAGAGGGTTGAACAGAGCGTTTGACGCCCTCCAAGGCTACAATGTTGAAAGAAAATGCATACACTACTGGTCTGTGGTGTGACATACAGCTTCTTTGTCTGCAGTGTTTATCATGTGTGGATCACCACTGGACGTAATGGAGGTGAAAACAATCTCAAAAGAGGCAGACAACCCCGATATTCTCTTCGTCCTTATTGATCTTTACAAGTCAGTGCTCGTGATTCATTCGTTCAATCTCTTTTTTTCCATCTGTGGCTTGTTTCTGATCTTGGTTCTTTCTGCAGGTGTGTGAGCTGTAAACATGATGGCACTTATTACATTGTTTGGTTAGAAATGGCTCTTTTCATTCCCACACCCTTCTTTGAGATATATCACACATGACAAGCAATTATCATCGCGCACTTCATCGACGATTCTGTTTGTACTGATGTGTATCCTCTTATTTTTTTCGTTACCTCTTGGAGTTTGTCCGTGCACGTACAGCCCTTGAAATATCGCCTCCCCTGCCTCCTCTCCACAGTGATCAATACTACACCAACACATCGTCGATGCCATCCATGAGCAACGTGCTGGTGCTGACTATGCCCCGCACCAGAAACTACACGATCAACGCAGACCTGAAAGACAACAACACGGTGAGGACACCATTCCCAAATGACTCAACTCCCTTCTTCCGTTTACTGCTGTTTAAAGGAGTAGTTGACATTTTGGGAAATACGCTTCCATTGCCTCTTTGCATCTATATACTGTCACTCTCAGCAATCAAACAGGAAGTTTTATTAAGGCAGGAAGGAGAGGGAAACCGCTAAAGGAGTCTCCCTACTGACGAACATGTTATATCTTGTGAGTTTAATCTGTTTGATCTTTCAACCCAAACGTATGAAAAGTGTCCTTTTTCAGGGGTTATGTGGGACCTGCCGAGTGACTTCCTGGATTCTTATGGCAACTCTGCTGTAGTTGCACTTTATCTCACTCTAGGAAAGTCATAGGTAATGGTCATAGATGGCAACATCTCTTTCCAGCATCAGTGTTCCCGTTCCTCTGAATAATCTACAGAGCAGTTGTTCTTATAGTGACCATAATCTATTCTAGAGAGTAGTTTCAATCATCAATTTTTCTCCCTCCGTCTGTTTCTCTGCAGATGAATGATTACATGGCCGCGTACCATGATTCAGTGCTGCTGATAGGCGAGGTGATGAGGAGAATTGCTAAAAAACCTCAGTCAGACATTCATCAGATGGAGTTTGCCAATGTGAATAACTTCAGGAACATCTCCTTTAATGGTAAGGAAAGAGGGAGAGATAGTGGGAGGAAGGGAGAGAGGAAATTAACCTCTAATGTACTTTAATTCCTGCCTGCAGTCAGAATGGTTGTAATGCTGCATAAATCATTTTGGATCAATTTCTGGGAAGAGACAAAAAAACACTTTGATAAAAGAAACCAAAGATGAAAAAGAGTGAAATCGATGTATTTGGTGGAGGGATAAGTGAAAATGCATTGATTAACAGAGACCAGACAAGGCGGTGGAGATGATTTTTGAGATACTGAAGCCATCATTCAAATTTAAATTGTTCAAACACTTTGGTTTAAGACCAAATATCTGCTAAACTAAAGACTTTCCCATGAGTCTCACCTTGACTTTGTGCTTAGTGCTAATTAGCAAACATTAGCATGCTGACACGCTAAACAAGAAAATATACTTGCGAAACATTATCATGTTAGTATTCTCATAATACTGCAGGAGTGACTGCTGAAATGGGTTTTTGTTGGATCCCTGAAATATCAGGTCTGTTCAGTCTATGGTCTGTGGTTCGCAAAAACTTCAGGGATTTCAATGTTTTGTTCTACGATATAAAATACATCAGTAAATACCTCTCTCGTAAATTTGGAAGCTTTTAAGTCTTAAAAAAAGGCTAAATGGGACTATGAGACGTCATCGCGCTGATTGGTCCGCCTTTACAGCCGTGTTGTGTATACATGTGCTCATGCGACCGTGGTGTAGTTTGTTTATAGCCTAACAACGTTATCTTTTCATTTCTGCCGATTGCAAGTGTAAGTGGTGCTCATTTGTGAAAATGATCTTTTGTCGAGAGAACGAGTGAGATGCTAACTTCCTGGGTGGGCCTACAAAAATACATCATCCCTGCAGAACTCTGTGTGCATATTAGCATGTTAACCCTCACGGGTACCATGGCTGTGGACTCCTAGGTCTGGTTTAATTGGCCTAAAAGTTCTAAACATATGGAGTCTATAAATGCTGGAAACAGCTCATTAAGTACTGAAAAGGTGTGAGGTTAAAAAAAGAAACGTCCATTGAAAATGCTGACGATAGGACCTCATGGCCAATGAAAGCGGAATGAGTCGACAGCACACTAGTTTACAGTCGGAAACTAAACTGTTGCGGTGTGTCTGCCATTATGTTTGTGCATAAAGACGTTTCTACGGTTCTTCTCAGGAAGTGCCGGAAACTACAAGCTGGACAAGCATGGAGACAGAGACGTGGATCTCTCAGTCATTTACACCACAAATGACCACAAGGTACACTGTTCATCGTGATGCCGTTTAGCAGTGACTGTGAAAAGAAACACAGATCTCTTCTATCTGTAGCAATCAAACCTCTCCGTGCTGAATCTCCTGCTGTCGCACCGTGTTTTCCTCTCTTGTGATCCACAGTACCGCATTTTATTCACATTCGACACTGAGCACAAAGTTACGAAAGTGGTTGAGACGGAGCCTTCCTTCATCTGGGGACCGACACTTCCTGATTCCAGACCAGGGGAAGGTACGGTGTAGCTGACGGTGTTGATCGACCATTGGCTGTAGACATACGTACCTGTTCAATGCCCTAGATGAGTCTGGGTTTGCTATAATAAACATTGTTTTTTGTTTGTTTAATATGTGCTCACTCCTTTAGGCCCGACATATTATAACATCATTGTCGGTGTGTTGGCTGTTACCGTGGTTGTGGTGGCCACCATCGCCTTCATTTTCTACAGGTAAGTCGCAGACCAGACGGGGCAGATGTGTGCGGTAAATTATTGAATGAACAAAGAACTCACAAATCCGAGAGTCCTAAATCAGGCGTGTGACAGACAGGCAGGCAGGCAGGTAACAAGCAAAAGGAAACTCCATGTCATGGGGTTGGATGAGCTGATGAACAGCAAAGGAACAGAGAAAGTAAAAAAACAAACAAATTGGGAGCTAAACAAGGGTGAGCAGATATTGAAAGTGCGCGTGTTGGGTGCTCATGGATGTGGATCGCTATGCTACGTTTAGCATTTTATGATGTGTTTTTTTCCCCCTGTGTAGACGGAACAAGACACAACGCCGGATGAAGATGCGCTGGTTCCACATCTCCTCTGATCTGGTCGCACTGCTGGAGAAAGACCAGCTCAATGTCATCTCTCTGAAGGTAAATGAAGCGCAAACCTCTCCGTCAGCATGGAGGCTCCTTTTCAACACACTCTTAACTTGTCCTGCAGTCACAAATCTATGATCAAATGACCTCGTTCTCGAACATGAACGCACTACAGCGCACCATCAAATAAAGTAAAGGAGTTTGGACATGTTTGCTCTGTTAACTTTGTCCTCCATCTGCCTCCGTCAGATTGAAGACGAGAGGAAAATCATGCAATTCCAGATCCGCCGTGCGCTCTACGATAAGAAGGTCATAGCCGGACACAACAGTAGTTTGTCTCATCAATCGACATGCTTTCGCACGTGGAGATTTGATCGCTGGTGTGACTGATGATGCTGCGATTGTTTTCAGATTGTGATTCTGAAGGAGCTGGAGTACTCGGATGAGGACGTTACCCAGATGATAGAACTCAACGCGGTAAAACACACACACAGCAGGTGGTTTGTGTGATGTCAGCATTTGACTGATTCATTGTCTTTATGCTTCCAGGCCTGTGTTTTTGTGGGTGTGCCCATCCTGTGTTGATGTTTTTTCCAAGCCAGACCACTGAAAGAGCTTCTGTTTCGTCTTTTCTCTGCAGCTCAAGCAAATCGACTATTACAACCTGACAAAGTTTTATGGCACAGTGAAGCTTGATAAGAGTGTGTTTGGGGTGTTCGAGTATGGAGAGAGGGGGTCGCTCAGGGTACGTACGGCAGGCTCACCTGCAGCTCAAGTCCATTCAGGTTTGAATGGAAGTTTAGTTTGCACATATCAAATCACTACTTTGATTCACAAGTCATTAATATCTGTAGCTCAGGACAGGACAAGCAAAAGAAAGCTCAAATAATGCAATCGTTTCACCAGATGTCTTGTCCCTTCCCTCTTCCAGTATGTGCTGAATGACAAGGTTTCGTACCCAGAGCAGACCTTCATGGACTGGGAGTTCAAGATCTCCGTCATGTACGACATCGCCAAGGTAAGACAGAAACTCTGCTGACAAACTGCTACTTGTGGCACAATTGCTGAAAGCATTGACTTATGTATCGATACACAGTTATCTACAATAGACACATCATTCAAAACTATAAGCCAGTGTGTGACATTTGCTAAACGCTGCCATTTAAATACCACGCTCGATTATCAATCGCCTGCAATCAGAAGGCACCTGTGGAAACACCTGCAACCAATTAGATCACTGAGCAATCAGCGCTTGAACGCCACAAATAGGGTTCAGGGCAGAGAGAGCCCCAGTTTTAGAAATTGTGTTCTAGCAATTGGAAAACAGAATCTGTAATGCAATCAGTTATTACCGGTTGTTGCTTCCTAAATTGTAATTTTATTACTTTTGCATTTCCTGAATATGTATTTTGACATAAACATGTATTTAGAAAAGTGGACCTAAACCGATTTAAAAACTTGACTATTACATTTAAATCATAATGGGAATATTTAAGTCATTCCTCTCTGATGGATTTATTACACCATGAGTTCCTTTTTTATTTATCAATCTGAATCAAAAAATAAAAGTACATGGTTTTCCTGACATATATTATAAGAAGCACAATACAGTAGTACTGTATACAGAATGTAACACAACTTCTTCAGTAATAATATTCAGATTGAATCATATTTTGGAGGGCTTATAAGGTTCATATCCAGCTGAATGTTTTAGTTCAGACCTGTAAACGTGTTGCTGCTGTTCCCCCTGACAGCCAGTAGAGGTCAGTAGAGCTCACAGATGATGGACCGCTCCTTCAATCGAAACCCTCTGGTGTGTGAATCCTCTGTTTCAGGGCATGTCCTATCTCCACGCCAGTAACATCCAGGTGCATGGTCGCCTCAAGTCCACCAACTGTGTGGTGGACAACCGCATGGTGGTGAAGATCACGGACTTTGGCTGCAATAGCTTTCTCAGCGCCGGCAAAGGTAAAGCAGCAGCGTGCCTGCTGCTCCCTCGCTGACATTTTCATGGTCAATCTCAGCACTTTCTCACATTCCCCTTCCTCTCTCTCTCCTCTTCCTCCTCTTCAGACTTGTGGACCGCTCCGGAGCACCTGAGGAGACACGGCACCTCTCAGAAAGGAGACGTGTACAGCTTTGCCATCATCGCTCACGAGATCGTTCTCAGAAAGTGCACCTTCTACACCGAGGGCTGCTCCGACCGAGCAGGTGCGACACGCTTACACAACCGCTGTCCCAAACATGAAGCCCCCCAACACTCACACGTTGAGCTCCTGAAAACCAAAAGAATGAAGAAAGTTATTCCTCATCTTAAGGGACTGTGTGAAAATGATTGAGATGACTGAGTCATTTTTCATTCATAATGTGTTTGCACACAGAAAAGCTTGCCAAAGTCATCATGTCCTACTTCAGACCTGATCTTAACTTTGAGACGGCGTCGGAGAAGGAATTGGAGGTGAGGTGATGCTGGTCGTGTGCCAACTTTACCTGCCGTGCTGTGTGTCTGAAGTGTCTTTAAGGCTTCGTGTCCTCCGTCTCGTAGGTGTACATGTTGATAAAGACCTGTTGGGATGAGGATCCAGAAAAAAGACCCGACTTCAAGAGGATAGAATCCTATCTGGGGAAAATAATCAGGTAATCGCTGTCTTGAGTTTAGCGGGTTCTCGTTGCGGTTTTAACCGTCTATGGTCTGAGAAATTGATCACATTTTTGTCGTTTGTTTTCTTGAAAGTTCATGTTTTTTTTCACCCTTCCCTTTCTTCATCCTCCTCTTCTGTTGTCCTTTCAGTGAAATTCATAACCAGGACAATGAGAGCTACATGGACAACATGATAAGAAGACTGCAGATGTACTCCAGGAACCTGGAGCGCCTGGTGGAGGAGAGAACGACCCTCTACAAAGCCGAGCGGGACAGAGCGGACCGCCTCAACTACATGCTGCTTCCTGGGTCTGTTAACAGATGATACAATAACAAATACATCCTACCTGAAAGGTAGCCCACGTGGGCCAAGTCTGGCAACACTTTGTTGGGGTACATCTGAAGTAAAGCCATATGCATCATCGTGTTTCCTCTGCGTTGGCGTCTTTCTGTGCAGCCCGGCGGTGAAAAGCCTGAAGGAGACTGGTGCGGTGGAGCCAGAGCTGTACGACGAGGTGACGATATACTTCAGCGACATCGTCGGTTTCACCACCCTGTGCCAGTACAGCACGCCGATGGAAGTCGTGGACATGCTCAACGACATCTACGGGTGCTTCGACAGCATCGTGGACCACCACGACGTGTACAAGGTATTGTAATTCAATGGCTAGACAAATATAGGTGGACAGCGCAGACACCCACCGTGTCTTCCGCTCCCACACTCAGGTGGAGACTATCGGCGACGCCTACATGGTGGCCTCCGGGCTCCCGAAGCGAAATGGGAACAGGCACGCGGTGGACATCTGCCGCATGGCGCTGGAGATCTTGGCGTTCATCGGTAACTTCCAGCTCCGACACCTGCCGGGTATCCCGGTGTGGATACGCATCGGCGTTCACTCAGGTAGACGGCACTACACTCTGGACTGTGCTTAAAGTATTAACACTCACAAATGCAGTGTGAGGCCTCTACCTTTAAATTGCTTTGAAGGTTCATTATCGGCCTTTAAAGTGCAACCATTCCCCGGTTCCTTCTGAGATCTCCACTTCCTTTGATCTGTCCACTCATCTCCCTTTATCTTGTAAACCGTTACAAACCGATGTGTGTGTCCAGGTCCCTGTGCTGCAGGTGTCGTGGGGATAAAGATGCCCAGATACTGCTTATTTGGAGACACGGTCAACACGGCATCTCGCATGGAGTCTACTGGACACCGTGAGTGGACAAAATGAAAAGCACGTATTCATGTTGCCATCTAGTGTGGTCCAGTTCCGTACGGCTCATCCCTCCCGTGCAGTTACAGAAGCTACCTAATGAAATCAATTCACGCCTGTTGTTGTTTTTATGTTTAATATCCTCCAGCCCTGCGGATCCACGTCAGTCAGCCGACTATAAATATCCTGCAGAGGACAGACTGCAAGTTTGAGTATGAGGTCAGAGGAGAAACGTATCTGAAGGTAAAGATGGGCCTCTTTACATTTACTAAACATGTCACAGATGAACCATTTGTAAACGGAACCTAGAAACACTCATTTTTGCAGAAAGCATCGAGTGAAGTGTGGGCGTCTGCAGACAGTATGAATGTGTGTTTTTCAAGGGTAAAGGCACAGAGACAACCTACTGGTTGACAGGCGAGACGGGCGAAGACTACGACCTCCCAACGCCGCCCACAACGTAAGTAAACCCGCCACCTGCTGAAAGGTATTCCCCCCAAATACTTGGGGGGAATAACCTGTATCAGGCCTGACCATCTGGCAAAAATTCAATCAGCAAAGTATTTTTTTTTTTGCTGTTTTCCACTGTTCATGCACCGGTTTCTGCTTTTCCAGTGAGAACTTCCAGCGGCTCCAGCAGGACCTCGCCAACATGATCCTGACGTGTCTGGAGCGGCGCTCTCGGGGCTCCATCCGGAGGAAGAAGCCGCTGTCGAGTCAGAGCAAGGAGGACGACGAGGACCGGGAATCGGAGGTGGAGTCTGAGAGCGACCACCCCGAGTACCTGCACCTGGCGACCGTGGATAACACCCTCAGTACATTCCTGTAGCACAGAGCTGTACTGCAGAGTGCATTGCTGTCACAGTCATCCCTGTCTGTCAGTACACGACTCAGCCAGACTCGGAGAGGGAAGAAAAGGACTGTGTGACTGGTTTTAAGTCCACCAAGCAGATTATAATTGATCAGTTTCATCCATTCGAGGCTAAACTGAGGCTCTGATGAGCGTTAATGTAGTAGTTTTAACGTACATGTGGACCTTTCTCCTGCATATCTTTTGTCAGGTTCATTGATAGTTTAAATATGCAATTTTCTTTCACTGCTTGGTCTAAAACACTTTGTGAATCATATTTTACGAGGTGCTATACTAAATAAATGTATTGTTATTATAACAAGTGTTAGATTTGGTTTAAATCTATAGATATGATTAATAATCACATGTATGCTTTAAGCATGAATAGCCCATCACACACAAGGATTAAACCTGCTGTAATGTAAAACATCCTGACATTCTTTAACTCGCTACTTTATATTCACGTGTGTTTCATCATCAGGTGATATGACTGAAGACTTTTGTGTCTCTGTGGTCAAAATATTTCAACCTCTGAGATTACTGCGAGATGATTTACTGCGCTGCTGTAACGGTTGTCTGTATAACCAGCTTTATTTCAGACGTGTCACTCGATAATGGTGGACACTGACATGAGGCCTCGTCAGGGTTATGATGTCTGCCTGGGAAAAAATGAGATTTTCAAATCTGTATTTTAAAACAAAGGACAAAGATTTATTTTGTTGAGAATAGTGACATTCATTTACTTTAAATAAAAAAATTTAAAAAAATCACCTCCTGTCCCATTGTTGTCAAAATGTGTGTTCAGGTGAAAAGAAAAGTGAAATGAAATGAAAACAGCGTTTCTTGAAGCCTGTTCAGGTTCATCTGAGGCGTTACAATGCGTGTGTCACATTGTTTTATGTGTACAGACACAGAGGACAGAAAAACTCCAGCATCAGATTAAAATAGTTTTCTATCCACAGCTGCCTGAAAGACGTTTTTTTTTTTGCACAGAATAATGAAAGAAGACCGCTGAGCAGACGTTTACACATCAAATACAAAGTGAAAACACAGTATTGTACAGCGGAAACAACTCAACACATACAGTGTGCCAATAAGAAAGTGAAGAGTGGATCCAGCTCAACAAACAAGGAAACTGCACATGTGTTTATAAAACTGACCTCATGGTAACACGTTGTCATTTGAGAGTCCGTTCATCTTCGTGAGCTAAAACTCAAAACGAGTGTATTTAGTAAACCTGATGAAAATCAAGTCAGTCAAAAATAAAAGCGAGTCGAGTAGAAAAAAAGAAAATAAGTCACCCATAGACCCCCCCCCCCTCCCCCACACACACACTTAAAAAAATATTTTTGACTGTAACATTCATAAAGAAACAGCGAGAATAAATTAGATAACTGAACGTACAAAAATAAATGAAAAAGGCTTTTTATAGAAAAGCGCTTGAAAGCAGCTTCACCGCTCACTCGCAGCAGCAGCAGCGTGTGCTTTCTGTGTCTCTACTCCAACACATGAACAAACAAACGTGCACTGGAAGAAATTTACACAAACACCAAACCTGGACTCTCAGTGAGACTGTAAACTAAAATATTAAAACGCATATTTAAAAAGAATTGCATGGAATAACATTTAACCATGTCGGTCATTTGACGTGTCAGTGTTGCTGCTTAAACTCAAGGCACCGATTGGCCCGTGTTAAGAAGAGCCACAAGGGAAAGCTGAAGTGACAAAACAATAAACAGTCTTCTTCTCCCTGCTCGTGTCACGGTTATTATCATAAGCTTGATGTGTGACGTCACCATTCTAACATCTGTTGTGTACTCCGCTCATCCGGCTAATAAAGTATTTATTGCGAGGAGCCTTACATGTCCGGGACATCGGTTTCTATTTTACACTTGAAACGGACGAGACACTTTATCTCACGCACGCACACTCAAACACACACAACGTCGTATTCGCGGCCTGTTTTTTTCTTCAGATTTAATAATCAAAATGTTATCAAAAAAAGTCGCCGACTATGATCTTAATTCTTGATTGTCTCAAGTTGAAACTCGGACTGCTTAATGTCTGTATGAAGCAGCCCGTGTTTCCATACTACATGTTGCTGGTCAGACAGTGTTACACAGACTTGTGCAGGGGATACGACTTCGATCCGTGGTGCAGTTCCTACAAGTTGCCAACAGAGGCTGTTAAAAGTCCGGCCTGATCCAACTGCTTCTCAAAACCCCTTTTCAATCACACACCTGCACTGCGGCAGATCTGCTGCTCCTTATTTCACAGGCAAAGATGACGACAAAAGACATTACGTGACCATCTCCCCCCCCCCCCCTCTTGCCTCTTACACTTCTCTGTTACAGCCTTTTCCGACAGCTCTCTGTCAGCTGGGTCCAAAGCTGGCTGTGGATCTCAGCCAAGGCGACAGACTGAGACGCTGCTGCTGCTGCAGGTGTGTATCAGTGCGCGACAGGGCGCTGGTGCAGGGGGATAATGTGTGAGCTCTGTTGGATGACCGTTTCTGTCTGGAGCCGGATGAAACCTGCGCGAGGGTTTTGTCCGTCTGCAGCTACGTCGTTTCAATCCGTCGCTTCAGAGCCAACTGCACAGAGAAACAGCGAAGCTGACATCCAATACGGTGAGCTCAAACCACCGGCGCTAACCCCATGTTCACACCGAGTGCAAATAACTCGCCCTGCATGCTGATAGGCCCGGGTCGACGCACCCGACGCAACACAGAACCGAAGGCGCACCGTGGTTCAGCCAGCTTTCATCTGGATCTTTGGTTACTAAGCTCCACTACTGTCCTTGGCCATATGACGGCCGCACACATGTTTAATTCTACTGATTAAATTAGTTTCATCTTGCTGTGCCTGACTGGGATATTTAGGATTTGTTTAGTTTTTGGTCATCTGGTAATGTTTGTAACAATGAACTGATAATGCTACAAATCTGTTTTGATGACTGTCCATTGACGCACATATACACCATGTCGAGAAAAAAAACAACTTAAAGTTCTTGGGATTTCTACATCCGGGACCCATGGATCTGGAAGAGCTGTGGAATATGAGAAAAACAGAGATTAGGGAAAAGTAGATCCACGGCTTTCTAATCTATTCACATTGTATACAATCTATGCTATGGTATGGCTGTGATGATGCTGATGATGAAAATGGTGACGGAATGAGAGCACATGACTCCACTGACATGCATAATGGTTGGGAACATCGACAAAAACACACACAGTCATGTCTTCACCACTTACTACACGTTTAAGATGTGTGCCCCTTTAACATGTACTTGATTCTGCATGTTTAAACGTCTGCGTTTGTGTGTTTATTACGTGCTGGGTGTGACTGTGTGTGGCTCTACATTGAGACTGTACATACAGCATGTACACAGACTGGCAAGGACATCTGCTGCTGCTGCTGCTGCTGCACTGAAAAGGTCGGGATATTTCATGTCGCAGCATCGGTAAGGAGAGCCCAGAGAGACACGCGGCTCAATCGATATCTCGTAAGGCTGCCGTGCCGGGCCACATGTCTGTGTTTACACACATACAACAAGCCGGTGCAGATCACCACGACAGACAGCATGTGGGGGCTTTCTTGACCATTTATTTGCAAGTGTATTTGACAGGGACCACGCATTATAAACTTCAATACTTGAAATCTGATGCATTGTACAGATAAATAAAGCGGGAACAAATCTATTTTAATCCCCACTCCCCTGGGCAGCTACTAAGCATCAGTGGAGTCATCTTTCTGTCAATTTATTGTGAAATTATTAATTATTATTAAATTATCTATCAACTAAAATCTGTCTCAAAATGAGATCTACAATTCTGTTTCTACTTCTTTTGCTGGTTGCCCAATGACAGAAAAAAAGACAACGCTAGGCTTTTCAAAATAAAAGCATCGGGCCAGAAAGCGACTTACCGTATATATAAATAACTATATTAAAGCCTTATTTGAGCTCAGAAAAACTTCAGTGTCCAGTTATCTCATTCTCAATGCAGCGCCATGAAACACCCCAGATCTCTGTGGACATCACACACATATCTATATATATATATCTATATATCTATATATATATAGATATCTATATCCATATACACGGTACTGTATATACAAACACTAAAATCTACCAGGTCTACTCACTAGCACATCTATCGCACAGTTCCTCACCCATTCCCGCCTCTCTTTGGAAAAAGGAAACATGACTCCCTCATTCTCTATGCCACTCATTTGGCGTGGTACCTCTCCCTCCCTCCTCCTCCTCCACCACCACCTCCTCCTCCTCCTCCTCCACCACCACCACCTCCTCCTCCTCCTCCTCCTCCTCCTCCTCCTTAGCGGCTTCCTCCTCCTGCGTCTCCGCCGGCTTCATTCAGCATGAAGGACGGAGGGGGAAACACAAAAGAAAAGGGAAAAAAAAAAGACAGAAAATGACAAAAACATGAACAGGCTGATGAGTGTCAGTGAGTGGATTGTGAGAAGCTTAGAGGTAACTATAGAGAAAGGCAGATATATATATCTATACATCCATATGCCAGAGAGAGAGAAAGAGACAGAGAGAGAGAGACAGAGAGAGAGACAGAGAGAGAGAGAGAGCGAGAGAGACAGAGAGAGAGAGAGAGAGAGCGAGAGAGAGAGAGAGTGAGAGAGAGAGAGCGAGAGAGAGAGAGAGAGAGAGCGAGAGAGAGAGAGAGTGAGAGAGAGAGAGCGAGAGAGACAGAGAGCGAGAGAGACAGAGAGAGAGAGAGCGAGAGAGAGAGAGAGAGAGCGAGAGAGAGAGCGAGAGAGAGAGAGAGAGGAAAGAGATTGATACAGTGTCAGAGATAGACTGGAAGACTAAGTGAGGGATTGATAACAGTCGGAAAGAGAGGGAGAGCTGCGTGAATGATGGAGTGAATGTGTTCGTGAATGACATTTCACGGGCAGGTGACATTTGGAGCTTTCAATGTTGAGTGCAGGATCAAAGCACAACCGCTTCAGAGGAGACACACACACCACAACAACAACTCATCGATCCCTCCGCGACCGAGGGTTCCGGAGACTCACCTTGGTTTTGTGGCTCTGCTCCGTAGCCAGGCCGGATCCCGGAGTGTGAAGCTCCTTGGACACGACGCACAGAAACTCAGCCTGGTCCTCCGTTCCATAGCTGTATGACGAGCCGATGTTCACCATCTGGAGGAGGGAGAGAGAGCGAGAGAGAGAGAGAGAGAGAGAGAGAGAGAGAGAGCGAGAGCGAGAGAGAGTGAGAGAGAGAGAGATGGTGAGTGTCAGGACGAATTACAGATCACAGCAGAGAAAAACAGAAACCATGAGACGGAAAGTAACGGAGACAGCTGGGAAACAACGAGCATCTTCTACTTGTGGGAAGTGGCACAAACAACTGGGGGTCAGCTTCTGCAGGGAGCTTGGTGCCGAAGCTGTGGGAGGGGAGGAGGGTGGGGGGGAGGGGTCTCCATGTGACTTTAGGCTACATTGTGGATAGGCTGACCTAATAAGACTCCACCAGGCTCTGAAGTCCGCGGGTCAATGAACTGCAGCCTCTCAACTTAAGGGGCCAGTCCATCACTTCAAAAGATAACCTTAATTCCCCCCTACGCCTGACATTACAGCGACTCCAAAGATCAATATAATTGAGTCTATTTTTACTGTGTGGTCACACTGTGAGCGGTGGGTCGCTCTCTTCTATCAGACTGCCGATGGTGTGACAGTAAGAGCTGGTCTGCAGCGTTTTAAAACATTTGTGAGCCAGTTTTGAACTCTTAATAGAAGACTGCAACTCAAGATTATTTGTCTCAAATGAATCATTTGGTCTGAAAATATCATAAAACCACACGCATCACATTTTACCAGAGCCAAAGGGGACATATTGCAATTGCTTGTTTTGTTTAACCAGTTTAGACGACCAACAAAACAGCAAATTTGAAAAAAATCAAATAAATTTTGCTAAAAAGAAAGAATTTAACGAATTAATTTTCTGAAATACAACATAAGAGAAAATTATCACAGCAAAAAATTGACACGTCTCAAAATAAATGTATGGAGTGGTCCGAGTCCCTTGCTGGTTGTGATATCAGAACATGGCCATTAGCTCAGCCAATCACAAAAGGTTTCATGCGTCCACAACAGAAGCACACACCGACTCTTTAGTCTGTGACACATTGGATTTTGTAGCTCACAATGTGAACACGCTCTGTTGTTAACGCTGTCCTGTAACCTGCAGCAGACTGAACAAACACATCTGGTCTACGACATTAATAAATAAACAGTAAATCTACCAGCTGTAGACAAACCTCTCGCACAAAGACAATGACCCGGGAACACTCCAGAACCAGCGCAGGACATGGGCCTTATCTGGGTTCTGAACCCTTCGGAAGAGGCTGAAGGTACAAGATACTGAAGATAGAGTGCTGTGCCTGCGGTGACATGATGTCTGTGTTAGAAGAAGTGCAATGGAATATCTTTAACATTTGAATTACGAAACAAATGTCATTATAGGTCATGGACTCACTAGATAAGTCCTACCTAAGGTAAATAAATCAACAGAGCCAATGCAAACTAATGCAATCTGGGAGTCCTAAACTCAGTTGGGGAGTGCAGCTAGCAGGGCTCAGGTTTCTGGGGGGGCCAAGGGGTCAGGCCAAAGGGGTCAAGATTGAAGGGTCAGCAGCAGCGTGAGTCCAACCCACAGTCCAGAGCAGTCCGGTGCGGGGCTTTCTGCAGGCGCGCACGCTGACCTGCTCAAACTTCCAGCCGTCCGACATCGTGGAGACCATCTGGGTGAGCTCCTCCTCCTGGCACTGCAACACTCGGTACACGTGCTTGGGGGGCACCTGCTGTGGAAAGAGGAGAGGAGAGGGGGGTAGGGGGGGGGGGAGTTGAGAAGACAGCAAACATATGTATCTGCCTGGACCAAACCGAAGAGACAAAACAATCATGCGGTGGTGAGCTAGCTGTGAGATAAGCGCTTTCATGTCTTGGCACTATGTTTAACAGCAGCAGCGAGTCCAGTACAGTGCAATAGAACGCAGAGACAGTGGGTGGATGTTGGAGAGGGCAGTGAGATTATGTAAGCGTGAGTGCAAACACCCTGAGAAAAGAAAAGAAGCCTGATGTACCGCACAGCTCTCTTCAGAGAAGCACAGGAGCGTGAAATCACCAACAAAGACTGCAGCACTGACAGACATCGCACTTACACCACCACCACCATCATGGTGTGTGTGTGTGCGTGCGTGTGTCTGTTTGTTTCAAATGCAGACGATTCAGTTTTGAAATATGTAGTACACTCTGTACTTTTGACTTCCTGAATACTTTTAAGAACCAGCTCAAAACCCACCTCTTTAGGCTGGCGTTTGAGTAAAAACCCATGTCCTAGACCTGCTCTTAAAATATATTTAAATTTTTTATTATTAAATTTTTAATTTAATTTAATTTAATTTAATGTAATGTAATGTAATGTAATGTAATGTAATGTAATGTAATGTAATGTAATTTAATTTAATTTAATTTAATTCTGTGTATGTAATTGATTGACCCTAGGGTCACATTGTGGGTTTTTATGCTTTTAAATTTCTGTGAAAAGCGCTCTATAAATAAATTTCATTTCATATACTGTCACCATTAGATGGAAAAACAACCATGATGGTTTAAGAATATTAACACAACTGTTGCGTTACACTGCATCTTTAACATTACACACACATGACGCGCTGTATCGGTTTCATAAAACGACGACTGCAGCGTCTGTTGGGTTGTTGAGTTCTGTGTTTACCTGCGTGGCTTTGGAGTCCCTCTCCACGATCCGCTCCTTGATCAGTTTGATCAGCGGGGCGATGTTGTAAAACTCAGCCTCCTCCAGGACACCTCGAAAACAAAGGACGCAACACACGGGTCAGCTGCCGTGTGCACACTGAACGCAGACACAAGCCCGCATTTTTACAGAATTGAACGACGTCAACCATTTATGCACTACTTTAAGCTCACTATTTGAACTGTCCATCCACTACTTTCAGCCAGGGAATTTGTATCTAACAGTTATTGCTGCGGAATGAAACTAGAATCTAAAGTGATGAGAGACCCTCAGGGACATGGGGCAGTATGGAGGCCCACAGTATTCTCCTGATTTCCACCTGCCCAACAAACAAATAAAAACCAGCTCATGCACTCGGGACCCATGTGAGCAGAGTCAAAGCACGTGAAAGACCTTCTTCAGCCAGCTCCTTGTTGTAGACCAGCTTGCCATGCCGCAAGTAGTTGAGGATGGGGCCGAAGTAGGTGGGGTCTCTGTCAATCACATAGGCTCCAGAGTCATCCTGCAGCAGACGGAGAATCAGAGAGACAACACTGTGAAAGCATGTTCACATCTTCATGTATGTACATAGCTGCAGAAAGTCTCTCTTCTTGTGTGTGTGATTGTGGGAGGTTATTCTATTACAAGCTGTGGATGTTTTTAAACTTGTTATAGTACTTATTTTTGTGGTCCTGTGTAATATCTGTGTAAACAAAGGATCTGGCCACTGTTATTTTTGGACTGCACCATTAATGGACCTCTTTTGTAATATGTTGCAGTATTTTTAGACCCAAAAGTTCACGAGCTGGAGAACAACATCCTGGTTCGGCTTTTTTTTCATCTTGCGTTTGCAGCGCTGGCGGTTCAGAGCGTAAGTATGTAGGAAAAGATGCACCGCAGAGGGTTTTGTTTTCAAAATAAAAGCCCCACAGTCCTGCCTCCACTCCCAGCTCATGGAGGCCAAGGTCTATCAGAACTTCAGTGTTAGCTAACGCTAGCTTGCTGATACAAAAGAGGTCATTTAAGAGGAACATGGTCGACACATCTGACCTCACACTTGGAGACATTTTAAATTACATTTCACAAAAATACACACATCCTAAAATTACAAAACATTTTGCAAATTGACCCATTAAAGTTGAGCGCAATAAACATTCTAAACTACGTGAATATGACTAACTCCGACACATTTATACATCTATGCATAAGTAATGCCTAGATTTTAAAAAAGATTGAAAGTTTAACATCTTGTGTTGCCATTGACTTCCTGTTTTTTTTGATTGGACAGCAACAGATACTTCCTCCTACCCAGTGCTACGGTGTTTTACTTGCAAAGGCATTCCTTCAGTATTAATTTAGTAAACCACTTGTTTTGCAAGTGGTTAAAGATTATGCATGCTCGTAAAGCATCATCATCTTCATCTTCAGTGTGACTAGTGAGAGAATTAAGCCGCAGTCGAACAAACAGAATCGGGAGAAAGGGGGGCCAGCCAGAAGACATTTCTGAATGGTCGATGGTGTGTTGTCGAATCATTTTAAAAGAGGAGTGCCTCTTTGTCCCCGACACTCAAAATGAACGACGACACCTTCATACACGAACGGACGTTTTCAGACTGTCAAGCAGTCCGGAGGATGTGCGACGCGGCTCCATGAGGGACGAGGAATTAGTGGAGGAAAAAGACAAATGGGTGTGACGACAAGAAGAGACCTGCAGACCGACAGAACAGCAGGGAGGCATACGAGAGTGTGTGTGTGTGTGTGTGTGTGTGTGTGTGTGTGTGTGTGTGTGTGTGTGTGTGTGTGTGTGTGTGTGTGTAGAAACACTGACAATAACCTCCCATCAGAAACGACGTGTAGACGCACTTGCACCTACCAAGACGGAGGACGGAGGGGACACGTGGGGGGTTTCTGTGTTTGTGCGTGTGACAGAGAGACACAAAGACGGAATCAGGACAGACCGCATTGGAGGGGACGGGATATGAAGACATAAGAGGCAGCATGCATCTGCACTGAAAATCCCAATGACTATGGAAAGGTTGCAGACTGATGCACGCACACACCAGCCGAAACGAACGGAGCCGCAGTGGAGGACGGAGCGACGCCTCGTCAACGTGACTTGACAGAATGGGCGTGACGACAGCGGGGAGAAGCTTCCTGCATGCGTCTCTCCCCCCCTCTCTCACACACACACATACAATATTAGCATGGCTATTCAGTACGACAGTACGATTCAGTTGTTGAGTTGATGGTTTACGGAGCACTTGTTCCGGGTAATGAGATGCGAGACTCCACAGCGTCTCCCCACAGAGGTAAATACGCCCCACGTGCGATCACCGATCACCAGACATAAGCCCCGCCCACCACACATAAGCCCCGCCTACCGCTCAAAACACACTTGATTGAGCACGTGTGTGATTGCAAACTGTTGTGTTTTTTTTTTTGCATTCCCCATTGTGGCATTCTTTAACATCACTTGTGTGTATGCCACTTGTTATCACTCAACAGGCGAGAAAGTAGGGCAGTCGTCCAATTCTCCGGTTGAGTCTACACCACACACGCCCATCAATCTGATTTAATCAACGCTGGTCGATCACTCCCTCGTCTGACAGTTACTGTAAAGTTGTGGCAACCAACGGAATTCAGATACATGTTTAGGAAAGTGTTTTTAAAAAGGTGGCGAGCTTAACTTTGCTGTTTAACTGTATTTAACACATGCATGCGTTGTGATGTCGATGCTGACTGGAGATACTGCTACGCTTTAGTGGAAATGTGAAAAGAAAACACACATTTGGCCGTGATGCTGCTCTCCAGACTCTGACATGACTGTGATTTCTAATTCGGGATAAACTGAATTGATCATCTCCGGCACCACAGATGGTCTGGCTGAACCACCGACGTCTGAGCGTTGGTGACATGTTTTGATGTCGGAGGCATCGCAGCGGCTCTTCACTGATGAACACGTTTAACTTTATGTCCTTCCGCTTCCTTGCTGGGTGAGGGGAAAAGCGTTGTGGATTACAAAAAGATGCTTTCTTTGGACGTTGGTTCAGCAAAACTGTGAGCCTCTAAAGTGGATTTTCTTTTCTGGCTGCAACTTATTTTACTTCCATATGTATTGAATTTATTAAGAAAGTAAGTTTAAGTAAATAAAACAGCAAATGATCAAAAACTGTGGTGATGATTTCTTTCCCTGGTGTTCAGCCCTAGATTGCAACAAAGTTTATACATTGATTCTTATTCATGTCCTCTGGAGGTGGAGCGGGGACAAGTCCACACAACTCTGTTCATTCAAATAAAAACCGCGGCTCTGGCATTGTTTCCATGATTACTGGTCTCTGCCAACGCCTCATATTACACATCCAACTACGCAGATAAGATGACAAAGCGAGTCCAGGCGTGTCGAGGAATTCATGCTGACACTGCGAGATGATGCAGAGATTTTAATTATAAAAACATCAACATCTGAACATTTTCACAGATCATCCCCGTTACCGCATCGGGCCATCACAACTCATATGAATGAAGCCACTGATGATCGTAAATCCGTGGGAATAGGATGATGCGGTTACAGCCCAGAACTGGCCGCCCTGTTGCACCTGTGCAGCTAACATCCTCTCCAGCATCATCAAAACCCAATCTAAGCCACATAATGTAATTGGCGTGGGACGCATTAACGGCCCGTATAGCCCTGCTTTTGAGGGGGCAGCCGAGGGTGCAGTAATCTCATTAAAAACAGTCGCGCACAGCCAGACAGTCTGTGGTTTTTTTTTTTTTTTTAAACAGCCATGAACCCCTGAGCAAACTTAAAACGCCGGCGGATTAAAAGGAGGACGCCAGCGCGGATAAAATCAGCCTCCCTCCTGGGTGAGAGAAGAAAACACACTCGCTGAACCAGCTGACACAAGGAGCCCCTTCAAAAGACACTCCAATACGCACTCCATGCTTTTCACAGACCTCATTTTCGGGACAGGATTCTGCAGTGTGCTCACTTTATTGTTTCCCTAATAGAACAAGGAAGGTTGCAAGACAGGATTTCCTCAGGAAAACGTAGAGTAGAAGGTGGTAAGAAGCCCAGATCTTGACTCATTTATTTATTTTGTGGCGGAGGGAGAAACCCGCGCAGTCTCGTCTAGTTTGGCAACGTGATGCCACATAACAGTGATCCACGAGTATTATACATGTAGACATCTGTAGGGGTGTGATGTTTATAGTCAGCTGGTGTTATGGCAGATAGGTTGTCTTCATGTTAAGATATGCAATTCCACAGTTCAAAATAGTCAGGGATTAACATGATATATTCCATATCTCTGCTATACACCGCTGACTTTACACAATAAAAGGCACAGACGGGGAACGGACAAATGGATCCGGTGTGAGTCAGCTGGCGTGAGCGAGGACGAGGAGAGGACAGAGTGAAGGAAAGAAGGAAAGAAGTGTAAGTGTTTGTGTGAGACAGAGACAGGTTGGCCGTGTGACCTCAGACGGTGCAGAGGGAGCTCCCGTCGGGCCGCGGCTGAAGGTCACGCGGGAATGTTTCTTTCCACGGAGCCGAGCTGCTGGCGGCTACAAATCTCCTAACTCCAAATTTCGGTGGTTGTTTATTTTTGGGCTTAGTCACTCTTCATCCGAGGTTGTTCCTCTGCAAACCATGGACGGCGGTTAAAACCCTCCATTGGATCACATCTAAGGTGAGCCGATTAGGATTCAGCAACATGACGATGTGTGAGATGATACGAGTGTGTCCTGTGGTTTAGTATCTGTGGGTGCATTAGCTCATTACGGGTGGTGTTGTTAACCAATGAGCGGGACTGTTCTACAGTAACAACACATGTTTTACAAAAAATGTGTTAATTTTCTGACATTCAAGTTAAATTTAGCTGACATTCTGTTATTTCAGATAGTTATTTTACTGTCTCTCTCTCTCTCTCTCTCTCATTCGATGCCAGCTGCACAGCTCCTGTAGAAGAGGAGGCAGGTGTTCATCCATCTGACTAAAGCTACATTCACACCACAAAAGGATGCTGAGACACACATATAGAGGAGAGAGCTCCATACTGAACATTATACAGTATATCAGCTGGTCATTAGACAGCTCTATGCCTGCTCTGGAGATGCAGACGTGCATTTCCGGGGCAGAACAGACTTGTAGTAGTACATTTGGGGAATGGCGCACAGAGAACACAGTACTGTAGTTATTAAGGCGACTGTGATACCTTTGGAGGTAAAAAAACAAACATCATATTGCAGAAGTCGGTCATTAGCATTGTACCATTCAGCCTCTACGGGATAGAGTATAGGGATAGATAGATAAATAATCCCTTTAGTGAGATGAGAGAAAATCAACCTTTCAAAATAAATCATGGCGATATATTCTGTAGGGTTGCACGTGCCCTTCCCATACAGCTACTACCAGCCCTTCTTCTTACTGTAAGTATAAGGAACATTAAACGATGGCTAACACTAACAAATATCACAACACAACTTTAAATGTAATCGAGTACTGGCTGCCACATACACATACCGTACAGACAAAGTACTAAAATGGTATTTCACCGGGGGGTTAAAGTGTCCCGACTGGACTCACCGTGTCCGAGTGCAGGTCCTGCTGTTGGCACAGCCGGTACAGGAACGAAGTTTGCTCTTTGAGGAGGGTCTGCCGCGTTGTGAGGAACACCGTGCCACCGACGTTCAGCCGGACCCACTTCCCGTTATTCCCCCCGTTGGGATTGATGACCGAGCCATTACTGATGCTCTGCGACGCCTGCCCGCCGGGTTCAGACGCGCTGGCGGTGGCGGACGTCACGCTCTCTCCCGCCTCGCTGTCTTTGTTGTTGTTATTGTTGTTGTTGTTGTTGCCGTTGAGGCGGCAGCCCGGGCGCGTCGACAGCGCGGCGACGTCCGCCGGTTCCCGCTGGTCGTCCGCTGTCGTTGCCATTTGGAAACCGTCCCACTAGACACGAGAAGAAGACGAGCGAGGGCGTCCGTCCGTGTCCGCTGTTACCTTGGCTCTCTCACTCCGTTTCCAGCCGAGCACGCTCCGCCCCGAAACGCCGCACGAACTCAAAGATCAGCCGCGTGAAGGTACAGGAAGTGAGGCATAGTACATCCGAGAAATACTTTCAAAATAAGAGCTCTACCCAGTTAACTAAGAATGGAAAGTATGCATTAAAAAAATCGAGGTAATCTAAGTATCTTTAGATATTAAAGCAGGTGGTACCTTTGCATGTGGGGTGTTTGTGCAGTAATCGTACCTCTCATAGCAATATAACTTAAAATAATGTACAATAATAAAAACAAATAGGCCTCTTGCTTGATTTATCAAGTGCACAAATACTGTCACAAATGACATATTTCTGTTTGACAATATTTACAGTTATTTAGGCTGGTTTAATAGTTTAAATGTTTATCAGACTTAGTTGACAGCCTCCTTTTGTAAAAATGAGCATGCAGTGTGTTCATCCAAAGTAACAAATTAAATATATATTTCTGAAGTAATGGAGGAGAACATTGATTTGTCATACAATCACATGTTGCATAAGTATGCTTCAATAAGTATTAAATATCCAAGTTATGAGTTTGATTCTGTCCACTGTCTATGGAATTGGTTGAGCTTTTAGAAGTGAATGTGAAATATTATTTGTGACGTTTTATTCTGAAAGTTGCTTGATTTTCGGTTGTAGTCTAGTTCTGGCAATTTGACAAAGACCAAAACATTGCGTCTTGTAGTTTTTGTGAAATTATTCATGATATTAAATAAAGAGGAATACATACATCAGTTTACAACACATGAATACCTCACTACCAATAAGATCATTTTATTTCCACACTCTATAAACCTGAGGAAACATTGCATAGAACTTAAAACAAAAACAAGACAAATATATTAGTATTAATTTAAAAAAAAAGTAAAAGCATTCCCCTGAAGGCTAAAATCCCAAATTTTGAGGAACACAGTTCTACACAGTATGTGAAAACACTGCTAATAAATGAATAAGTCTCATGTTAATTCAGCGTACAGACTCATAATGCTAACACTCTTGGATGGATACTGACAAATGAAAGCAGCAGTGATTCCAACAGGATCATCTGTCTGTGTCTACTGGCTGGTGTTCAGATGAAACAAGCAAATACATTTCAAAATGCAATTTAGGATGAATGAATTAGTAAATAGTTTGATCAAGCCCCAGGCTGGCATCAATCAGCTATATAAATAAATGACTAACATTCCAGTCAAATTCATATTTGACGATGGGAAATGAAGTCATTCAGATTGTCCCGTATATTAATCCTTTTTCAGTGTGAAAATTTAAAACTGTACTTATATTTCAATTATATTTTTGACCAAATTAGAGGGACATTTTTATCATCATTTCCAGCTTTCACATTTTGTCCAGCCAGGTTACAAACATTTATACCTGATTTGAACAGGAAAGCGCGACCTATTCTTCCTGGATTGGTCGTATCTGCTGCCTCTGTGCTCTCAGGGCCGATGCAGTGTGGGCCTCATAGTGACGAAGGGAAAGTTGTAGGTGTGCGGAAGACCCTGGTGAGTCGTGAGGTTGAACGATTGCCATGAGAACGGACGCAGGCCCCCCTGTGTCGTGGGGCCGTTTATTGCCTCCGCGGCCAGCTGGACAGCCATCTGGTAGTCCGTCACCTGTAAGGTGAGATAGATAAGGGCAGAAAGGAAGGAGTGAGTATAAAGTGAGGCCAATTAATAAGGTTCAAATATCAAATAGACGTCCATGAAGAAAGTTCTGGAGCCATTAATGGAGTTTAGTCATTGGCAAATTGACAGAAGACCACATTATTTCTACACAAAAACACATAAATGCAGCTCTAAACAATTCATCATAATGTTAACAGCATTTTTTTATCCCAGATCACATCTCAAACTTGATGCTGGCACTAATGCGCTGATGACCTCTGACCTTAGTGTCATAGCAACCTCCTGGCCGTGGTCTCCTTGGTCTCAGGTCGTTTCGGCAACAGATGGTTTTACATGGATGGCCCTTGGAGTAGGGGTCTCTCTTGAAGTCTGCAACAGAACCAGTCTGACTTTTTAGTCATGCTGCTTACAGTCTGAAAATACCCAGAATTAGTTATTGTTGCACCTACTGTTGTATCTCATGATGTGTTTGAGGGAGTGCAGGTCTGACACCTTGGCCTGGTCCCGGCGGAGGATTTTGGCTCGGGGACAGAGGTCGTATGAGAAGTCCTCTCCGTATCTCTTCCACATCACACTGTACCCACTCAGGTTGTAGATCTCAACATGAAATGGTACGTTGTAGGATGGCCAATAACCTGACAAAAGTATAGCACAGTGAAGGTGGAGGTTGTCCAGACACACCTGAAACAGCCCTCCTGGATAAAAAAACGAAACTATACAGATAGATGTTTGTTTCTTACCTCTGCGTAAAGCTTGAGTCTGATCAGAGTGCATCACCTTCCCGGGAATCTGCTCCACCACAGTCAGAGCTCCATCCCTGATACTGTGACCCAGAGAAACCCTGTTCAGGTCCACCAGCATGTACTGGCTGTTATACGTACCTACAATACAGAGGGGGACATGCTCTGTTTGCTGCCGAACAGAAGCTGTGTCTGCGGATTTTTGACACAACAAGACTGAGAGTCTACAGCCACACTAGCAGCTCTGTGTGGCTGTGCTTTGAGCTAAAAGGCTACGTCAAGTATTGGACAAAGTTAAAGAAATTTGACCGACTGATGGTGCGAGATGAAAAGTCAGAGGATCACCAAAATCAGTAGCCTTCATCCTCTGGGGACCATGAATGTCTGTACATGTTTTGCCAATCCATCCAGTCGAGATATTAAACAGGTCAAGCAAACATTTTAACCTACTGGTGGTGCTAGAGAATCACCAAAGTCATCGGGATTCATCCTCATGGGACCATGAATGTATACAATTTCACTCTGATCCATTAAATAGTTGTTGAGATATTTTCATTCTGTACCAAAGTGATGGACTGACTTTGACATAGAGCCGGGCTGCTGTGGCCTGGCTAAAAAAAATCCTGAAGCTTGCTGCCAAACAGGCGTGCCAAACACAAGGATCTTCCAAATATCTGATGCCAACACACCCTTGAACAAAAAAAACTTAGACTGTCTCTCTGCAAGTACATTAATACTGTATTGACATAAACTCCTGACTTTCTAGAAGGAAGGCAATCAATTTAAGAACAACTATAACCGTTGGAAAGTTCGCAGTAATATAAAACATACATGGTTTGGGCAGTATGGCGGCTAAAGACCTATAACAGAACGTGTCATCATCGTCTCTAGTTGCGTTGCTGCTGGTACGCGACTGGCACAGGAAAGATAACATGCACAGTCTCGCATGCGCCTGAGGGATCTGATACAGGAGAGAAAAAACACGGTGAACTTCTGGCTCGCCTATCTACATGTAATAAAAAAAAACACCCAAAGGTCGGTAAAGGCTCTTCAGCAGGACGGGGAGTAGGAGAGCGGAAGCCGACGGGCAACGAGAGGACTGTCAGTCTCAAGAACACGCTGTCCTGTTCTCCTCTGCCCTCCCATAGCAACATGACGTGAAAGATCAAAGCAGCTGCCCAATTAACACAAGTGTTGTGTAACGAGAGGGATGGTTTGTTTGAGAGTCTGTTAAATCTCTATGGAAATGTGTCCTGTGGATTTTGAGTCAGGCAGTTAGTTCCAGACTAAAGTAATCATTCAAGTCTTCTTTTCCTCGTGTCTGCTCTCATTTCAGACTTTTCCTCAAGCGCACCATGAGGTTGGCATGTGGTCTCAAGTGAAATGGTTCTCCCTATTATATAAATAACCATGAACCCTTTTGTTGATTTAAATCACACGTGTGGAAGTCTTTCATGCATTATTATGCATACCTGGTATAGGCCACCGTCAGCTGGCCCCGAGTCATGGTCCCGCTGTAGGTTGTCAGTCATTTCTTTAATTTTGAGATTGTGTGATCGAGCCAACATGATTCATATTTCACCTGAGTTGTATCTGGAGAAGACGTGCGCCCACTCCTCTCCGCTGTGCGCCAGGCTGTTGGCCAGGCGGACTCTGTGCCAGGCCAGCAGGCTGAGAGGGCTGAGCTGGGAGAGCAGAGAGACGTTGAAGACGCCGATGGAGGTCTGAGTCATCAGCAGGCCGCTCCCAAGCAGGTAGAAGTCGTCCAGGGACATCAGGAAGCCTGGAGGCGGAGGAGCAAGTGGTGGGGAGGACAAACATCAGAGAGGGAATGTTTGAGATCATGTCATATCCTCAACTACCTGCAGCTTGCGTGTACAGTAGACCTTAAACAAAGTTTGGTTTGGAACTAGCTGTATATTTACTTTACTGTCAAGATTACGACATCAAGGAAGAAGAAATCATATTTCTTCTTTTATATTCCTACTATTGCTACTACCGCTATCCTCTTTTACGCCTTAATCTGCCATAATCTGCCATAATTGTAAATGCAGTCCTGTGCAGCTCTTATGTGTGATGTAAGTGTGAGTGTGCGTACCAGGGTAGCTGCTGAACGACATCTTTCCAGTGGCCGTGTGTGTGTCAGACACCCTGAAGTCCCAGTGTTTATAGATACGCATGGTGGCCGCATACGTATACCAGCTAGAGTGGCCAAACAGCAGGTTCTCATAGCCTGGCAGCACCTTGGACGCAGAGGAGGGGGAGAATGGGTTGTGGTGAAGAAGTGCCTGACGCTGAAACAACGGACTGGTTCGGGCACGTGTGCTATTTTCACTGAATCACTCTTGAATTGTTGTGATTGTAATCTGGTGACGTGACGCCTGAACTTTTCATCTCGTACAAAATGTTATTCTTCCATACCTGCAGAACTAATGACAATCCCATCAGCTGTGATTTGTGTTTAGTGCGAATTTGAAAATGTTCCTGTAATCAAACCAGATAAGAAGAACTAAAATCTCATTAATTAAAGCCTAATGACGTAGGATTTTTAGATTGCACATTACCCAAGTGTCCTCATTCTATTTGCACTTTGTTTTGCCGAAATGATTATAGGAGGAGAGGATACATCCTCCTCCCAATGGCTTTCTGCACTTAAAAAAGAGGTAATTACCAATGCACAAGCGCCCACAATAAAACTAATTAGGCGCTGAGGCCTACCAAGTGCTCCCTCACATCTTGAGCCAAATGAGCTTGGCCTAACCTTGATGAGAGCAGTGCAGTGGCCCATTCCTGGCATCCTGAAAGCACCGGTCCCTGTGGAGGAGTTGGAGCGAGGCGTCAGAGCTGGGACGAGGTCCAGGAGGTCACCAACGCCATTCAGAAACTGGAGGGCAAATGCTGATAGAGGCTGGGAGGAATGTGTGGAAGTGGCAGAGATGAATGAGAGGATACTTTCACCATTTTCGACAACACACACACACACACACACACACACACACCTCTCTGTGTTTGCTCTTGGCCCACCGTGCAGCTCCGGCGTGGAGTCCGTCCAGCTGGGCCAGGATCAGTCCCAGGTGGTTCCACAAGGGGTCGCTGTGTCTCCTCAGTTTCACCTGCTCGCTGGCCCACTGGTCCTGCTTGCTGCGGATCATTCCACACATTCCTCACAGCTGAGAGACACTTTGGGCTCTTTCTGTTCCTAACAAGTGCATGTGGCTGCTGTCTGCGGCCTGATTTCGCTGTGTAAATTCAGAATTACAACAACCACTGCATGCATTTGTATTTAGTATATAGACTCGTGTCAATACTGCTGAAGCTGACAATATTTCATCAATCAATGTGTTCATTTTTTCATTTCTACACAAAATAAGAAAACAAATAATCATACAAATATTGAGTATATCTGTTTCGTCAGGTGGAGAGGCCTTTGATGTCTGTTGGACATGATAGCTCTTCATGGAAACTCAAAATAATGACATTCTCTCCTTCCTTGCAAGTTTTAGAGACCTTTTTTTTCTGCAGCCAACGGGAAGAACCTCTTTAAGAATGTACCTTAAGAAGCTCTTCAGAGGATTCAAAACCTTGTCATCCTTCAGGAGTTGAGGGTACATGTTGGAGTAATGATTGAACATCTGTCTGCGGAGAAAGAATACCAACAGTGGGACTTAAACCATTTCTAGGTCACTAAAAGTAACGCACAGTTTCAGCGACAGCTAATAGCTACACTGTCAAGATTGTAATCAGAACTGTTATCCAATTAATCAAATTGTCATTTTTGTTATTATCCTCCAGCTGACTGATGTAAAGTCAATATATAAAATATTTTTGCATTATACATATTCAACATTTGACACACCCACAGGCATAAAGTCCATGGAGTCTATGGTCATTAAAATGATGCTGATTGGTCCTGACAGGGACCGTATCAGTCATGGTGGGTGAAATGTTAATCGAGTTAAAGAGCAAATACTCCCGAGAACAGAATACATGTTGTGCTATTCCCTGATTCTGCTGAATTATCTAACACACACAATGGAATTGATGACGTTTTCAGGTCAGTTTGACCATTGATAGTGAACTACAGGTGACTGACTCTGATATTTCAGACACATTTGTTTTGTTTGCAGTTCACTAGACGACCTGCGACACTCACCCAGCAGTGAGATAGCCTTCCAGGTACCCAGCCAGGAAGAAGGTGGTCTCATCTTCCTGTGCGGTTCCTCCATGACCTGCGCAGATCTCCAAGACGCCCCATCCAGAGAGGAGCAGAGTGTCATTGAAGTACCCGTAGGCTCCCCCTTCTGTTTCCATCACCCCTTCCCTCAGGATCACACTTTTCTGGGCAGCATCCCAGTACACAGTGGCCTCTCGGAGCTCTACCATTGTAGGAGGATGGGCAGGGTTACAGGGTTGAGGTTGGATAACACGCATTATATAAGATAATGCCATCACACCAATAGAATGAACTACAGGGAAAACGCAGCTCATGAATAAGATTACTTCTTCTTATTTGGGACTGGATTGTTTTTTGTCAAATGAATATTAAACTTTATAGACTAGCACAGGGGTTCCCATTGATCTGTGTTGTTAATTGGTGATTCAGGAAGAAGATGATTAACTATTTGAAACTAAATCTGATTTATTGTATGGGTTAGCATACAAGGTTTTCTCCCAGCAAATATTGGTAAACATATAATGTATTATTAAAAATAATAATACAAATAAAAAAGATGATAATATATGTAAAATAGAATAGAGTAGAGCAGAATAGAATAGAACAAATAAACAATCCACCATTACATCTTGCATATTGTTGCTAACTATATATGTGGGTCCTATGCAATTCCATATAAAATGGAAAAAATGGTGCCGTGCCAGCGGCAGCCTATTGCAGCAGCTTTTACAAATTTCCCCCTGGGGATAAATAAAGTACATATCTATCTCTATCTATCTAAACAACACAGCTTTTCCGTTTTCAACAGGTTAAACTGAATTATGCTGGATTAAAATGAGTTTTCCTCATTTTCAGACGACCCAAAGGCAACATTACTCACGGTAAGTTTGCACAGATGCAGCCAGAGTGCTCAGCAGTACGCACAGCTTGATGCTTTGCTTCTCCATGTCGACTGATGTTTTCTTGCGAATCTCTGCCTTACATGTACTTCAAAGAGTAAACTTGGTTCTTTGAGAGCGACGGTGGTGCAGCATAATTTCCACAGAGCGAATAAAGCCTTGTTTTCGGTTGCTTTTTTTTTAATTGCATGAGACAATATTCGTCACCATGTTCATCCTGTTGATGGATTGCCTGATCTTCAGAAAAAGCAACCACCCCAGATGGGACTCGAACCCACAATCCCTGGCTTAGGAGGCCAGTGCCTTATCCATTAGGCCACTGGGGCACTATATGAAAGGGGCGGAGTCATCGTAATTTATATCCGGATTTATCGCAACCCGATTTTCGTTGTAGAGTTTGTATTTTCTCAAACTCAAAACCTCCCGTTTGACAAGTCCTGACAAAACACTTTGTCTTGATTTCATCTGTTCAGGAATAAAACGCAACACTTTGCATTGATTTCATCTGTTCAGGAATAAAACGCTTGGAAAGACCGGGTGCCTCGTTATATGCACCATAGTTATGTGCTCAGGTTTCATGGATGGTTCCATTATCTCGCCTAAATAGGGGTATTTATATAATCCTAATGCAACTTTGACCATTACAAAATGCATACAAGGGCCCTAGATATAATATTTAAGTAAATAGTTACATTCTAAATGTCGCAAACTTACTTGTGTTGGCAAATCTCTTCCAACTACTTTATATTAACCCTGCAAGATTTCAGTGTCTATTTTAGACAAATGGAACATTCACACTTGCGCAGTGGCAAGTATGGTTTTGTTTGGAGAGAAAATAGTTTCAACCACCACGTTAAGAATTTAAGTAAATAGTCTGTATGGAGGTAAATATATTATAAATCCACTCTCAGTGAATAAACAACTACTAACCCACCTGTGAGGCAGTCGTCCGTTTCAATTAAATGTCAGGTAACGGTATGAGTAGCTCGCGAGTGTTATAGCCACCTAGCATTAGCTCGGTAATGTAGCGATAGCAACGACAAACAACTGTGGCTACGTGATATTAGCTTCTATTAAATAGCCGCTAATGCTACCCTTGGTGTACCATCTGTTATACAGGACCTTAAGAAATCACTAAAGATGCCGCTCTTTGGAAACACGTTCAGTCCGAAGAAGATTCCCCCCCGAAAATCTGCATCTCTGTCCAGCCTCCACACGGTGAGAGAACTGTCAGAGCAGCATCATGCACTAACAACAAACACGCTGTTTTAGTTGCACTGGTGGATGAATTCAAATAAAACCAGTTCCCCTTCTTCTAATCGCATATACCCAGGGGATAAACAAAAATAAGGGAATTAAATAAATAACATTTTGAGACCGCTGAGGTGTGGATTGTGCTCAGTGGGCTGCAGCTCGACATTGTGTTTGTCCTTGCATGCAGACTGATCTGTTGTTTTCACCCCTCGTCTGTTTAGTTGGATCGTTCAACCAGAGACGTAGAATTGGGTCTTGAGTATGGACCTCCTGTGATGAACCTTGGAGGTCAGAGTTGGAAATTTGAAGAGGGGCAGTGGATATCAGGTAATGAGTGTGATAACAATCAGAATACAGACCAGTGCAGTGGCTACTTCCACAGAAAACAATACAATCTTCTTGCTGATTGTTCACTGGTGGTCCCTGAATAGCCAAAGCAACATTAACCCTTGCTTTTTTCCTGTTTTGTTGAACCAGAATCTGGTGGAAATGGGTCCGGTAGGGAATTGCAGCGGCTTAAGAAAAAAAATGTGCAGCTGGAAGAAGAGAACAACCTCCTGAAACTTAAAATTGAAATTCTCTTGGACATGGTAAGAACTGAGCAGCTTTGATTTTGCCCTTCCATTCATAAAAACGTTAAATATGCTGTATGGAAGTACTAGGAAAGTGTATGTTGGCCTCCTCCTCATACCCCTTTCAGACGGATGCAGTGATCTTGGATAAACCTGTTTGTTATGTAAATAGATAATATAACCGTCAGTCTCCATATTCATGCTTTTCTTCAGTTTAGAACATGTAACACTTAGATTTATAATAAAGGCTCGCTCAATACATTTTGATCACACACTTAATTACCAGTTCAGTGATTGATGTAATTTACTCTGTTACCAAATCTTTTAAATAACAGCATATTTAATCTTTTCTTTATAGCTGACAGAGACTACTGTGGAGTACCACCTGATAGAGAAAGAAGTGGAAGACATAAAGACTCAACATCGAAGGAAGAAATGAAAGATCGGATGCCTTCATCACAATAAATGTTCTTCATTCTCAGAGAGCTTGAAGTTTGTTGATAAAAAAAACAGCTGTTACTTTGTTTTTGTTTTTTGAGGATTTTTGTGCCGTAGGTCTCGGCCCTGCTTGTATTTAATCGGAAAAGCAGGTACTCCTTAATCAGGTTTTCTGTATACTTTTTCTGTCTACGGTTTTCTGTCTGCATTCGTAACTGTGAATCTGAAACAACTGTGAACATCTTTGTTCAAGACACTGCATCGTTTCTACATATGTATGGCAAGTAATGGCCAACTTTTAAGATTTTTTGTATTTATTGTATTTTCTATTCTGATTAAAAGTAAAATCCATCAGAGAGAGTGTTGTGTTATTGTCATTCAAAGTTTTTGAAAACAATATTACCCAAACATCTTATTAAATTGATACTTAATTGAGTCATAATCATTGACAAATTCACAAGAAGACAAGGACAAATATGAATTCCTCAAAATATTTGGGCAGTAATGTTGCCTGCGCTTGTATATATAATCCTAGTAGTTCGACATGTTATTTTTGACCGAGGGAACAGAAGTTTGACAAAAATGTTATCTCAAGGTCCACTACTAGCGCTTTGCTTTTACTCAGAGCCCAGTAAGTAAATCCTTTGTCAAATGTAGTTTGGAATTTCAATGTTTGTGTAAGGATATACTTTCCTAAATGTGTTTTTTTTTTTTATAAAGTAGATCTGTTGTTGATCATATTCTGTATTAAAAAGGATTACTGGTTTTCTGTGAATTAAAGGTACGGAGCTTTATAAATTACTTTTACTCCCTCTGGGTTGTCCTAATTGGTAGATGCACATGTCAGTCAAGTGCTCCTTGCAGCGAGTGGTTGACAGGCTCTTTCTAACTGCGCAGGCGCAGGCGGTCGTAAGTTAATGCAGCGTTTCGACGGTTGTGCTTCCGACAGCGGGAGAGAAGAAGTAGTCTCTACTTTAGCCTTTACTTTGAGCACTTTAAACTGCCGGCTTGGCCTGTACAACTGTCAGGTTACTCAGCGATATAGAAGAGGACTTCATTTGTGTCCACTTCACTTTTAATAATGCCTCGGGGCGGTGAGTATTATGAACCTAAATGTAACATGCTAATATTTAGCAAGCTAATTCTAGCTCGCGAATTGTTAGCTAAAGTAGTATGATTTTCCGTTGAACTCACATGTTTAGCGATTAGCATGCTAACTGGTTAGCATGGTGTGTATGCGGGTTTAAACGATTCAGAGAAGACGCGGCATGTACCAATAGTGAGTAGCTAATGAACGTGAACACTTGTTGGTATATTTCAGTCGCTAAATGGTCTGAATAGTTAACTGTTTTGGCCATTTTGTGTGTAATTGCCAGCGTTACCATGTGCACAAGAGACAGCTAACGTAAACACAGTATTATCATTTATTTTAACTCCTGGCAGATGGCGGTTGTTACTATAACCCGATCCGTTCACAAGTCCGTTTAACATGTTCTCGAGCTTTGTATTCGTCTTATCTAACTCTCACTAGCTATGACATTTTGCTGGTGAACGTAGCTGGCCCTCAGTGAACGTCATGTGTGACTCATCTCCCACCACACACACACACACACGTACTCTGAAACCTTTTCACACTTTACAATCGCATGAAATCTTAAATTAACTATAATTTGAACTGTATTGAGATCTGTGATTCAGAGGTGGTTGGGGACAGATGTGTCCACATATGGAGGGTGTATATAAAATCGGCTATACCTGCGCCACAATATTGCATCACCCCAAACTCTGACTGACGAAATTATCATGGTGTCCAGTTTAGGCCTCGCAATTTCAATAACAAGCGTCACCAAGGCAGTATTTATCAAGGGCCAGAAATAGTCACAAGTCATTATAAAGTTGTTGTGGAGTGAATGTGTCCCTGTACTGAAAATTATTCAACAAACGTTTGCTCGTTGAATGACTAACTTAAAAACAGTGGGATACAGCTGATCCGCTAGTAACAACTCTTACTTCTGTGTTACAGGGAAAAGGGGCCACAAGGGCAGAGGGAAGCAATTCAGCAACCCAGAGGAGATCGACAGACAGATGAAGGCACAGAAAGAGTTGGTGAGTGAACGGTCTTTGTTACAGACACAGAGTCAGCTTTAATCGAGGCCTGTTGTCATCGACTGTCTTATGTTCACAGGAAGAAAATCCTAATGCAGAGAAGGTGGACTCTGCCAATTCTGAGGATGAGAGCAGCAGTGAGGACGAAAATGAGGTGAGTGAGGGAAGGGGTGTAATGCTGACTGAGCAGGGAAACTACTTGGTGGGGTTGAAGGACTTGCACCTAATCTTGCTCAAATGCATTTAGCTTAAATTCCATTGTAACTGCTGTTAATGTTCTTATGTAACGTTGTTTCCTTTTGCCACAGGGGATAAGAAAATGCACGTTGAACAATAAAATGTCTGGAAATGTGTTTTTAAAGGACAAAGCTACACTCAAAAAAATGGTTGTGTAGTTGCAGGTAGACAAACAGGTTTACCAGCCTCTGCCATAATTTACAAGCTCTGTAATGATGTGTTCCTGTCTTCACTGATGTTACAAAGGTGTTTCTTTTTGCACACAGTCCAGGAAAAAATGCGGAGTGGAGGGGCTTATCGAGATTGAGAATCCCAACCGTATGTCTCAGAAGAGCAAGAAGGTTGCTGAGTTAGACGTCAGTGCTCCCAGAGAGCTGTCTCGCAGGGAACGGTAGGTGGCGCGCAGCAAATGACTGTCCGTATTTGTGTTTATTGCATTTTGTTTGGCTTCTGAAAATGTGCACTGTTGCTGACACCAGGACTCTTGGTAAGTATTCTTTTGTCTTATGTGTATGCCCTCCTGTTGTCTCTGTCAGAGAGGAGATAGAGAAGCAGAAATCAAAGGAACGCTACATGAAGCTCCATCTCGAGGGGAAGACTGAGCAGGCCAGGGCCGACCTGGCCAGACTGGCCATCATCAAGAAACAGAGGGAGGATGCTGCCAAGAAGAGAGACGACCTCAAGAAAGGTGATGGAACACACCGAACAGTTCTGTAAAGTTAAAACTTTGTGGACTAAAAGTGGAGATTGTGCTTTTAATCAGCATGTTGCATAGAAACAGCCCAACTTAGTGCTGCCCACACCGGAGGGGGAAGCAATGAATCGCTCTCCATTGACTTTGTATTGTGTGACGGTACCTTCTTGTCCCTTGGTCTGCAAGCAAACAGAAAACGCATGCTTTAAAGCTGCTGTGTGGTGGGAGGCACCACCAACAGGGTAAAGAAGTAAGTTTTTATAAGCCACTGAACCAAAAAAGTGAACCTTTTAGGAAGACAAAAGTGGATACAGGCAATAAGACGTGAGGTATCAGCAGGAAAAACTGTTGGATCCTGTCTCTCTGTGTGCCTAACATCACATGTGCAGCAAATGCAAGTGCCTTTAGCTAACTAACTTACTGCAGCTTACACATAGCTGACTTTATTATAGTTACGAACTGCACCCCTGGTGGATTACAGACTGGAGATATACAGTACTTGCTTAATCTCGCTTTGCATTCATTTCTGAGGATGAACACGACCAATGCTCCAAACGGACGCGGGATACGTGAGGCAGCAACATGAGAACATGTGGTTTAAAGCAATAATATCACCCAATCATCCCTGACAGCCATGTAATCATGCTGCTTTCAGTCACCAGTGAGGTGAGCTCCAATGCAAAAAGCTACCGATTGTGGCGCTTGAGGAGTTGTTGTAAGGTTTGTTGGTACATGTACTGGATACTTTGTGGCATGTAAAGCACGAAAAATGCAGATGTGTTTAAGTTTAGAGAAGAAGTCGGGAACTTCCAACTAGGCACGGGCGATATATGACGAGATTACGCTCAACGTGACATTAGTTGGCCAAGACGCTTGTGTGCTTCACATGTTGTTTGGAGCCTCACACTGTTCTCTGTGTTGCTTCTTCTGTTTTTATCAGATAAAGATACTGACGAATCCAAAGCAAAGCGCTAGTCCTCCACCTGAAAGCTTCGACATGCACTCCAGTCTCAGAGGGCCGGAGAGAGAAGGAGATCTGGAGGAGGACAACGGGGGAGGGGGACCAACACGAGTGGCATCAGATCAGGGGCGATCCTGAACTCCTGTCCGTCATTTCAAATCGGAGGGGCGTGGGTCTTCCGTAACGGCGCGGTCGGGACTGGGGGGGAAAACGGATGAATCAAAAGGGAGCCGAAGAGGAATGCAACATTTGGGATGCCTCTAGGTTTCTTCCTCAAGAGGAGACGGTCGCAGGTTTTCCAAGTGCTTCACTGCCTCTTTTGCTCTTCCCCACCCGCCAGGGTTTTAATTCTGAAGCTGCTGAAGTTATTATCATTTATTTCCATTGATTCAAACATTTGTACACTGTTACCAAATACGAGTTTACTTAACGACTGGACGGCTTTTACAGTGAGCGTGCATGGGGGGGGATGATATCTTTGGTGCTTTGCTTTTCCTTCAATCTTGCGTGATTTGTAAGAATCAGTGACAGTTGGAGAAAAATAACACGATTCAGAGGATAACTGATGTATAAGAATTATACAATATGTAATTTAGTATTTGTGGATATGTTGCACAAGACATTGGTATAATTTTCTAAAGATTTAAGTTCCCCGCCGCCCCCCACCCAGCATACAAACAAATATTCTTTTTTTTTTTTTGTCCTGGTGTTGGTTTTTTTTTTATCCCCTTTATTTTTTTTTTCAATGGGAAATTTCCAGTTGGAGGAATAAGCTGTCCTCCTATCACAACACGTCTACAACATATTTAGTTTATTCTTTAGTTTTCATGGATCTGTTCTCCAAAGTCACACTTTGCTCACTTGAATCCTCTTATTGCTGTCAGTTCAGAAGTGTTTCACAGTGTGTTTTGGAATATTACTTGAATTGCCTTTAATAAGCATTTTTAAGTTGTTGGTCAGTTGGAAAGCGTTGTCCCAAACCGCCTCAGTAACTGTGGCCTGCCTTCTTTCTGATGGGGTCCTCTGTGGTTCTATAGGAGGGATTGTGTCTTCTGTGGCCTTTTACAAAGTTTACACAAGACCAGTTCACTGTCTTTCTCCTGCGATTAAAGTCCTACAAAGAACCTGCACCGAGTTAGTTTATTAGGTACACTTAGAATCCGATCAAATCCTTTACATCGTCACCACTAGTAAGTTTCCAAAATGGACAGACAGCGAAACTAAAACGCAAAGTAATAAGCTCCACAAAGAGATCTTTCACTGCAGGGCGTTAGTAATGTTTAGAGTGTACATGATAAACTGTTACTTCAGTGTGTGGAGTCAGAAACGCCCTGATCAGGAAAACAGTGATCCCTATAACATGGAAACGGCTTCAAGAACAAACTGTTGAAAACCCCGGAGTGAGAGAAATGGAGCCACAGCGCAAAAGAAAAATAAAACAATGAAGTTTTCCATCATGTATTTGAAGTCATTTTTAAAAATAAATTCATTAATAGATAAATGACTTGTGTTCTTCAGTTACTCTCCTAAAGCAGCTGGAATATGTGTTTCTTATGATTCATTCTGTTCAGTGTCTTAGTTGTTTTGACACTGAACGTGAAGGCAGATTATAAAACACTGAATGTTGTAGAACTTGGATGACTAAAGAAGACTTGAATCTTGCGATTGAGACGATAAACTCACTTTAGCAACGTTTACTGCGGTAATGGATGAAGTGAGATGGAGGGTACATTTTCTCATCAACTTCAATACAAAGTCAGTTTGTCATAGATTTGTTGTATCATGTAACAAACTACAGCAGTTATAAAAAATAATGATGTGAATTCATTAAGTTCCCACATTGTTTCCCCCTTATTCATTAATGTCACATCTTGTTCCCTTACACCTACATGTATGTATCATCAGTAAAGATTACAATGATTTATGATTTAATTTGAATTCAATTGGGAAGAATTACGTTGCCGTAATCTAAAGCTTTCCCCATTTTATTCATATCAACATGTAATATTATATTTATCAATACTTAACCGTACCAACAGTAATGCCTTTGAGTCAAATGACAATTAAAAAGATATTCGATTATAATTTGCACAATATTTATTGTATATTAATTGTCGTATATTGTCAGATTTTAGAATAATTTCAGAAATATATTGTTTCTAATACAAAGACATATTTAGAAAGTTTGTCATACATTGATTTTTATTGTGCTACTCTGTAAATAAACAGTATACATACAGTACATACAGTTTATATGAACATACTGTGTTCTATGTGACAAATGACTAAAGGACTATATATATATATACATAGTACATTTCTATATATAAATATATATCTACAGACTTCATCAGACCTATTTGTAATGACACAGTCTTCTTTACCTGATACCTCCATGAAGATGAAACCGTAGCCAGGAAGCCTCTGTCTCCCTGTCAGTCGTTACAATTGTTGTCGTGTTTTCAAATGGGTTCCTTCGTTGCACACTTATTTCTTGGGTGTATTTGATCTCACATGCCTGTAGTAGTGCAGAGTTGTGGAAACCATCATCTCCTCTTTCAGTGGATTTGTTGGTCAAATCCCAAACCACCAACATAAAAGTTCATTTGTGTTGCATTTCTGTGCTAAACACTGATGCTGTCCCGACTCAAGAAGTGAGTCGAATAAAGGTGTATATGTGTGTGTTCCAATTACCATAACACCATTCTATTAGTGTGCCAGAAAAAATATCTAGTATGTCCCAATACATAGTATATCAAATACAGTTTGCCACAAATACCAGGATGTACTGCATCTGGTCATCTAGTTATTTAATAATCTTTTTTTTCTAACTCTCTTTCCTTCACACACTCTGCTTACTTTGGTTCATCTGCACAACTACAACGTTTAACTCAAGCCTCTGACTGTTCCCCATCTTTCTCTTTTCCTCAATCAAAAGATTTTCTTTTTTTTAAAATCTTGGTAAGAGTGCTTTTGATCGCTTGTAACATTTTCCTCTCACCTACGAGAAGCTCAAAAATAAGAAACCAATGGCGACTCCGAGAAATGATTGGGTACTAACAAGATATGAACAAATCCTGGGTGCGAACCTGGAGAAGCATGTTGGTGCATTCAGCTGTTCCCACCACCAGACTGCAGCGTCTGACTGGTTAACTTACAGCCTTCTGCCTGAACCTCTGTGCGCAGCTCTTGACGCACTGCCAGCATCTAAACAGGTTGACGTTCGGCAATGACATGGAATTCAATTCGGATGCCATTTCACCACAAACCAAAGATGGCAACAATAGCACTCATGACGATTCCCCGCACACATCTGTGGAGCCATGACTCAGCCTGTGCTGGTGTTCATGTGAGCACTAATGAGAGTAACATATGTATCAGAGAACACCTCGGTTCAATTAGAATGCTCCAGAAGAGACACATTTAAATACTTTATTTTTTAAACTGACTGACAAAATTGCTACAACCAGCAGCATTGATAGTTTCCTCTTTTGGCCTTTTCACATCCGTTTAATTCTTCAGCGCACACTGTCTGCATTTACAGAAGTGTGTACTACCCACTGCCTGCTCGAGGTATCTTTTAACAGCAGAAGCGTCGCTCTGCTGATGTCTGATTACAATCCAGAAACATTACAGATGTATCGACAGTAGGAGGAAATAGTACTTTTGTTGTCTGGGAAACTACAGAGTAAAAAAACACCTCAATTACACCTCAATAAAACATAACAACTCACTCTGTGAATACAGTAGTGGAGTGTCTTGATTGGATAGCTCTTAAATCATAGTGTGACAGTCAAATCTCTCTTCCCCCTCACAGCTCACACCTCATCTGTGCAACTTCCTCATTCGCTGACTTGTGTTCGGTGTGACTTAAGAGCTAATCTCCTGAAACAAGAAGGAAAACTGACGGCCAACAGACGCACAAAAGCAACGACCACAGAGGCGACCGGTGCGTGCCGAGCTCTCCCCGATATGAAGTGACACATCTGGACGTCTTTGGAGCAGAGGTGTACCTTGAAGCAGGACTGAGAAGGTCGAGGTGTAGGGAAGCGGGTCAGACTCCACAGCCAGCATGCTCCGGCAGTCCTTGAGCATCCTGAAGCAGTTTGGCTCTGCGGCAAAGTAAGTGCTTTAATGTGATATTCACCTCCTCTGATGAGGATTGTTGTCGAACACGTTGCGTTGAAACTGTCGTAAGCACATCAAGGCTCTCGGACTCGCGTGTACACTGAACTCAAGGGCTCTCAAGGCCATGAGTGAACCCAAACGTGTAGCTTTTGGTCTCGTGACGAACACATTGGGGTTGAAGCATTTCAATTTCTTGGTGTTTTTAAAAGCTTCACTTTGTAATTATTGAAACAAACTTCTTATAAATAGAGTTGAATTCATAAGCAACACTTTGAGGTTTTGCTGCTGTGTTACTTGGTCTTGTATGACTGGTTTTGTTGACTAATGTCATCAGACTTCAGACAGATTCCGCTGTGAAACAGACGATTGAGTTAGTTTAGCTGCCGTCACGACTCTCCTCCACTTGTGCAACCGTTACACTTTGTTGTCATCGTTCACCCTCTTCCCCTAACTGCCACTCACAAAAGTCAAGGCTTCATTTGAACCTACACACAATCTCAGGATTCTGAGTGTTTATCCAATGATGGATCATTTCAGTTGTGAAACCTTTGAAGGCCCGTTTTTTTTTAAATTTTCCTCATATCCAGAAACCTTTCTCAAAGCCCGTAGGAGCTCTGCCATACCGGAGAGGGTTTTCATTTCAGCACAATATTCGGCTTTGAGGAACCGTTGAATTCGGCTTCGGTTTCCATGTTCTGGTTTTGTCGCAAACACGGTGTTGAAAAGTGTGTCGAGCTGGAATGACAACAGTTGCTGGTTCCTCTTGAAAGTGAAGGAGGCTGTTTGAGGGGAAACTTCAGGGCTCCATCACAAACTGACTGCAGTTTGTGGTACATGTTGGCAACGCACGTCTCTTTGTGAGGAAAACAAAACTTTGTAACAGAAGCAAGAATTTGTTGCAACTTTTTCACATTGAAATTTCAGCAGTTGCATCATCAACAGGCGCCACTTTGTTTCCCTGCGTTTGAATCCCTCTGATCTGGAGAGCTTGTGCTTGACTGACATTCGTAAATGAGAGGCTGACCAAATCACACATCTACACCCTGTTTTTCTTGGTACAAACTTGTGTGTGTGCGTGTGTGTGTTTGTGTGTGTGTGTGTGTGGGTGTGTGTGTGGGTGTGTGTGCGTGTTTCATGCTGCCTCTACCTCTGACACACTTATTAATAAACCTACACAGCGTGCATCTGCAGCAGTGCAGCGTGGGCTTCACTTACCACAGCAGCACCCAGTTCACAGTTTGTACTGATATGTACAAAAATAAAACACGTCACCCACTCAAAGTACATTTCCATGTACTGCATGTTATATGTCAACATAACAGTTTTAAGTCTGATACTTTGAAGTGTAACAACACGTTTATTCTGATACATCAGCGTGGTCAGGGAGTAATCAGCACTGAACTACACTATTAGCCTAAAGACAAAGACTTTTACATTACGACACCTCTGCTCACACGCTCTGATTTTACTCTCTTCTGTGGAATCATTTGCTTTTTACGCCTCAGAAGGAAAAGTTGAAATGAGAGTCGGAGATTTTTTTAAAAATAGGAACTGGCGCACGGTTCAAACACATTGGGGAATTCTCCTTTTTATGTTTTTGAAACGTCAGGCGTTGACTGGAGGAAGCTGCGCTGTGGAGGTGCTGCTTCAAGCTCGTCTGACCTCTCTGCGAACTGGGTCGGGCTTCCTTTTGGTGTGACACCAGCTCGATGTTCTCAGAGAAGGTGGTGTCACCTCTCTGTTCCCACTGTTCATCTCCCTAAAGGCCTGCGTGTCGCAGCAGAGATGGTGCGTGTCGTGGTACTGAAGTGAACCGCAGCAGCAGCTGCCCTCGCAGGTTTAGGTTTGGGTGGCTGGCTTCATGTTCGCTTGTCGTTCAGGCCTAAAAATGTTCCAAATGATCAGCCAGTTTATTGAGAGCTCAGAGCAGAAGCGGTGTACTTTAAATTTAAACTCTCTGCGTCTCTGCATCAATAATAAGTCTTGTATCTCAAAACTTGGTCTTGGTCTTGGTCCAAAAACCAAAGATATTTAATGCACAATAATATAAAAGAGAGCGAAAGCAGCAAATCGCTTGGTGTTTTTAATTGATGAATGAACGGTTACGACAGAGCATAAAGAAATATTCGACATTGTGGAAGATGTGCTTTTTATGTTTTCTTGGCGAGAGTCGGTGAATTAAAACGACGTTTGAGGATCAAAGTTGGTTTTGACATCAGGGTCGTTTACTGTATATTCACGAACTCAACTCAACATACTCCTCTACAGGTCACAAGATGCCACTGAACTTCTACACGAGGACCTGGTTGTGGTGAGAAAAAGAGAAAGTTCTACTGTGAATGACTTATTTTTAACACGAGATTGCTTTATTTGTGTTTTGTTACACTGTGATTCAAACTTAATTCCCAATCAGTGTTATGGGAAATCTATGGCACACATTCAAATTTGCTTCGCTGCAGGTTAACAGCTGATCCTGTGTGTGCCTCCCTGACTGAAGGTGGAGGGGCGAGTGGAACCGGCCAAGAAGGCGGCTCAGGTCCTGCACAAGAAGCTGCAGGGCTGCATGCACAGTCAGACGGGCCTGGAGGCCGAAAAACGAATGGTACCGCAACGATTGCATCCACCAGCACACGCCCAGAAAACGTTGGAGCGCTTACTGAGCGGTGTTTCCGTCTGCTTCCGTCTCCTCAGAAAAAGCTGCCTCTGATGCTGCTGTCCAACAGCATGGCAGAGAGCCTCAAATACTTTGACGCGGCGTCCTCAATCAGGTGACGTCCAGCCGCTCCCTCCGCAAACCTGAACTCGTCTTGACTAATAGCAGTGTTGACTGCTGTCATGTGACACCCTCATGGCTTTAGTTTTCAGTTCTGGATGAAAAAGAAAGAGGATCCCACACACTGTTGACAGCTTGTGACTAGCTGTTTGTGTCTTTTCGTTACATGTGTGGCGATTGGTTTTTAGTCCCTAGATCCTAATGTAAATGTGTGTGCGTGTGTGTGCTTGTGTGTGTGTGCGTGTGTGTGTGTGTGTGTGTGTGTGTGTGTGCGTGTGTGTGTGTGTGTGGCAGGAGGGTGTTGGAGATGTGCTGTTTCATGGAGAACAAGCTGGCCGGCATGCTGGCGGACTTTGAGATGAAGGTGGAGAAGGAAGTTCTGGAGCCGCTCAACAAGCTCAGCGAGGTGAGGATGGCTCGTATACCGACTAAAAACTTCATGTACAATGCAGGTGTGACGGCAGCTGCACCACATCTGTACCAGAACATACACAGAGGGCTGGTTGTATTGGGTTGAATTGTGTTGATCGGATGCTTGTGTTCTTTTTTTCATCCTCAGTATGTATTCATCTCGAAGTGTAAAGTAGGCACATGAGTCAATGTCTTGTTGTTCATTTCTGTCCCGGAATATATTCATGGACAACTATCTGTAGCTGAACAGACATGAAATATAACAAAATGATATTGAACCAATTCAAATTGAGTTTTTCCACTCAATGTTTTCTTTCCCTTCTAGGATGATTTACCAGAGATCCTCAAGAACAAGAAGCAGTTTACAAAGCTCACTACAGACTGGACCACCGCAAGAACCAGGTGAGTTACACAGCCAGCGTGTTTATCCACCAACAAAGCTACTGCAAATCATACTCATTTCTCTGTGTGTGTGTGTGTGTGGTCAGGAGCCAAGCCAGCACTGGTCCCCAGGCAAAGCAGGACGGGCTCAGGGAGGAGGTGGAAGAAGCTTGGAGAAGGTTGGAGAGCATCAAGGTACCATCGTTTTCTCTTCCGACCGCCATGGCAGCAGCAAGCGTCCGCCCCGGTGGCACCTCTGTGTGATCAGTACCGTAGCCTTGACCTCTGACCTCTCTGTATATCTGTCTCTGTAGGACCAGTACTCCGCAGATCTGTATCTCTTTGCAACTAAAGAAGACGGCTACGCTAACTACTTCATCCGCGTGAGTTGCAGTTGTGACGGCTGGCCCTTTCTTTGTTCTTCCTCAGTCAAAACCAAACGTGCCTCTCTTGTGTCTCCAATCCAAAGCTTCTCGAGCTGCAAGCGGAATATCACAAACATTCACACGAGTTCCTGAACAAAAACATCAGCGAGCTCAAAGAGAATCACAGTCAAACAGGTCGGTAGTTATTCTGCAGCGGTTTGTTGGCTGCGCTGTCATTGGGTGGGTGTTTCTGTCCTGATTTCCTCTGTGTGCTCGCTCCGCAGCGCCACCGCTAAGCCTCTCTGGTCAGAGGGTCTATGGGGAGCCTCTGCTCTCTCATCTGTCTCGAAGCAACAGAGACATCGCTGCACCCATCCAGGAGTGTGTTTACATGCTGCTGACAACGGGCATGACTGAAGAGGTGGGACTGACGGGAGGAGACGACACGGTTCTCAATTAAAATCCTGACACTCTACACGACATCTTTAGCTTTTACTTTAAATCCTCACGAAGATAAGTTGAATTAGTTCTTAGTCAGTTGTTATATAAGCAGTGGAGGTATGAATATCTACACATACATATCTAAAATGAAGGATGTGCAGAGGCTCAGGCAAATGAATAAGTGTATTTTTTCATGCAGCAAATTATATCTTTTGCAGACTGTTACTGGCTGTTAAGTGTATTTGACAAGCATTGCTCTGGGCATGGCTGGTTTTGACTGCAGCCCTGGTTCTATCCCCTCCTGCCCCATTTCATCTCTTCTTTTTCTCCATCTTTGTTTTTTTCCTCCTCCTCCTCCTCCTCCTCCTCCTCCTCCTTCAGGGGCTATTCCGTCTGGCGGCCGCCGCCTCAGTGGTGAAGAGGCTGAAGAATTGTTTGGATCATGAGGTGGTCGACTACAGCGAGTTCAGCATGGACCCTCACGCCGTGGCCGGTAAGGATGTGTGCGCTTCTTTTTCCTTAGATTTCCTCTTCGTGGAGTTTGAGTTTCTGCTGCGGCCACTCTTCCTCAGCTGATTCAGCCAACGTGACTTTCCCGGCTCCTTCTAACTGCCCACTTCCTCTTCTGTGTTTTTGTTTAATCCAAATACAGCCACTGTTGCAGCTTCCAGTAACTTGAAATGCTCAATTTCCTGTGTGCTAGAGGATTTTTAGAACAGTAATAGATTATTATATCTGACAACACAGAAGTGGGTCCACTGAAAGTCTCTGAATGTGTTGACAGGAGCTTTGAAGTCTTACCTGCGAGAACTTCCCGAACCTCTGATGACCTTTGAACTCTACAATGACTGGTTTAAAGCAGCAGGGTGCGTATAATATCTACACCATATGTTTCTTCATTCCTACACTCTAAAGGCGTTTTCGTTGAGTTTTAACTTCTTCTTCGCAGGGAAAAAGACCCGACGGAGAAGCTGGAGCAGTTCAGAGTACTGCTGAAGAAACTGCCGCCAGAAAACTACAACAACCTCAGGTGTGTTGGCCTCCTCATTGATCACATGATGCGATGGCTCTTTGCGTTTCTCCGGCAGTCACACATTGTCAATGCTGTCGGTTTAAAACGTATCTGAAAAAGGGTCAGCATGTCAGGAACAAAGGAGGACATCCTCATCTTCAACTTGAACCGAATACATTTTAAAACATGAAAAAACCCTGTAGTACTCGTTTGTTTCCTCCTCCTCCCTGTCAGGTATCTGGTCCAGTTCTTGTCTCTGCTGTCTGAGCAGCAGGCTGTCAACAAAATGACACCCAGCAACGTTGCCATCGTCCTGGGGCCCAACCTGCTCTGGCCACGAGCTGAAGGGTGCGTATGTGACGCTGATCGTCCGTCTGTCTTCACCCTGCATGCACTATTACCATACTCCATTCACAAGTTCACAAGTTCCCCCCGTCCTGCCTGCTCTTCCTCTTTCATCACGTTTGTGTCCTAATATTTTAAAGCGATGAGCGCTGGTGACACGTTTCATCAACCGGACCGGCTGGTCACGTGGAACTGAACCGCAGCATCCTGTTAACAGATAAAACCGTGACAGATGGTTGACCAGGCTTTATTATTACTTGTTCAAACACTTTATGTGCAGGGAAGTTTATTTTTATTGTGCACGAATTGCAGGATGTGCATGTTTGGTTGCAGAAGTGCTCTCAGTGGTGAACCCTAAATGGGCAGAGTGTTTTTCCTCGGTGACACCGTGGTCAAATTTGTCTCTGAAAAATAACGTGAGACGAATGCATTTCTCCAACCATGAAGACAGAGTTGGAAGTCGCCATATTCTGCAGTTGGAGCCTTTGTCTGTCCCACATGTCCTTCGTCTTTACCTTTTTTTTTTAGGGAAGCTGCTTTGTTTGACATGGCGTCAGCTTCTGCAGTCCAGGTGGTGACGGTCGTTGAGCCTCTCATTCAGTACAGCGCCAGCCTCTTCCCCGAAGGTACACACACCCACGCACGCTCTTTGTGTAACGTCGGTATTCAGTCTTTAAGCGATCATGGTTTATTACATAGTTGGATTTCAGTGTTGTAGTTTTGGCATTTCATAATTTCTTACTTTCGGACGATTTGACAATCAGGCCGGATTAATAAATGCTATGAGCTGCAGGCCCCTTTTGACGCCACTTTCTGCGCAACTGTATATGCATTAGTTAGTAATTAATAATTAGTTTGTGGCAATTTGTTTAATGCCTAGATTTCTGAAGGAGTATGTAACGTATAAACTGTATTAATACAGATTTAAAGGTGCCACCTTAATGTCCTGGAATTTTTTTTATATTATCAGACAGTATTACCAAACATTACTATGACAACAAGTGACTGTAAGATGTGCATATTAAACAGGTTTTTATTCAGTTCATGTAAATGTTGCCTCATTTTTTAATGAAGCGAAACGTTTATGACAATGTCTCATTTAAAAAGTGAACTGATCTTACCACTCTGGAAACTGCTAATCCGAACAACTATATGTGGAGATGAAACTGAAAGTCAGGAAACACATTGGACAGGAAACACTAACCACTACTGCAAATAAGGAATGTCAAAGTTGAACCAGAAAGTCTGTAAACTCTGATAAATGTTTAGGTTTGGGTTTTAATCGGTCCTATTTCCTGCCCAAATGGTCCTCTGGTTGGCGAGGTCACATCTCAGCAATAAAGTGCAATGATGTTATTACCAATGGGAAAGATGGTCAGACCTAAACAAATAACCTAGAATGAATCTTTAAATGACATGCAGTGTATTTGATGTGTCACTCGTAAATGTTACTTTTTTCTTGTTTTGGTTAGCTGTATCTTTTGAGATCCCAGAACTTCCCGAGGTCCCGGATGTCTCCATGCCAGCCCCCGTCGCCCAGTCTCAGATCTCAGAAAAGGAGAAAGTGATGAGAACAGTATCTTCCTCCTCCACAGCCTCCTCCTGCTCCTCTTATCACCTCGCTCTCTCAAAGACAAACAGGTACCACACACATCATCATGGGGATGACAGCGCTATAGGTTTGCGCACTAGCGGCTCCAAAGGGCAGCAAGAGGTCACGGTTTGAAATCGTTGGAGCTCATTCCAGTATTTCCGTCTATTTCTTCCCATCAGCACAGCCTCTCAGGACAGTGTTGCCTCCGTCCTGGTGAAATCTGGCTCTGTGAGTCGCAGTGGCACCTCCACATGGGCCAACCCTGTTGCTGACACAGCGGCACCAACGCATCAAAGCTCAACATCCAGCAGCTCCTCCTCCCTCGATCCCGGTCCTGTCGTGGCCTCCAACACTTTGGCCGCCTGTGGCACGGCGGCCCTTCCCAAAGCAACGGGCTCGGCGCCGAACCCAAGTCAGATCAGGAGTCCCGTCCAGATGCAGTGCTCGGATGAAGGCCAACTGGAGCCAATTTTGGAGGCTCCTCCAGACTCCCCAAGAGCTTTTGTGATGATCTCCTCACCATATAAACGTAAGTCCAATGTGTCCAATGGCTGTCCAAACCTCAGATGCTGAATTGTTCAGGAACACGAGCTTGGCGCGCCAGTATTTTAGCATTGCACCTTTGTTCCTTTGGGGGTCTCACAGGAGACATGTTAATGAAGGAATGGTCAAAATTGAAGCAGCAGAAGCTGAGATATCACGATTTTTAGTTCTTAGAGCGGGCCACGCTCAAAGAACACTGGATCCTACATTTCCCATCATGCAATTCAATTGTGTCTTTTGTTACAACCCTCCCGCCTGGTAAATGCCCATAGGTTTCAAACGTATCCTCTCAAGTTCACTACAAAGGCTTTGACGTTGAAGCACGCAACCCAAATATGACATGATTATGGCTGGGTAGTGCTCCTCATGACAAGTCAACTGAACCAAGTGTCAAATTGGTGAAGTGGCCCTTTAAGTGGCCCAAAACATATTTTCCTACAGAAACAGCAGCTCCCCTTTCATTCACTGTTGTTTTTGGACTGAAGGCACAAGAAACATCACATCATTTATCTATTATCTCTATTGTGTAATGTCCTGTACAGATTCTTCACGTCTACCGTGTTTCCTCTCACTAAGTCAAAGGGGTGGCTTGTTAGGTCAAGCTGACAGCGGGAAAATAAGTGTACTGCTCTTGTTGTAACAACCAGGAAGTGCACAGGAAACAGGAAGTCTCAAACCACTGACTCTCTCATTGTTGTAACTGCCTCACTCATAAGACAGAGGCTGAAATACTTTCCCTTCTACTGTAAGTCTTCCCATCCTGATATGTTTGTCGGACCACGAAACAGATTTTACAAACTTGAGTATAATTTGTTTTTCAGGATTGTTTTTCTCACAAAATAGAAATGCAGCAGTTTTTAGCAGCAGCAGCCTGTCAGACAAATGGTATAACTTCCTTCCTTGAACTTAAAAGCAGAATAGTGGTTGTTTTAAAACTGAAACTAAAAATCTGAAACTGGCAATCCAAGATCCAGACTGACAAAATGAGATTGGCTCATTTTTTCACTTCATGAAATACATTCGTCATAAAATATTGAGGTTATTTTAAATCTTTGCCTTTGCGGTATTTTAAAATTTATGTTAAATGTGCATCTAACAATTGTATTGTTTTATCACATTTGTCTCTTAAAAATTAAATTGAAAGTGAAACTATGTAACTTTTCTAAAACATTTACAATTACAGGATAATCATGCTAAAATAATGCAATGCTAAATTCAAATAAGAGTCGTAGAGTCAGCATGTAGTTACACAGCAATATCTTAGCTAACATTTACCACCTTGTGTTAATCTGGTCGTTCTCACATGGTGTCCTTATAATCCCACTGTCTTTTCTTTTGTCGCTCACCCTACAGCTCAAAGATCTTTCAACCTGACCAAATCTCAGCCAGCTAACGAGCAGTTGACCGTTCAGTTCTGTAAACCCAGACCCTCGGTACCGCCAAGGCTCCAGGCCCCTCGGCTCCCCCCCACAGCCCCGGCCGCGGTGGACACAGCAAGCCCGCCGATACCCCCGCCCCGAGCTCAGTTGGCCAACCTTAAAAAGCCCCCTCAAAAAAAGCCTGGACTCAAAGCCCCAAAGTGCCCTCCACCACTTCCGCCACCATCACAGGTGAAAGCGGTTCCTTCTTCAGCACAGTAAGAAAACGACGCATGTGGAATATCAGCAACGCTGGCTGTGGTCGGGGGTGAAACCGGCTTGAAACTGTCAACCAGAGAGGGCAGCAGAACACTGCTTTTCAGCCCCGCTGTTATGTTACTATTTAAACATGTTAGGTTTTCCACACGGTCTGTCTGTGTTGTTTAATATCTTATTAAGTATTGCAGCTTAAAGGTGCTTAATACGAGATTGAGAGCATTACGATTGCCTCTCAACGGCTCTCAACATGGCAACAGCTGAGCCAGCGGCTCACAGCTAACGGCGCTAACAATGCGCTAAAGTGCTGACAGAGCTAACGGTGTTTACCTGAGGGGGGAACCAGTGGGTTGGTGCCACGCTTCCGCCATGACGCCGTCGGTCGGGACGTTGCTATCAGCTGCAACCGCCGAGAGCAGTGCAGAGCACGGCTGGCCCAGCTATGGCAACAGAGCAATGACAAGCTTGGATTACCACACACACACACACTGCAACTTTATTCTCTGCCCGGGTAGATATTGATTCACTGTATCTTTACATGGCAAATAGTTATTTGCTGCTATATTAATGCTCTGAATCTCGTATGTTGCAACTTTACTTCCCTTTTGTTTGGACTGTCAACGTTTCTGTAACGAGCTTCATTTATTTATTCTTCAGGTACCTTTATTGCCCTTTATTTCCCTGTAAAGTAGGCTAATTGGCGGAAAGCGAGTCGTTCAGGTCAAAAATAATAGCTACTCAATAAATGAATCCAGCCATCCAGAACCGCCTTCCAATTTCTGTTTCTGGTGTTTTTAGGGTGAATATTACCATAAATATACAAAAACGATGTAATTCATGTGAGGTTTAATTTAAATAACAAATGTTTAACAGCCACCTTTCAGACGTTCAAGGGGTTTTGTGTGGGAAACTCCTTGAAACCGACTTCAAACCTTAAACCTGGGGAAACTATGTCCATAAATGCATCTTCAAACTAATTAAAAACATTTGTATTGTCAATTCATGTCATCATTATAATATATAATTGGTACTGACTGCAGCATATGGATGGATGTGAATTGCACTACTGCAGGTGCTCATATTGTAAGTACATATTTATAGGAGGTCAGTTAATATCTTCATGTACAGATGTATAAAACAACATATAAATGACAATGCTTTAAAAAAAGGAATACAGGAGTCAGACTTCCTAATCATAAAAGGTGCACGGAGTCTCTCTATAGAAGGTCTGCAGCAATTAAAGGGTTAAGCTTTAGTTACAGCAAATACCAGTAGTACTTGTCATATCCCATCAGTCCATGTCGTTTATTAACTGAGATGTTTGGTTTATCTGAGATTCCAGATCTTTTATTTCCCTTTTTGTTTCCCGGCAGTGTATTCCTGAGTGAAAGGAGTTGTCAGGAGATTGTAAGGAGGCCTAAAGGTATTAATAAGATTGAATCTATGTTACTGCTCCCTGCTTCCTCTCTCATTAGTGACTGAGAATCTTTTCCCCTCGTGAGTGAGGAAGTGTGAAAAGTATAAAGTGAACTAGAAAATGTCGCAAGAAATATTGACAGTGTGGCTGCTACTGCCCAAAGATGTCGCAATATATATACACGCCAATACAAACTATCATTGAGGTTCAATTGAGATATCGCTTCTCTCATTTCTGCATTTGAGATTCATACTCTCGGGTGGAATCTTGTATTCGTGATGGACAGTCTTGAGTTTGAGAGCAGCTGTTGCTTCATAGAAACACATAGTTGACAGCACGTGTGTGTGTCACTGTTTACCATGGTGATTGGGGCACATGACATACCTTTGGAGATGATGGGAGCTATTGTGTGTTGGCTCCTTTTTCTTCTCTTCCCTCATCTGTTTTTGTTGTCGTGTGGCGTCTTAATGTTGATGGTGATTTTGTGCTCATTGTTTTGTCACGTGTTGATGTTGTTTTGGTGGCAGTTACTGTCGTGGTTTGGTCTTGTTACCGTCTATCGTGGTGGGTGTGGCCATGCAGAAGAGGACAGGAGTGGCAGCAGGAAGCCTCTCGGCCAATGGAAGGAGTCAGATTTAGACATCGTCATCAACTGAGGGCAAACCACAGTCCGGACTGAGACAAATTGAATTGTTTCTTCTCGTCTTACCTGGTGTGAGAAGGTAAATTGTGGCTGGTTCCCCTTGTTTCCACCATTTACTCTAAGTTAAGCTAACATCAGGTGGCCGAAGCTTCATATGATAGGAGGTCGGTGTCAATCTTCTCTCCCGCCTACGCTTGGCAAGCGAATAAGTGTATTACCCAAAATGTGGAACCATTCCTCTAACACGGCACATTATTGAGTCTGGTTAATAATCACACTCGCGTTCACTTATTAATGTCAACATCCATTCCAAATAGCTAGAATCCCCTTTGTCAACCTAACATAGCCGTGCCTCATTAACCACTGACCATGTTGTACCAGGCCTCTCTCATTCTGCAGTACGCCTGCCAGACACTGCTTATAGCACGACATCAGTACACCCAGGCTGGAAGCAGCAACATATTGCTACTCACTTAGATTAACCACTGCGTATAAGTGTCTTGATTGGTAGGAGCAACTTGATTGATTACGGTACGCACTATGCAGTATTAAAAGTAGTATTGATTCATCTTTAAATATGAATTGATTTTGTCGGAACTGTTTGACACTTTGGGAAATATACTTATTCGCCTTGTTATTGTGAAAATGTTGAACAATATTATTGTTAGTGTTATTGTTATTTATATTATTAAAGATGCTCTATATCTTCCATTATTACTTAAAAGGTAATTCAAGTACAAAGTTTATTTTGAAGTTCAACCGGAAGTGGCAGTGTTTCGCTATTTTCTCGTGATTGTTGTCACCGGGCTCCTCTGCTCCGTGCTAGCTGCATCATATAGCCTAGCATCATGTAGCGTGCATTGAAACTGTGATTCACTTTGCATGAACTAAACCAGCTTGTCATTTAAAGCTCAGAGGCTCGTTCAACCAGACGTTTCATCCAAACGTAAGTCAACAATTTATACTTTAGACACGCTGTGACCTAATGACGTAACGTTACAGTACACGTTAGTAGCTTTCTGTACGTCACGTTTTGTTGTTGTAAGATTGTTCTGCGTCACACGTTCTTGTTCAACCAGCTTGCGTTCTTACACTTCTATTTTTTAATTCTTCTGTTTGAAAGAAATTCGCTTTACAGACCTGAAAAGAAAAGAAAATGTTTTGTGTATTATTTTTTACTGTTATTATTACGCCAGAAAACAGTGTGACCACCTATTAACTTAACAGATGTGCCCATCGTCGCAATGGAGACGGCTGGGGCCGACTGTTTCAACGCTGCGGTCAAGGCGGGGAGGTTGGTCACCCTGGATGACATCACCAGGTGAGAGGTTAAGGGTGTTCAGATGCTTTTTTTTGTTTTTTTCTGGCGGTTAAGTTGTATCGAATGCAACCGGAACTTGACTTCCTCCTCCTCTGCTTCGTCACAGTGAGGCCAAATGTCTCGGAGCAAATATTTTCAGACTACAGCCATATCCACAGAATATGTTTGAAAAACAGTGATCATGATTAAATTTACTGTATGTAGTAATTCCTTTCTGATGAGGGGAAACTTCTGGAGAAGATTATCAGTTTTGTTGCACTACTTTTTAGGTTGGCTGCCGGCTCTCTTGGGCCCCCTGCTGGTGATCGTGTGCGGTGGCAGCAACATCGACATGGAGCAGCTGACCCTCCTCAAACACAAACTGCAGGGTTAAAGGACTGTGTGTGTGAGAGAGCGAGAGAGAGCGAGAGAGAGAGAGAGAGAGAGAGAGAGAGAGAGAGAGAGAGTGTGTGTGTGTGTGACTGGCTAATGTTGGGCTACAAAGATAGCATCAGCTCAGTGCATGATGTGTGGATGGATGACTGGAATGAAGATATAAATCAATAATTATAAAAAAAACAACTACAGATAATATCATCTCATTTAAAAGCAAGTGTCATTTGCAATATTGGTAATTAAGACATTTGTGCTTCTCATAATATTGTGGTGTAATTTTTAAGTCTCATAAAATATGAAAATGCAATGAGATTTCTTTGAAAAGGAACACGTTTCTTGAGTTATGAACCGTCAGAATTCAATGACTACATTTCCCCACATGGTGGTGTGACCGTGTCACTGCCAGTCTGAAGCATTACCTAATATTACACTACACTCAAATATTTGTACATTCTCGTCTTCTTTTGGGCTTTTTGTAAATACATTTGCGGCCTCGGAATGATTTCCATATTTTAAATGAAAGCACCTCTAGCGCTGAATTGTTTTGTGTCGTTTTCACCATCACATGACATGTTTCAGCTCAGTTTGCGTTGTATGTCGGAAGTTATTACGACTGAAACAGCTCACTGTTGTGTGTGTGCGTCAGAGAAGTCAAAGGAAAGTGTTTCATTGACAACCCGCTGGTGGTCTTTCTCTCTCGGACAGCTGCAGAACGTATTCGGTTCACAAAAAGTACAAGCAGAAAATACACTTTATAGCTCACAATAACATTTCATAACATAACCGTATCTGTTAAAGAGCGCCTTACGTGAATTATTGATCAAAACAAAAGATTTCTTTTTGAAATATAGAAAACTGGGTAGAAAGCAGATCCACATATAATGATGATAAAGACTTATCTATATTTAATGTAAACTGGTATTTGCACTGGTAAATTCATCAGTTTGAATTCATAACTCAAGGTCTACTTATTAGCTTTCTTCCAGAGCTTTCAGCCACATCACATGACCTTCATCTGCAAAGGGAGATGGTCAACTGTAGAATATGTACTCGGCAGGTCTACGTCATCTGAAGGGGCTGTTGTCCATCATAGGTCCTTTTTTTTTTTACCATTCTGTTTTCATTGGTCATGCTCGTGTGTATTTGTTTGTATTTTAGTTTTTGACATGAAAAAAAAATAGGAAAATAACTTTTAAACCAACAAAAATTCAAAATAGAATTTCAGTCCAAAAAAGCAACAAATTTAATCAGTGAAGTGAATATAGTCTGACATCCTGCATATTTGACTTAGACGTTGGACTTAATTGTGTTATATTTGACACTGTAGTAGTTGTGTGTGACTTTACTTTCTCTCCCTCTTAGTGTTCAATACAACTGAAAGGTTTTTACCGTTGCATCCCTTTCTTTATATTGCAGTCATTGATGCTAGAATGGATACTTGTGAGAATACTTTTCATGCTCCGCTCCATCACTCTAGCGCTGAACATTCTGTGCAATACACACCCATTGTAGAATCTGAAACGGACCCAAAATTTTCCTGAAGCTTAAACTGTGACATCATGAAAGCTGTGCTAGCTATCAAAATGTCCATTTGGCACAAAGGCCGCAGCCTGAATGACAGGCTTCGTAACGTCTACATTGTGTTGGCGGTTCCTTTGTGACGCTCTCTACATCTCTCTGGCACATCCTCGCTTTCCAATGCCTCCTCTTTGTTTCAGTCCCTTTTAAGCTTCGACCTTTTATTTAAAAAAAAAAAAAAGAAGCATTCTCCCTCTCTGCATTGAGTCTTTCATTCCTTTTAGATACATTCAGCGACAGTTCTGCGTTAAAACTGTACATCCTTGAAGCGTGATTGTGTAAAAGTAAAGGATCCAATGCGAAACATACTGGGTTGTAGTTTTCATGGTCATCCTGTCAAAAGAGCCAGCCTTGTTGACCACAACAAGATTTTAGATGATTGATTTGATTGGAATTAAAGGGAAATCATACATCAGAGACAGTTTCGTAGTGTCAAAACATCTCGACTCAGACTTTGATTTCATCCTCGTCGTCCATGTAACTGTAGGACATTTTGTTCTTGGGCTGGCTGATGGTCATCATCTCTGAATCTGCAACCTCCATCCTGCTCCGTCCCTTCGAGTGGCCGGCGCCGTAGTGGCGTGCGAGCACATCTGCGACGCTCTGAAACCGCTCGCTCTCCATCCCTAGCCCCAACCTCCCTCGTTCAGGGGACCCCATCGCCACGTCGGGTACTTTATCAGAAAGCCCGACTCCGTTCGCCTCCTCTTCCTCCCACTCGGCCCCATGCGGGCTCTTCCTGCCCCCGCAGTCCTCCCGCAGCAGGGAGTCCACGTATGAGATAGTAGCCGAGTCCATCTCTGACCCCTCATTGGTCAACCCGCACGCCGACCCCGCCTCCTCTCCCTCCCAGGCGTGGCCGCGCTCCTCGAGGTGGTGGCCGTCGATCAGGCCGAACACCTCGCTCATGAGGGAGGGGCCGAGGTCAAAGGTGAAGGTGTCCAAAGACGTGAGGGAGGGGAGGGAGTCGGAGTAGGTGGGTTTGGGGTCAAAGGTCATGGTGGAGGCGGAGCAGGTGGACAAGATGGCGTCAGTGGGGTCGGTCAGAGAGCCGCGGTGGACGTTAGGGGAGCAGGAAGTGGGGAGGGAGATGGACGGCTGCTGACGCTCAGAGCGGGAGAGACGAGGCAGAGTGACGAAACCAGACTCGAGACCTGAGGAGAAGACACGGATGTCAATACACACAAATCTATAGGAGGTATTTTATACACACAGTTTATGTATTATGTCAAACACTAAATATATTTCAGATTATGATGGTTTATCATAGGGGTCCAACAGGGGGCAGCGTGCACCCATCGGAGAACATCCTGTCTGATGATGACAGGCCGGCAAACCCCAGCCTGAAAAGTGCTGAGTTGTTCCGCTGTGTGAACAGTGAATCATCTGCCCGACCCTGCCAGATCGCTTAACAAGTCACACACTGATGACCCAAGCGGCTAAAATTACCGCCGCACCACTCAGTGCCAACCCGTGAAGGGCCGAGAGTCTGGAGGTTTTTTCGTACCACCCAAAGAAAACAGCGTCTGACTTCACAGATTAACACACTTTAACCAGAACGCAAGGAGGATTTGGTTGGATGAAAACCCGGCAGACTCTCCCCATCCATGTGTCCTAATGCACCATTACTGGAGAGGGAAGTAGCTCCAGTTATCGCTACAAAAGTGAGTGAATTATGTGATTTTTGTAGATAGAAATGGCATCGCACACAAAACGCTTACATCCACACACACAGGGGAGGTATCCGCTATGACTGAGGTGTATTTGAGCCCCTCAGACAGCTTGTTACCGGCTCTGTCTGGATCTCTGTTTGTTATCAGTGCGTGCTGATTATGAGCCACGGTGATTCATAAGGACATCTGGGGCAAATCTGTCTAGATTACTGGGTACTAACTGATGGATGAGTTTCACTGCGGCTCTCCAGATGGTTCCCACTTCTCTGCGGTATCCAGTTAACACCGGTTAACTCATTTGACCTTATTCTTTTCTTAAACTCACCATAAGAGCTTTTCCTCTCCTCTGGCGTGCTTTGAGAACTAGGGACGAGCACTTTGGCGGTGGGACTCCCATTTGGCATGTCCACATCCAGCCTGGGGAGGGAGATGGCGTTCTTGATGATGGGAGAAAGGACGGGAGGCGGCGGCGACAGATCCTTGGATCCTCCCGTGGGTCGGTTGTCGGAGCCCCTCCTGATGTGACGGAGCGTCCTGGAGAAGAACGCTCCGATCTTGTTGTCCGGGCTGGAGACAGAAGCCGTTTCCCCGTTGTTCCCGTTGGCGCTGCCGCCGTGGTTGCTGAGGAACGAGGTGTCCCCGAACACGTCGCCGCCGCGGCCCACGTGCATGGTGTGGCGGAAGTCCCCCAGAGGAGGGCTTATCATGTCCAGCGTGAGGTCGCCTTTAAAGCGGCGCTTGCTGTGGGAGTGTGTGACCAGTCCCTTTAGGCCTGACAACTTTTCCTGAAGATTCATGATCACAAGAGGGGAACGACTTAATATTTCTTGAAAATCAACTTCAAACAATGCTTGGAATTGCCTTTAATCCCACTGAATAGCAAAACGGAGTAAAGTAAAGTCAACTTTTCTCCTCTTAGATGTTTGTCAAAAGTATTGACAGCTCAGCAGTCCAAAGTATGGACCTGAAATAGCTCTGAAAGCTTAATCCAAGATCTTGAAACTGTGTATTTTCTGAAAAGTTAAACTCCAGGCCTGCAGTGCCAAACAGCTCACTGGAATATTATCTCTGTTTATCATATGCAAGCCAAACTCTGTCCCCCTCTTGGTAGCCCGTTGTCATGCATAGCTGGCTGACTAAAACGGCCATAAATTGGGGAGAACACTGTGCAGTTGTGTTCCTGGAAGAAGCCGGTCCAGTTGGAGTGCGGTGAGGTCGCCTGGTTTCCCCCCGCTTGCCTTGGGCTTTGGCTTAGTCGACATCAGCTCAGAAATAGGTCTGAGTCCAGCTGCAAACGGTTCTGCGGCCGCACCACGGAACCATCTATTGAGAGTAAAAACAGGGGAAAAAAGCATCTGTCTTTAAAATGCAGACGGGGATGAACTTGATTTTGAGGGATGGCATTTGCAGTTTTTCCTGTGGACGTTGAGATTAACGGTGCGTTGCTATTCTGAATACTGTACGTCAACGAGATCTGTCTTTCCGCAGGTTTTTTTTAGGATTCCAAAGGTCCGCTGGTCTGGAACCATCTAAATTTAGACCACAGTCACTCTTCTGTGCAAAAACCAAAGACTGCCTCTTGTCCATAAAATGGGTGGACTTTCAAGGAATTCCTGCATCCATTTTGTCCTGCTTTGTCTGGCATGAAGGTTACACAAAGTTCATTTTTCCCTTCACTGAAAACACTTATCACGCTTTGGAAGCCAAGCAGCAGCGCTCATTCAACCGGCTTAGATGTGTTTACAAACAGGCAAAGTATGCTCAGCGAGACGGGAAGAGATAATATCAATTTCCTGATAAGAAAATCCCGGCTGCTACTTCACTGTAGCCTACTAGACTGCCAGTCGAAAGGCAGTAAAAGATGATCAGACAACTCAAAAATGTACCTAGTTAATTAATTATACGACGATTAAAATTGAGTGTGAAAAGAACCCGTCATGTACTTTTTTTTATCTCCAATAAGTTGGTAAAAAAAAAGAGAAATGCTTTGTATACTTTTTTCCTCGCCTACAATATGTTAATGAAATAAATTAAAATTAGTAAAAATGTATCTTTCAATGGCTAAATACATTTTTCAGCTTTTTAGGTTTCCATTTTTGGTCGTTGATCTATTCCCTGTTTTAACTATTTCTATTTACGTTGACTTTTCATGTCATTTTCTGTGTTCATGATCAGTGGAGCAATGAGAGAATTGTGTGGCTAGCTAGCTTAACTGAAAGATACAATGAGCACCAGCCTTTTCAGCTAGCTACATGGCTAAAGCTAACTATTGCGCCGGTAACACTAATCAGCCATACTTCAAACTTCTGTAGCATTACTGTCTAAAGTTCTTCAACAGTAGCTAAAGCATGTTAGCCGGTAAGGTAATGCTAACAAAGTAGGCTAGCTAACATCAATTAGAATTCTTGGACACCATATTTCTGCCTATATTATCTTCCATTAACATTATTTGCAGCCTCTTTAGATGTTAAAGCTTGTATTTGTATTATTTTTTACACTCCATTTAAATTATTTGAATAAATAGTATTATCAATTGATGCATTTTGTTATATTTTTTACTTGACTGGCAGCTTTTACTTCCTTTTGCCGTTTTATTTGGAGCTCCATACCGCTGTAAGTCGGTAACGAAGGCAATAAAATAAATTGCCTTTTCTCATGTGTTGTTCTTTGCCAGCAGAGTAATGGATATCCAATTCTAAAATATTTTGATAGCATGAAGCAGCCCTGACATGGACCTCTGGTTCTCTTTAAAGCTTTCCACTGCAGCGGCTCAATGTCGGCAGGCCTCCCACGCATGCACAGCCCCGTCTGGCTTCATTAATGACCCGCTATGGTTCAAGAGATGGGGATTGCGTCAGGTCCAAGGCAGCCCTTCTAATTTGCTGCTGACCGCAGTCCCAGGGCCCTGCGCTCCACTTCCCCTGGCTGGCGTTTTTTAAGAGGGGCATCTGGGAGTGCGGAGGGAGGAAGCGCCGCACATACCAGCGCTGAGCAGAGCCATATCAAGGCTCGCGAAGGGACGCCAGGGACCAGTATACCGAGGTGTGATGTTTAATCTAAGATGGCGTGGGCGCGCAGGGACCTTGTGCACGTTTACTGAAGCAACAGGCCACCTCTGATTACAGCTCCCCAGGGACAGCGGTCGCAGACATAACTGCTCTATGCTTTTCACAATAAGGGAAGGAGTTTGTCTTGTACATCAAGGCTGAACGAGAGAATCCTCGTTCTAATTGATAACCGGCAGTATTACAGGAATACAAACCATTAATTGCTCTGGCTGTGTGCTTATGGAAAGCTCTGCTGTTTTGTCTTTGCCTGTAATCCCGTTGAAGACTTGACCGCAGCTCAGAGGGGGGTCGCCCGCTCCGACTCCTCTTATGTATCTGGACCCGATGCATTTGCTTCTATCCCTCCTCTCTGTGATCCTTCTTTGCACTTGCTCCTCTGGTACAGTCACACACATAAAGCAGCCAGCAGCCTCAGGCCTCAGATAAAAATGACCTAAAAGAAGTTTGAGTCTTAAAAAGGTAATTAGTTTAACGCTGTAATCCCAGTAGCAGCCTGCCTGCCTGCGTGTTGGATATCAGAAAAGAATAACGAGACCTCTCGACAGGAGGGACTTGGACGTACCCCGGATTATCTCCTAATCCCTCATCTCCTCCGCTGCCCCCACTAGGGCGTCTGTTTTGGGGCAAGGCCTGGCTGCTACCGCCCTGGTAGGCTGCTCCACTGGTTCTGATTCCTGTCAGAGAATAAATGAAATACAAAGTGAGCTTCAGGTAGGGGGAGAGTCAATTCAAGCTGAAGCGAGGAAGGGTGAGAAGTGATGCAAATTAGGTTTGGAGTGAAGGGAGAGGATGGCAAAATTGGGCAGAAATAAAGATGACAGGAACGGATGCCGAGAGAAATTAAGCAATGAGTAAAGCTCTTTTTCAACGCTGACCCAGACAAATCTGCACAGGTATCTCAGAGGTGGTGAGAGAGAAGACTGTGGAAACTTCAATACCCGGAAATCTTGCAACGAAACATCAGTGGACCAGGACTCAATCGCTGTTGATGGGGAAACTCTTTTCTGTTACTCCACCAGTTGGTGATAAAAAATGCATTATTGCTTTAAAACTTCTGCCAAGTCCGTCTTTCTGCTGCACCTCCGAGTTGTTTTCCTCGGGCAACTCACCATTCAGGGGGTTTTGGTGCGTTCATACATCGCAGACGGGGCTCAATAAAATATTTCCATGTCACTACGTACAGTATTTGCTTGAGGTGGCTTTGCTGGATATAAACCAGAGTAACCACAGTCTAATAGGAGCCGTGTGTGTGTGTGTGTGCGTGTGTGTGTGTGTGTGTGTGTTTGTACGAACACATTCCTGAGCATCGGTCGGTGGAGTCTCTCTCTCTCGATTACGACCATCAAACATCCTTCCCAACCTCGGCGCTGATTGAAACCACGTTTGGGTCTGAACCATCTCTTTTTTTTCTGTCATCCTCTCTTCTCCTCTCCTCCTCCTCACCCTTTCTGTTTCGCTCACTTCTTCCGCTCTCCTCTCTTTTCCATTTCTTCTTCTGTTTCTTGTCTTCTGGTTAACTGTGTCTCCTTTTGTCTGCTCCTCTCTTCCCTTTATACTCACTTTACACTCATTCTGAATGTGCTCCTCTCTTTCCTCTTCTCCTTCCCTTGTTTTCCTTTCTCTTTTTCTGTCCCTGTTTTATCTTTATTTTCTTCTTCTACTGTCCTGCCTCTCTTTGAGCATCTTGGCTGACTCGCGGAGGCTGAAAAAGCTTGTCTAAAACAGCTGCTGGGCCCACACACTCCCTCATTAATCTCACTTTTGATGACTTTAACTCAAAAATATTTACTCTGATATTGTTTTCCATGATGGACTTTGTGTTTCATGGCGGGTCTCCCCCCCCCCCCCCCCCTCTCTCTTCCCATGTCCTTCACTCACTAACCCCGCTAACCAGGTGAACAAACATACAAGATAAGGCCACATTTTTCGGTCTCACTCTTTGACTTTCAATTACGCTCCTATGTTCCCCGTCCACGCTCAGCCTGAATCCAAGCAAAACACGGCTACACTTCCTCCTCCGCCAAGAAAACATTTCCATGCTCCAACAAATATCCATACTCTCCGAGGCTCTCTGCTTCCTGCATCTGCTAGAACCGGCGGTCCCAATTTGCCCTCTTTGTTGCCTCTCTCTCTCAGTTCATATCTCTTCTGCGCTGCATACATAAACTCTTTTTTCTTTTCTTCTCCCTTGCTTCTGCTCACACATGCACATCCCCCCCTTCTCTTCGTTATAGGTCTTTAAAGGAGGCTTTAAAATGGTCAGTTTAACTGTTAAGTGATGAGAGTCTTAGCACAAAGACTGGAAACACTGGGAAACAAGATATCATGTTAATTAGTGAGCTTTAAAGATGCTGACAGGGCTATATCTGCTAAAATATTTCTTTAGAGACGGATTTTTGTTACTTTTCGACAGCTGTTTTACCCTGTTTCTAGTCTTTGTGCTAAGCTAAGCTAACTAGCTGTCGCTACATATTTCGTGTACACACATGAGAGTGAATTTGATCTTTTCTTCTATACCCCTCGGCAAGAAATGAGCTGATATTTTGTATTTCTTTAACTGTCAACGATTGATATTAGCCTGAGAAATCCAGTATTTATTGGGCTCTACAAGAGAGTTTCATTTTGTATAGTTTCAGGGAGAACAGCTAGCTTCATAACCGTTTACAGCAATCATCACTGGAAAAGTTCACATGCAGTCAAATTTTGGACATCAGCCAGACATGAGCTGTTTAAAAATCATGGTGGCTTGGTCAAAAATGTCCTCACATGTCAACTAACATCTGTATCCTAAAATATTTGAAGTGAGATGCTAAATAGTCACTTTTTAAGTGTGTTAATGAGATGAGAAAAACTTGGCTTATTCCTCTACCGGGGGGGATGTTGGACCATCTTGTTAGACGAGTGAGTTGTGGCCATTTGGCAGAGCGTGATGGAGCGGTTTTCCCAACATCATCATCATGTGTGGCAAAAAAACAAAAAAACATGTGGTGTGAAAACAAATACAGCAGCTGGATTCTGAGTTCCCACCTCTGCACCTAACCCCTTTATGGTTGGTTGCGTCAATGACACCCAAGGGTCACAAAAGGCCACCCTCAGAGGAATGTTGAACTCAGGTAAAAAAAAAAGGAATGGGCAGGAAAACCACGGGGGGGGGGGGGGGTGTCTGCCCTCATTTACTTCATCAAGTACTGTATCATTACGGTAAATCATATGAGGGGGATGTACAGGAAACATATTACATGCATGTGTTATTCATCTGCTGCTGGCTGAGCTGCGTGCGTATACAGGAGGCCGAACTTAGAAATATCAAAGCATGTACTCGAGGAGGATATACTGCACGCCTACTGTGGGGAGACTAACTGGGGGAATGACAGAGCCGGCTAAACATGGAAAAGTCACAGAGCGCACCGATCCACAGTCAGGAAGACTGAGCTCATCAATGCATATATTGGATTTTGTGTTATTATCACTGAAGCTGACTGGCTTTCTTCATTGATCACCTTTATTGGCGGGCTTCAGCAGGCCAACAGGCTCTTTAATCAATGTTTGTGTGTGTGTTTGTGTGTGTGTGTGTGTGTGTGTGTGTGTGTGTGTGTGTGTTTTGTATTTCACACGGTGGCCTCCCTGTTGGCTTGCTGGCAGGTTGTAGGGGTCAGAAGGCCACTGCCCCCAGCTTGTAATGAGTCCAACACTGCGCGGCCCGTTTGTCGTCCGTAATTAAAACACCTCAAGGCCACCAACTTCAACTTCACCCCCGTCATTGTTCCACCGAGTCAGAGCACATCTTGGTCATTGTTTGACATGTATTGAAAAATTGACGGGTCGTGTCGTGCAGCTGCTGTAATTGCAAGGCAGAGCGACAAAAAAGAAAAAATGAAAGCGGCGGCAGAGTTTATTCTGACCAAGAATATGCTGCTGCTGCTGAATATAAACACAGAGCGCAGCGGATTGAGTTTCACGTCAGACATCTGAGACTCTCGCAACACTAAAAACAACTTACAGTATGGCCATTAACAGCATGTCTGATAACAGCTTGGTCTCAGTCAACATTTACAATACGTAATGGTATCGCCTAATCTGAAACTATAGACCTGTTTGCTTTCTTTCTCTGGTCAGCAGGAGGCTTTTTTCCCCCTCAGCACCTTTTAATTCATCCATATCTTAAGTGTAGAAAAAAAACAAGCAGCATTGCTAATAATTAATCACAAAATATGCATTCATCTCAAAAGTTGTTTTTGTTTTGTTTTTCCTTCTACAAGCAATACGACGCATCTACGATGCAATACAAATATCACAGTCAAATGTAAGGAATGTTTTACAAACATTAAAGGATATTATAGAATATACTTTATAAAATAGACCCTGGATGATGAAACTACATTGTGCCGATAAACTTTTCATATGCACCAAAAAACGTTCCAACACGTTCAGTGCACTTACTTACTGCAAAGTTTCTCAAAGTCTGTAAATGAATATAATAACATTCAATATGAAAGTACTATAAAGTCTCCATTAATTGTACAGACTCTTTCTGAGAACATTATGGAGTGATTTCACCTCATATGAATATAACATAATATTAACTCACCCCGCGGAAAGTGCGACACTAAGAGCAAGGCGACTGCTTGGGTCCGGTTCAATTATCTTTCCATTAGGAATGTATTTCAGCTTCGTGCGGTCCGAGGGAGCTGGTGGTGCCGCCGGACTGTCCCGCTAGTGCGCCCGGTGTGCTGAGCGGTGCAGCGCGGAGGACGAGGAAAGGGGGGGGCGGGCCGTCGGTCAAACACCAATGAAACCATCAGAGAGCCCCGCCGGGGAACTCCCACACCTCACACTTCAGCTTGACGTCTCTATAGCGCGCGCCTTGTCAACACGGGCTGAAGCGAAAAGAAAACATCGCGTCTGCAGCCGAACTAGGTGGCGCTGTGACGTGGCTCTCATATCAAATGTGAACACTTTCTGATGCGCCATAAAAAGACACATTTGTGAGTTGAAATGACGCTTTGATGTGCCTGAAACTAACACAAATATAACAGTAGCTTATAATATAACCAATCATCTGCTGATAGTATGAGCATGCAGCTGCCATTTTTTTTAAAGATATAGTGTCATATATTGGAAAATACGTTTTTTTTCTTTTTTTGCAGAAAGATTGATACCATTCTGTTTTTACATTTTTTTTTTAAGCTACAGCTAAGAGACGTTAGCTTAGCATACCATAAAGCATGGCATCGGGGAAACAGCTAGCTCTGTCCAAAGGCAACATCTTCCTACCAGCAGGTTATATCTTACAACTCAGTCAAGCTCATCTAATTGTTCCCTGGTTCTAGCTTCATATCTAATTGTCAGGTCTGAAGGTGGTATTGTTCTTCTTGTTTGCCTGTCAGCAAGAAACCAAATAAAGATTTACCAAAATGTATAAACATAACAGCCTAATGAATATAATAGCTCTACGTTTTCTCAGTGATTGTCTGTGTTGATACAGATCGGCCTACTGTCAGATTTTAATGGGCCTATACATATTTGTGTTTTAAAACCTGTAAAAAAATAATAATTCCAGGTTTTCCTCACAATGGAGGCTGAAAATTGTAAGTTGACAATGTTTCCATGTCACTCTTTGACAACTTTTATCCCTTTTAAAACCCGGAACAAAAATGGCGTCAGCTGGCTCATGTCTGTGATGATTCAACCAAAAAGGAAACCAGAGTTGAGTCTAGTGAGTCACTGGACAAACGGCAAACTATCTGTTGTTTATAATACAGTTTGTATTTCACTCCATTCATGATCCATTCATGAATTCCATTTGAGCAAACACGGTGAATCCACATTATAGCGTTTACACCGGAGGGATGAGTGGATTTCCCTCGACTCAGACCGCCTTTAAAGTTTATACTGTTGAGGTAACAGTTGATCGGGTTTACAGTTTAATGTCGCCAGATTCAGCTTTAAACTTCAGTTGAATGAACTGCTCCTTGACTGACTGCAGCAAAGCTACATCCAAACCTCAGCGACCGGCTGTTATAGCCGTAGTCCCACAAAGCGTACACTTCATGTATCCGCCGCTGACCTGTCCAACAGGAAACAGTGTCTTATCAACAGGAACAGAAGCATCCTTACGCCGTCCTCAAAGGCTCCCCACGGGTCTGTCTGTCATTAACGCTCCGAGGTGGCCTGTAAGTCTGCCAACATACACCGCCACCCATGACACCGCAGCCACATGACACCTCTCCCTTGGTACCACACTTACACAAACACACACACACACACTGAGGAACTCACACGTAGGGAGGCGGAAGTGAACACAATAACACACGAGCTGGAAAGCCGCCATCGTTCACTGTTTCAGACAACACCCTTCCTCATCTCACAAGAATGAAGTCGTTCTCTGTTAACTCACGTTTAAAAATACTTTGCTTGATTGGTTCACATTCAAAAATATGTGGAAAATAAATATCCACAAACATACGTGGATATTTTTTAAATATCCACGTTTTACAGGACGTTTAAGAATGAATTCAGTATACTTCTTCCTGATTGGCCCAGAGCATTAACGTGTTTCTATAATCCATCCAATCAGGCCACTTTGCGGCATTTGAAACCGATCGTGTTCAATCAGTAGGTTTACCTCACAGTCTCCACAGTGTCTCTCTGTTCATTCCTCCGCCTGAACAATATCTCACACTGATTTAATTCTGATGTTATTTTGGGGGAATGTTCTGCACTGTTGGTCTGTTATTAAGTTATTATATCCTTTAAGCAAAGACAGTTTAATACACCTCAACATACGATACCAGAGGGCATCTGAGGATAAGTGTGTGTGTGCGTGTGTGTGTGTGTGTGTGCATTCCATGCCCGTGTGTGTCTGTATTTGGCTGTCTTGTCTCCACTTCTCTATGCCCACACTTCTATGGAGGGCTGGCGCTGGCACGGCCAGGCTTCACCGTGCTTTTGGCAGGTTCAGTGACATTCACTGTGGATATTTGTTCCCCAAATCTCCTGGCTTTTTGGCTCAGGTGTCCCAAAAAAAAAGAAACAATGCCACCCAGTTTCCAGTCAGAATCAACAAGCTCCTTTTTCTTACAGAAAATCACATTTTTGGACTGGTTTACGTCAGTTCTCGTTAAAGCATTCCACATGACAACCGCAGGCTCACACCTTCAGAATGCAAGCAAACAGCTAACACAATACATACATATAAGTGTGTTTGTCTAGTTCAAGGCAGAAAATACACAAAATATGGAACTGATCCTTCTGACAAGTACTGTTTGTGTATCAACAGCTTATTCCTCTCTGTCAATGGACAACCTCTTGTCCAAAAATGACTACAAACATATTGATCAGAGCCACTGATGCACTGGTGGACTTGTTCTCTCATTACCACTAACGTGCATGGCACTAGTATTTTGGGTCAGCTGTAAAATACTCACGAAAGCACCAATTGTGTATTAATCCCCAGCTGAAAATAGTTCCCAACAAATGCACAATACACTCCTTTTTAAGTTACGTTTGCTAAAAAACAACAACATTTAGTTTATCTGATTCGCATCCTCAGGGAACAATGGTTTTGGGGCTGAGAGCCACAGAGTAGTGAAGTCACAACATTTTGAGAGACACTTGGGATTTTCTGACAATAAGAAAAATATAGAACAGACAGCAGTCGTGTGCTTTAAAGCTGCTGTCCTCTATGTTTTTGTCTTAACAATGGAGGTGTCTCGTAGTGATGAACGTCACAATCCAATGACTCGGCACTTCCCCTCAGCCTTCAAGCTCATTGTTTTGGTTTTTATAACTTCACTGATGTGGTTCAGTCTCACCGCTCTCATCAGTATCGTTTCCAACAGCAGCCAGCTGGTTTCAGCCAAAATGAAAAAAATCTGCTTAACGACTAGCTGGTGAACACAGTGAAGCATTTAGCAGCTGACGAGTCTGTTAATTCCCTCAGGAGTCGGTGGAGACCAAAACCGAGCCTAAAGCCGAGTTAATATTGGACTGGCGTCGGTCAGGTGGCTGAGACACATCTCACACTGAATGCTAATGTGGCTACGTGTCTGCTGGATATAGATGTGTGATGTGTCTGCTAACATGCTAGCCATAACAACTTTACAAGGTGAAACTTTGACAATGTGTTTTTAGATGGTCGCGCTGTACTTTCTTTGTTTTTTGATTTTAAGGTGCAACATGCTCAGAGATAGATGGGCAATGTTTCCCTTACTTTCTGTAATTGGCCCGGGTTCAATGATGGACTCAACCTTGTAATGTGAACATGTTTGGGTGCGTGATTCATTACTCGTGGGGAGCTTTTAAGGTTGCTTTGGTAATAGAGGTGTTTATTGAGTAAATGATCCAAAGTCTTGTTGTTTTAGTGACTCTCTTGTTGAAATCTGCCTGTTGTTAGTCATGCTTTTTGAATGCTGTTATCTTAGTTGATATGTTATCTGCATTGATGTCAGCCTGAAAACCTTTTTTTTAAGATACGAGAATAAATTGTGTTTTGTACAATTGTAGACGAGTGTGGAGGCTGACACTCGTAAAATATTATTTTGGTAGATCTGCCGAAACTCTTTTTTTTTTTAACAGCCCGCTTTCCCAACCATCTCCTCTCTCTCTTCTGCCTCCCTTTTATTCCTTTTGCACAATCTGCTGGAATCCTCCATCTCTCTGTTCCTGTTTCCCCCTCCTCTTTCTCCCAGGCTTTCCTTGCATCCCTCCCCTCTCTCCCCCTTCACTCCATCCCAAGATAAACAACCTCTGTTCTGGGGCATGTCAGCTATTTGTTCAAAAAAGCTCATACGTTTTTGGACGCCGTTCAGAGCTGGGTCTCCAAAGGGAGGCAAGATTTCAAATTGAGTGCTTTTTTCACAATCTCCCCCTCTGTTTTTTTTTATTTTTCTTGGTCTACGCTGCTCTTTTTTTTCCTTCCACCTCTCTCACCACTTGTACATCTCGCACTTGAAACTTGGTGATTCCCAGATTTGTGAGTTTCGACACCCTCTCACCTTAATGGTTGACCTTATGTACCTCCTATTCCAACCGTATAGAGGCTTAAAATTCCCTTGTTGTTTGTTAAACGCTGATTTATTTTCTGTCAGGAACTTTCATCACTGTTCTCTGATTACCACACAAGAGGGGGAGGGGCCAAGCGAACACCAGTTCTCATGCCCCTGAGCAGCCTGTGTCCAGTGAGAGTGCAACACACACTTCAGTGTGTGGTGGCAAAACACTCCCAAATTTGGCATTTGCTTATCACTGAGTTGTTTGGAAAAGCTTTTTTTTTCAGTGTGATGACCTGAAGTAGACATTTCTCCAGAATGTTCTGTTCTGCGGTGAGATAAAACCAAGAACATCCGAAGTACTCCTCTGGTTTTTGGTCGACATATGTTCCTTCCGTGGTCGGCAGACTTGAGCTTGTGTTGCATGTTTGTCTGCCGGCGAAATGACTCTAAATTCAATACATTTCATAACAAATTACATCATTTCTTTGTCTGTTTGATTTCAGTGTTTATCTTATTTTCTGGAATATCTCCCTCCTTCACAATGTGTGTGTGTGGGTATTTAAAATTGGTGGAGCCACAATCAGGTTTGCCAACATGCTCAGTGCCTGACAAACACACACGCACACACACACACACACACACACACACACACACACACACACACACACACACACACAGTGAACCAAAGCCGATGATGTGTACACAAAAACTATGATACACTTCCTCTCGTTCCATGAAAACACACACAGACAAAGAGACCCACTTCTGTGTGCAACCTGCTGGTGACACACGCTGAGATCTGCTTCTTTTTTTATCCCAATGCAAGCTCACACACACACACACACACACACACACACACACACACACACACACACACACACACACACACAGGCCTAGGCACAACAATACAGCGGCTGTGTTTAGACTGGGCCACCGTTCCTATATGGAGATACGGAGCACTGTTTTGCTTTCCCGAGCATGATGGAGGGGCAATTATATCTAACCACAGGGGACACAACAGAGAGCGAGAGACGGGGAAAGAGGGGGGGGGGGATACATCCATATGTTTGTGTCAACCCCAAAGCCTGCCTCCTCCTCATAAGTAGGTGTGTGATGTATGACGTGCTCGTTGACCCCTCGCTGTGATTTACTGTACTGGCTTCAACCAATTTGTCTGTGGCTTGTTGCCTCATCGAGTTCCTTCCAAGTGGTGTCTGGAAGAGAGAAGATTCAACCTTGATCTTTGTCAGCAGGAGTGTGCAATTAAAGTTGTGTGATGCTCAGCAACATTGGGATTCTTTCCCCCCTTTTTTTAAATCTTGAGCGATTCAAGCAGAATCAATAGTTTTTAATGGATATTTATGAAATACGGAGACAGCAGGAGAAAAAGGGGGTTGACTTCCCCTGAACAATGATTGTCCAATCATAGCCAAGCAGGCTTGGATGGATATGGAGCTTTGGCCTCAGTCTTTTCGCACAACAGGTAACCACCAAATGCGTAGATAAGACTGTGTTACAGGATTCTTGTTTTAAAACAAATCTGCTGGAAATACTTAAAAAATAACATCAACTCACGGAACTAAATTTAGCTTAATTTGCTTGCGAGCTACGGCTGATAAAAAATAGCAACAGTTGTCATTTCAACCAACTAAATTGACAAAGGGCTTTGTCAACTTCTGTCTGAAAACCATAAAGAGCTATTGATGAGAAGATGATGTTGAGTGGTAAACGTGCCACTGTTATCATTTTAAAACTGCGTGAGAGAAAAAAAGATGTGATTGAGGGATGGAGGAGGAAAATGGAGGAAGGAGAGGAAGTCGGGCTGCAGGAAGGCATGTGGAAGCGAGGATGAGGGAGGCCGGTGAAGAAGAAGAGGAGGAAAGCAGCGAGGCAGTGAGGTGGTGCGCTGAAACAGGTTGAATATTGCACACAGACAGAACGTGTGGATGTCTTTCCAGGAAATGACTTTCACGTCGTGCAAACGCCTGCCAGGTATGCTGAAACCATTTCCAGAAGCACAAGCCCGAGAAATTCAACCAATTACCAAAGTAATTCACTGCTGAGCCAGCCGTGAACCGCAATGTATTTTCATTTGAGACCAGAGACATTTTCAGGTAATGAACAGCAGCCCTCTAAAAATTGTAAGCAATGGTTTGGGGAAAAAAATAGTCTCCCACCCAAACTGTACAGCACGATTAGAAGCGTTACTGTTGTACGTGTGCACTTACAGGAATAGTTGTGTTTTAACTATGTTACCGCTATACTTGCATGTATTACGCTAAAACATATTTCCCATCTCATCATTCAGCAAACCATAAAAAAAATGCACGCTGAGACATAAAAAAGGCAGCCTTGACTTCGTCTCACTGGTAAAGTAGGAAAAGAGTAAAAAATCCCAAATCCAACTGTGCTTTTAAGTGGCCCGGTGTCTTTCTCTGTGAGTTTTGGACATTGAAGCAGACATTATGCCTGCCAACAGACTGTCAAACAAAACCAAACTTAATTAAATTCAAATTCTCAGTCTCAGTAATATCCTCTGTTGCTATCGCAGCGGTGCACATTAAAACGGGGATTGAGTGCCAGTCAGTAAATCCTGTTTCTGCGGCACGCCTTGCTGCCCAGCGGCCAGACTGGTTTCAATTAGGCCTCTCCAACCTTCAGCGGCCCGTCCGCTAATTTGACTCCAAGAATAACAGCAGCTACTGTGTTTTTCAGAAATCTGCAACCAAACGTCCGTCTAGGGAGTCTGCAGTGGACACAGGTGCACGCTCTCTCGCCCTCTCGCTCCTCCTCCAGGGTTTCGGTTGAATTATGCGTTCAGGAGGGACTGTTTTACTGAATCCCAAATGTTTTGTTTTCATCAGGCGTGTTTCCTGATTGGATCTTTGCTCTTTCTGTGGATTTGGCAGCATGTGTGTGTGTGTGTTTGTCCACGCGCTCCCATGCGGGTGTCAGTGTTATGTTTATGTATGCAGGAGTGCATGTCTGCCCGTTAATCCCTTTCAGATTACAGATCTTCCAACTCTAACCAGCAGTTGTGGGTACTTTTGTCTCTTGAATATATTTCGATAAATAACTTTCAGTTCCTTTGAATCTAAAGACAGGAAATTGAAAGCTAAACATTTACACACATAACTGGGCCAGAACATATTCATATAGTGCAGTCATCCGTTCATCTGTAAGGAAATACTGGAGGTACAAACGCAGCCATAACACAGACCGAGAGACCCTTGGCCTGTTGCACACACAGGCGCGCACACACACACACACACACACACACACACACACACACACACACACACACACACACACAGTCCATTCCACATGAGCAGCTGATCAAAGGAAAGTCCAGTGATAATAATGGTCTTCAAAAAGCACTCGACTCGGCTCCAACCACGCAGCCACTATTGACAGAAAATATTGAAAATCAGATTCACACACTCACAGATATATGGTACGACTTGGCCCACTTTATAACAACTGATGAGAGGTTTATTTATTTACGTTGCATGAGTTCTACAACAGACAGCGGTGATGCAGGCGTTGAAAATGCTTTTTTGTCGAAAGTTAGACGAGGAGATCGATACCACTCACATGTCTGTGCACTAAATATGAAGCTACAGGCTGCAGATGGTCAGCTTAGCTTAGCATGAAGAGTGAAGCTATCGTCGCTCTGTCCAAAGCTAAGCTAAGCAAAGTCTGCATACCAACACATCTACAGCTCACGAATATAAAACATTATGTCTCTTGTTTAATCCATACCACAATGACAATACAGTTTCACCAGCTGGGGCCAGTTTAGGTGTGTAAAGGCTTGTTACCGTCAGTAATTCATTCAAAATCTGGCTTTTGTTCGTCAAGGTGCAGAGTGATGCTGAGTGTCATTCAGGCTCAGTTGGTGCAAACAACCACAAGATTAGAACTGATCCTCCCAGCAAATTGTGTCAGATGTTATAAAGTCCGATTTATGTCCGCGCTACTTGGTTTGGCTCTCTGTGTCGTGATTCTCCCAAATATCTTTGAAGAAAATGAAAGAGATGTTTACTTTTTAATCCCAGGCTGCTGCAAAAGAGAGTGGTCGTGTTTCGACTACGAGCAGCCAAAACCTAAAAATGTGAAAAGTCCACTTTCCCACCAAAAGAAAACCAACCCACTGGAGGTGATCTCACTGTATTTGATACATAAACCACAAAGGCCTCATTTGGAAATCCCCCCCTATTCTGTGCTTTTAAAACCCCAACTCGTCTGTACTCCACCCCTCACCACCTCCTCCTCCAGTCTCCATCACTCCCGCAATCACATGAGTGCACCCATGCACACTGTAAATGTGGATCTCGCGCATTCGTCAAATTTGGGACGCAACGCTGATTAGCTTCCTGGCAGGAACGCTACCACCCAAGCCCGGAGTCGAAGCCGCGGGTTTCTCCTGAAAGGCCCAACGGTGGGTGGAGAGCTGCATCTGCATCTGTTTGTTTGCACTGTGTCCTAATTTCCGCGAATTCTGACCTGACAGGAAGCGTGGAGGGGTGATGGGACAATGGGCTATTGTAAGACCGCACTTTATGTCCATGCAAGGCTCAAACAGGAAAACACGCTAAGACGGCCACAAGCATAAACTAACCTGCACGGACGCACGTAGAACCCGGCAAAGGCCGTCATGTTTCCTGTCCTGATTCTTAATCACGCACATACACTCTTACGAGGATATTTCATTGACTGCACCATTTTAACCTCTCCTGATCTTCATTTTTTCAAGCAACTCAAATTGAATTGAGACGAGCTATGGCTATTGGCCTTTGGAAATTACATTTGAGAGACTTGGACTGATGGATATCTCCCCATGAAAGAGTAAAAATAAGCTCTGGCCAGTTCTAGATGAACTCTTCCTTCAATAAAAGACACTGCAGTTTGGCAAGACATTGGTCGAAATCATCCACGCTCTACTGCCTTTCTCTAAATGTCTCAGTGTGTGCACACACACACGCACACACACAGTGTCTCCGCCTGTGACCTATGGAATATCTATGGATTTGCACTGGTTGTCAAAAGAGTTAAAGGAAGGGAAAGATGTAGAGGAAGGGTGGCTATTTACAGACTGGAGGTATGTGGCGGAGCAATGCTGTTTTCCATGCTGTATGTCTGTACGTGTGTGTGCGTGCGTGCGTGCGTGTGTGTGTGTGTGCGTGTGCGTGGCGCAGAGTATGCATTCTCTCGTCAAAGCCTGTGAATCTGAAGGTGTGATAACAGAGACTCTTACATAAACTGTGCTATGTGTTTACTTAGTTCGTCCATTGGATGGCGATGTACAAGGCCCCGATAGAAGGGAGGTCAGGACAGGAGTGTGTGTGTGTGTGTGTGTGTGTGTGTGTGTGTGTGTGTTTTTGTGTGTGTGTTTTTGTGCTGTGAGGAATGTCGATGTCTGACCTTTGTGCTCTTTGCGTACGGATGATTGACCTGGAAGACAGACCTGTGTGGGCTGGCTTCACTCTAACGCACACACACACACACACACACACACACACAATCCTGACATGCCTCTTATTTAAAGCAAGAACAAAAGCCCCAATCAAAAACATGCAAGACATATTCTCTGAGTTTTTGGACACATGTGTAGGCAGTCTGAGCCGGGTGGCATTGACAGCATGATTTCGCTCACCTCATTGTAATTAGGTCTCAATATGTTTGGCTCTGTGGCATCTAAATAACAGGTTGAGTGCAGTGGTGAGTTTGTAAGTGTGAAAATAGCAGTGTGTGTGTGTGTGTGTGTGTGTGTGGAGGGGGGGGGGGGGGAGTCTGCTGAGTTTCTATTTCAGTATGATGAGGAGAGGATTTCTTCGAATGAGAATGACTGTATTTTGTCACGTTCTGGGTGTTATTGCACGTGTGGTTACTTCTGTTTTCGGAAAAGTGCTTTCAAACTAACAAGGTAGGAAAAGGATGTTGCTCCCAAATTGTGAACTGCAAATAGCCGAATTGACCTGATGTTTTTGGACAAACGCTCAATGGGACTAAACCTGCATTCGTCATATTTTCTTGCCGCTTGGAGCAGTGTAACAAACAGCGAAGTATTATAAGATGTGCAAGCTGTGGTTGTATTCATTGCATTGTGGTCTATTGAAGAAAAACTGCGTGCTTTTTCTACTATGAATGTATGAAAATGACAACTCTATAAAAAACTATGTTTTACTTCCCCTCAACATCTTCAAACTCAGGGTTGCTGCCGGGAATACGACACGTCTTTATTTTACAACGGCTGTCTAGAACTGTTTCTCGTGTGGATTTGTCCTTCACTTCGTCTTTTTTCGAGGTTTTTCATGGACCAGGTTTGCCATCTATACAAGCGAGACGACTTAAGCAGTAAAGATCTGTGATTTTCTGACGTGCAATGCTCGTCCATCCTGCTTCTTCCTCTCCAGCCTCTTTCCTTGCATCCATTTTCTCCTCATCTTTTTCCTGCTCTGCTGCTGTGATTGCCTGTCTCCTCGTGGCCCGATGCCCGGCCGCCACTGGGTAGCATTCCTCACCCCGAGCCAACGGGAAGAGAGGGATTGAAAGAGGGGGGAGAAGGAGAAATGGAAGGAATGACAGAAAGAACCACAGCGGGGTCTCCTTATATAGAGTGTGATGTTCTGTATCTCTGACCTCGCTGAGGAGCAATTTCTTCTCCAAATTGTTTGTCGCTTTCCAGCTTTTTCTCAGTGCCTGCCGGTCCTAAACGTTGTGTTTGTAGCCACATCCACTCACGTTTAAACAGCTGCTCGCTCGTTGCAACACTCTCGCCCAGGCCACAAGATACCCGCACAGTTTGACCACGCAGGGGTCTGCTAAAACACACAGAGCATTCAAACCTCGGCCTCGCTCTCTTCCTTTCTTTCTTTTCACAGTGGGAAATGAAATGCCATATCTCGAAGGTAAGTTACGATGCCTGCGCTGCTGCGGAGGTGCAAAAATAAAAGACTTGCTGAGAAGGCAAAATGGACTCCACCCTGCCCTTCAGCTCTTATTTCTTCTGAACACTTTGGTTCATGTGTGTAAGGTTTGAGGCTTGGAGCGGCATGTTTGTGCAGGCCAACACAGAGGATTGTGTGTGTGTGTGTGTGTGTGTGCGAGTGTGTGTGTGTGTGTGTGGGGCATCTTCTCAGCAGGGAAGTGCTGGCAGATGTGGCAGTCAGACTGTGGGTACAGCGGGACGGATAAAGTTTGGCTTATTGCTGCAACTCAAGCCGCACAAGAGCCACGCATGCAGTCCTTTCTCTTTCGTTCTCTCTCTCTGTCTTCTGTTTTGTTTTGTATTCTCTCTCTCCTCCTCTCTGCAGTTGTCTTCACTGTTCGAACTGAACATGAATCTTCATCTACCTTGGTTCTTCTGAGCCTCCCTCAGGTCGGACACACTCCGATTGGATGTTTTAATGACATGGATGCTGATCTTGTTCATTAAATCTCTTTTTGAAAGCATTTACAGATTTAAAAAAAAAAAATGCTTGTGGGAAGTAAGAGCGTCATGCACGACTTTGTAATGTGTTAATGCACTGATTCCCCAGCCAGTATCCAGGTTCTTGTGTAAGGGAGAAAAATAAACACAAAAATAATATTGCAAATTGGTGTGAGTTTGATCTTTAACATATTCATCGTCCCAGTAACCATCTGGTACAGTCAGACAGCACAGGACATCATGCCTCCCTTCCACCAGTCAGTTGTGACACCTTAAACACCAAGTGTTGTGATTGAAAGTGTGTGAAAACTATTTCGCAAGCAAGTAGAGAAGCCAGACAAATGAGTTATTGTTCAAAACGTCTGCCATGAGGCAGTCGTACAGATACAAACTACTGACTGCATAATTAAAGAGACGAAGCCCCCACAGTTCTACTGCTCAAGAAATGTCCACTTGTGTATAGTTGAAGGAATAGTTTGGCATCTGTTTTCCTGCTGACAGTTTGATGGCAAGATTCATACCACGGTCCCTAAATATTAATGACTAATGCCAGAAGCCGGTTAGCTTAGCTTAGCATAAAGACCAGCTCTGTCGAAACAAAACAAAACCCGCCTACCGGCGCCTCGAAAGCTCACTTATTAACACACGAATTAACATATAATTCGAGATACACCATTTGTAATTTGTTCAGTCTTGTTTGTTTGGGTGCATGTCGTCATCTTTGGACTTCTTTTGTACTTTTCTATATTTCCTTCATATTTAATTATTGAATCGAAAGCATCTCATGTAGACAGCATATGAATATATATCAATAAACAGCAGCCTAAAGGTCGCTGAGGTAAACGTATGATCCCTGTGTGGAGTGTGAGAGTCTGAGAGTGAACACATCGCCCTCCCTGCGCTGGGTCACACTCGTGACCGAAACCCTGCAACTGCCCCAGTGGAGCTGTTCAGTGGGAGAGTGTGGTTTCACTGAGCACTTCCAACGCCTGCCCCTCGGCTTCAGTGAAAGCGGATGAATGTGCATGCATGGTAAAGAAGCTAACCAAGTGCTTGCAACAAATTGCAAGACAAAAGAAATGGAAATTTAAATGTACGCAAGTCTGTGCAGGTTTAATTGCCCCCGACCACCAGCAGCCTTTGAGCCATCGAGGACGAACAGAAACAATTTCACAGATTTGTTTCCAGCTTCTCTTTGGCAGCCCGTTGGAGGCTCATGTCCATTTCCCACGGCAGCTATCAGTCTGATGGAAACCGAGTCCAGTGAGAGATCATTCACAAGCCTTACGACACACTGAACTCCAACCACAGATATCTGGAAGTATTTACAAAGTTGTAAAATTAGATCAGTGGCTTGAGGCTGCAGTGGAAAAATATTCACGGCATGAAATGTAATGACAGAGAAAGAGGAGCAGAAACGTCTGGACGGGCGCTCGCAAAGACCATGGGCACACCAGAACCAGCTAATGCCACACATCCAAAGATAATTAGAGAATGGAAAGGCATTTATATATTCCCATCGGCGATTTCTTCCGCATGCCTCCTCCAGCAAATGATTAATCTAGAGTTCAGGAATGTGTGTGCTCACTGTTTAGTCTTCGCCTTCCCTGGGTTGTAACCCCTGACCCGACCAGATCACCAGAACGCCTCTGTAAAACCATCAGACATCAGCTTATCTAAACTATCCAGCATACAAGTACCAGGACCAGCCTCCTCATCATTCAAACTCCATCCATCCTTTCCATCCGTCAGAGGCCAAACTCTGCTAACAGGAGACTACTTTTTTCCTCAGCTCAGACTCCAACAGGCCGGACAGGCATTTCCTGTGGGTGGGACCTGAGAGCAGAGACATTCTTGGGCCAGGCACCTCCACTTCCTGTCTCTGTTAACGCCACACTGAAAGACATGCTGTCTGGACCTGCTCTTACTTGACTATACTCTTTACTTGGCGCTCTTATCCGCTGCTCATGCAGCAGTAGATTAAGTTTAAATTCCAAGATTACTAATGTCGCATGTAAACAAGAGTTTAAAAGTGCACGGTCAAAGTCTCAGTGCCCAGATAATGGAGGGGACAAAACAGTCCCGTGGACCTAAGGATATGAGACAAAGACATATCGGGAAAATAGTTAAGATGGAGGTTTAAAAGCAAATGGAAAAGAATAGAAACCTCAGAAAAGTGTATTTTAGAGCAGGTAAATGTGTAGAAGTATGGCAGATTAATGTGTAAGCCTTAACTGAAGAGCATAAGTGTGAGGAGAACTTTAAGATGACTCAAGAAACCATGTGGGTGTGTTTGCACCATCACAGTGAAGTCAACACATAACAATAGCTAATATCCCCAAACTTCTTTTTCTCAGCTGCATTCACGGGTAGAAAGCTGAATGTTTCCAAGCCTCAAATGTCAGGGAATGTGTGTGTGTGTGTTTACATGAATGTTTATGTGCACCGTGGGGTGTTGGAATTGGCGTGTCAATCAGTTGGTGTCCACCCAGGGTGTCAACAGCTGCACCAAAGTGTTGGTATTCAACAGCTGGACCATTTTAGAGCAGGAATGTGGGGGTTTAGTGTGGACGAGAGGGGTGTATGTGTGCTGTAGGGGGTCCGACATACTGTACACATGTTACAGTTGTTCAGATATTATACTTCAGCAAAATTAGCAAGACATAGTGTGTAAATACACATAAATATACAAATAAAAGTATTAGCATAAGAATGTACTTAAAAAAACTCATCATGCAGAATGTCCCATTTCAGAATCATATATTATATTACCGGATCATAATTATTGAAACATTAATATGAGCATCGCGTTAGTGTTGCAGCTGGTAAAGGTGCCATTTTAATTACTTCATATACTGCTGGGTAGAGTATTCTATCATAATACATCCTAATTCATTTGTTGATTATATGTTGTATTAATTGACAAAATCGACAAAGTAATTAGTGTCTTGTGCTTTCAAATAACAGCAGTGGAGTAAAGAGTACAATCTTTGCCTGGAGTAGAAGTATAAGGTGGCATATAATGGAAATTACACTTCGGAACAATACTTGAGTAAATGCACTTCCCCACCACGATGAGATGAGATGATTACAGTGATAATAGCACCATTTCCTACCTTTTCCCGTATTCTTAACCCTTCTCAACACTGACTTTAAAATAAATGTCATGCCACATAAGTCTTTCCCCCCCGAACATCTGTTTGATTGTACATACTGATATGTCCTATATATATATCCTACATCCTTATGCTTGTTCCCTTATGTTTGATACCTTTCTAACTTTGTACATTTTCCTTTTGGGAACAATAACTCACCAAAAACCTTGAATGTTTAAATTTCCGAAGCAAACTGATGAGATATCATTCAGAAAAAAATGATGCTCCAAATAATGACATGTCAACATATCAGATGAGCTAAATAAAGCTGCCAATAAATATGTATCGCGCCTACAAATTGCCAAATGCAAATGTGCATGCAAGTTGGATTTTCTTTTCTTCCTTTTTTCATCTCTGCCTGCATCATTTGGCGTCAAATTGAGGACTTCAGGTTTGTGCCGTGTGTTCTTGCTGCCCTCTCGTGGTTCATTGTGAACAAGACGACTCCAAACAAGTCTAATGACAACTTTTAACAACACTTTTATTCAACTCGTGTTCATAAACTGTTCACAACCAAACAAACTCTGAGCGTGTTTAAGGAGAACTGGCTCCTTCTCTTAGCGGACGTGCGAGCTGAGGTTTGGTTCGCGGGGACAATTCCTCAGTAATGGTGACCATTAGGTTTTGTCACAGAGAGAATACAGAAGTTCAATCTGCTCAGCATACTCGAAACCTGGCCTGTGGGGAAAGGTAACGCAACAGTCATGTGCAAACTTCAACCAGTGCAACGGCGTCTATAAATCATTGATTGTAATGAAAAAAAACATGACGCAGTCAGGACAGACTATGCACTCTTCTCCATTATATTCTCATTTTGCAAAATGAACAAAGATGCGTTGTCCAATGTAAAGATCACATCCGTTCATTGTTCACGACAACAGACTCCTCGTCTCTGCAGTTATCTCACCGTCCAGGTGTCTCCAGGATCAGAGGGATGTTGTCCAGTCGGGGCTCATTGACGACGTCTCGGAAAGCAGAGATTCCGATGTGACCTTTACCAATGTCTTCATGGCGATCGAGGTTGCAGCCTAGTTTACCTGCAACAACAAAAAAAAGAGAGAAAAACAACAGAAAGGACAATGAGTGCCAACGAAGCAGCAAGAGTTGATTCCATAAAGGTCACAAAGTTCGTACTGCTCAATGAGCTCATCTATCTAATCTGTGAATGTGATATTTGGGTGTGAAAGTCCTGGCTGGACCTTTGGAGTCATTGAGATGGAGGGCTTTAAGATAGTGGAGTCCCACTTCCTGCTCAAACTCGTCAAGCATGGCCGTCACTCCTCCCACTGCAGCCACGTCATATCCTACCAAGACAAGAAGCAACACTCACAGCCCGAATGGAAGCGGTCATACTTAAAGGCTTGGTTTTCCAGCAGATTTTAGGTTTACAGGGAGTTTGAGCAAACGACGGACCCTTTTTTTGATTTCTGCTGATTTTGTGTGTCAAAAAGGATAAAGCTCAGGTTTCTCTCACCTGCTGCAAAGGCGTGACAGGTATCCAGACACACTCCGACTCTGGTCTGGTCTCTCACTTTGTCTATGATGCTCCTCAGCTCAGAGAACTTACCGCCCACCGTATTGCCCTGACCGCTCATGTTCTCCAACACTGACCACATGGGCGGCAAAAGCAAAAGAAAGATAAGGCACTATCAGTTTGACACACCCATAATAAGAGTTTGGCCGCCAAGTTCTCTCGCTATGCTGAGATTCACAAGACTCAATAAAGCATCGTCTTGCAGTACATTTTCAGTGAAGCTTTAATGTTTTCTGCTCGACAAAGCCACCAAGAGGTAAGGATTAAAGTCACTGTGATTGTGGAGGCTGTAGTGTGTAGTTGTTGGTGAGGTTCTCTGCTGTTCGTCTTTGCGGTTTTCCTCGATGTCGCATGCGTCATTGTGGTTATCTGACACTTATTTCTCCATGCTGCATGACATCGGTTTGCAGTGTTTGCAGTTGGTGCACTTACACCAGTGACTATCTGCCCTTAGTTTACCCGCCCACTGCACCTGTAACCACAGCAGGTGTTTGCCGGTGAGCGTGGTTAATGGCTCCTGCTATCTTCTCCACACACTGCTCGGTGGTGATGGAGCCCAGGGAGGAACCAGGGTGGAAGTTGTAGAGGTTGAGGCCCAGGAGGCTGCAGCGGTTGAGCTCATCCACCAGCAGGGCCTGGCTCTTCTCAAACACATCTGCGTACAAAACAGAGGAGGGTGTCAGAGGGTAGGAGACACGGTTGGAAGGGAAAGACAAGGGCGGGTAACTGAGTGGGAGAGAGCAAGGGGGGAGGGGGGGGGGGAGTCAAGGACAGAATTTGCAGAAGACATCCATTGTTGTCTGACAAACCCTCTTTAGGAGATCCACAGTTCATCAAGTAGGACCCATGAGGCAGGATGTGAGCGGGGTCATACTCCTGCAGGGAACATTGCTCCCTAAACTGGGCTGCAGCCTTCTGGTCCAGTGCAGGCCTCTTCCATGACCGCTGGGAGCCCAGAAACAGGGCGAAGCTGCTGCCACCCATCTCTGTGCAGGACCCCACTGCTTTCCATATCCCACCTGGAGACATAGAAAAGAGGCAGCACTGGAAATGTGTGCGCGTGTGTGTTTTAATGGCTTAAACTCTAACAAGACGGCATTAGGCCTTACCTTGAATGCTTACATGAGCTCCAATGTATTTCTTATTCCCTCGGTCCTTCCTCCTCTCCTCAGCGTCCTCTCCCTCCTTTTCTCCTCCCAAAGCCTCCTCGGATTTCCTTTTCCTCGGACCCATACTGTCAACATAAAGTTGTGAGCGGCGTCTATGATTATGTCATTCTCCGCGAAAGGCGCTTCTGTTTATGACGTTCGGGGCTAATTTTAAAATATGCATTTGGGAAGGCTGTTAACCTACAATGCACGGACAGTGGTGCAAAGTTTGACTGTCAAAAGTTTATGAAGGTCAGAATGAGTTTTTTTTTTTTATGCATCCCTCCCGGCAGGAGCCAGCCAGTCAGAAGAAGGCTTCCACGCAGCTGCCACAGGCCATTGGAGACGCTTCATGCTCAGCAGCAAAATGGCCGCCCGTCAACCGACTGACTCCACAGCGCTTTGAAATTTAAATTCTTCTGCACATTAGGGTTTACACTATTACAACGTTAGTACTTATTTACAAACCAGTAGCTTAGTGCGCGTGTATTTGCATCATCTGCCACTTACGTGACTGTCCGCTCAGGCGTCGCTGTTCTTGTAGCCTCGACGAATGCCTCAAAAAGCTAAAAAAAAATAAATCGCACTGAAGCACTTTAGCTAAGCTAGCTAGCACGCTAGCTTTTCTTCATATGTGATTCCAGAGGTGAGTAACGCGAGCTGGAGATGTGCGGCATGTTTCTCATAGTTTTAACATTTCGTATTTGCTGTGCATGCAAAATAACTGCAACATATTTGTCAATGAAATGCAACGGTACTTGCTAGCCAAGCTAACACCGTTAGCCTGGCTACTTGTAGCGCCTGTCAGTAGGTAACGTAACTTAGCTCACTTAGCTAATGTTGGATAGCATTAGCGGTGTCTGTGCATTAGCAGAGGTGGATATGTGGCTCAAGGCTCGGTGTATTTGCTGTCAAGGACCGTTGTGTACACAGAACGGAATAACGTCAGTTAACATAACGTTTCATTGGTTGCTCTCGTTAACGTGGTAGTTAATGTGCGCGCTGCTCTGTGTCTGCGTATTTAACAAGTATGAACAGAAACCACTCCTTAATGTTAGCCATCGACAAAACGTTAAACCAGCAGCTGCTGTTTAACTTGTCGCCTGTACAAACTTCTCAGTACAGGGATGACGGTGGCTGGATATGGACGCTGACCGCTTAATGGCGGTCCAGTTCAGCTAGACGACGTTAATCACCTGTGTCTTCGGTTTTGGTGAACACTTTTACATTTCTAGCACACGAAAGCTCCGATCGTCGCTGTAGCGTGAGCTAGCTTAATGCGGATGAGCTTGTGGTAACATTAACGGGGACAACGCAGGCACGACGACATTAGCTGGTGTCGTTTAACGTTACATTACTGATGGTCAGAGCTGAATGCAAATCTCGTAACAACTCGATGTCCAGGTCTGTCTTTGTGGTGCACCAGGCCCGAGGTCGGAAAGGCTTTAGCAAGGATGTCAGGTTCTGTCAAGCGAGGAATCCTGCCAGTTGAAAGTGTCATGGCACTAAGCAGAAACGAAACCAACTAAAAATAGACTCTGGACCACTCTAACGAGTGTTTGCATTGAAAGGCTAGAAAATGGATAAACGGACTATTTTCAACATGGTGTTATGAGCTTTGGTGGTCCTGTGGGATTTTTGGTTATTGCCAGTATGTTCTAGTACACTGGTGTATTACATTTGTGCGACATTAGTGTCGATATTTTCTAAACCTATTAGAATGGTAAAGTTAAATTAACAGTGAATATCATTACCCGTTTGGCTATCAATTAAGTTTTATCTTTAGGGGGAAAAAATATCTTTAGGTGTCAAAATCTAACTCTAAAAAAGCACTGCTGTTATATCAATATTTATCCGTATAGATGTATCTAACGAAATGTTTTAGTTGTTTGGGTTTGTCCATGTCAGCTATTTTCTTCTATTGAGGATCTTAATCACAGTGCATTAGTTGGTGTTCTTGTGTTGCATCGGTTGTTAAAGGGAACATTTGCCACCTTTTTTTACATGCATGTCCAATCAGTGCTGATGGTAAATGTAGTCCACTGAAGAAATACATTGCCCAGTGCGTGCTACATTGACCGAATAAGCTGATCCCTCCTGCTGCAGAGCCGTACGAGCTGTGCCTACATGTACCAGAATGTATTGTGCCTGAGTAACAATTTCTCTTTGTCTGACAAATAACAAAGGTCTAGAGCAGGGGCTGCCAATTGGCGGACCGCGGTCCGGATCCGGACCCAGACGCCGTTGTATCCGGACCCAGGACCTAAAATCGTTTTTATTTTGACAGAGCGCTTCTATTTTAACCGGCGCTGCGCAGCTTTTTTAGCCTTTACGGCACTCGTTCAGCGATGCAGGAAACGCACCGACCAATGCGTTGTCAATCACAACACGTGATGCAGCTCACCGAATCAAATATGGGTATTCAGAGATGTACACACACCGGGGGAGAGACGAGGAAAGAGAAGGAAGAGCAGGATCATATTACGTGAGTCAGAGAAGTTATTTCACATGACATTCTCCAAAAAGAGAAAAGTGGTCAAAGAGACCAGAGTCTTTAACCAGGAATGAACAGGCTCTTATAGGTTAATTCTTCACACGGACAGTTTAAAACCAGTGTCTCTCACATGTTTAGAGACCGTGACGATAATTAAAAGCGGTGAATGAAGCGCCACTACGAGACAAAGCACACCTCTTTTGAACAAACATACCCACTCACATCTAAATGAAGACACAGAAAATAAACACAAGAGCCCAACATGATCAGAATCCTAACACGTTAATTCACTTCACAACAAAGATGTTAACAGAGAGAATAGAGCTGAAACAAGTGGATTAGTAACCACAGATAAAGATCATGCTCACTAATTTCAGTGAGCCGGTGCTCATGGAAAACATGATCTTCCATCTCGCTGGCGGGTTTTGGGGTTCAGAGGGTTGAAGGCATGTAATCTGGAAGATATGTGCACACTGCATTTTATAAACAATTACAGCAGAAGCGTGGGTCTCAAACCTCCAGTAGGTCACTTGTTATGGTTTCCACAGCCATTCTGTATGCGTATGATGGGGATAATTACTGTTTGTTGCCCACATGTCCAGCTATATTCTTAGCTCTAGCACCTGATGGCTGATTCAGCCAATCAAGCATGCAGTACATTGTCGCTTACACACATGAATGGAAGCTCACGTGGCCTCCAGCCACAGTACAACTGTTAAATCGTCCTTTCCCTAGCTGCAGTCGTCATTAAATATTGGTCAATGTTTTGTTTTTTTCAGGGATGTACTTTACAGTAAAGAGCCAGCGGCTATACAAAGAAGCACTCTGGACTTTAAGGATGGTGAATGTTTGACCCTTTTGTTTTCCAGAAGAACGGAGTATCAGGACAGGAGCAGTAGTTCATGGAAGACAAGAAAAGGAAAAAAGACGACAAAAGGAAAAGGGAAGCCTCTCAGAAGGTGAGCATGTTCAAAATGACTTGCAGGCTATGTTTTTGTTAGAAGTGCTATTTCTGCTTATTTGGGGTTGTGTAATGTCTGTGATGAGTTAAGATTATACTGTTTTCAAATGTAAAAGTTTAAAAGCTGTATTTCTGATCATTTAACATTCACAATCAAAAGAAAGTGGTTCCATAGCACTCATGAGAAAACTTGACTTGGGTGTTTTATATTAGATGTTGACGTGTAGTGCGTTTTTAATGGCCGATATAATGACAATAGTTTGGAGCAGGAAAAAGCTGATGCCCGATTAATCGAACCAAACGGCTTATTCAAAGTAATAATACCCGAATAGATCAATTTGGATCACTGAACATTAACAAATGAATCTGGAGCTGTGGCGCAGCAGTAGAGCAGGGTCGTCCTTCAATCAGAGCATCGATAGTTCGATCCCGGGCTCCGCTGGTCCATGTCGATGTGTCCTTGGGCAAGAAACTTTAATTGCTCCCGCAAGCTGTGCATGCGGTGTATGAATGATGGGCAGGTGGCACCTTGCATGGCAGCCCCTGCCATCAGTGTATGAATGGGTGAATGATGACATGTAATGTTAAAGAGCTTTGAGTGGTCTGAAGACTAGAAAAGCACTGTACAAGTCCATTCACCACGAACAAAGAGTTAGTAAGAGCCTTTTTTATATATAAAAAGAGAGAATTGAAAGGGAAAGGTTTCTAACAGCTTGATTTCATCATGTGCTTTACTTCTGTAGGCTACTTTTGCATACACGGTTTTAAATTAACTGTTTTTTTGTCACTCTGAATCAACAAGAGAACATCCTGAAGTGTGGGCTGATGGATAACATCGTTGGCTCTATTTATTTACAATGGGCAATGCCCTGTTCCGTGGCTCATTACCGGCCAGGATGATATTTGTTGTTAACAATATTTAATGTCACTCTTACTAACCATTTATGTTGCATGAGCAAAGTAACGGCTTAACGATTTTGTCTGCCTGTCTTGTATCATGGACAGAGAGCTGATAGTGTTGCATTCTACATTTGAGAAATAACTTCTGTGTGGAGAAGTAAACTGGGAACAGGTCAGTTATGTCATTGTATTTGTCAGCGAATAATCTTTGTTGACATAGCCAGGCTGGCCGCATATGGTTTTAGTGCATGCGAGCGTGACCCGCTGGTTAGCTCACGGCTGTTGTACTGCTCGGCTCTCTTATGGAGGTTATAGCTGATAACGCTGTCCCGACCGACAGCATTGTCACGGACAATGTTTTTGTCCACGTCAAGTGGACAGAAGGCAGAGTCACTCTAAAAAGTGTCTCTTAGAAAACAAAAGTTTGCATTGAGCTCGATTCTGAAGTATTTCATTGACCTGGGACAAGTTTTAGGTTGCACTGCTTTGAGAATATGAAACGGTACGAACAAAATCACGAGTCAACAATGATGTTGGAATTACGTCTGTCCGAGTTACAAGAACCAGTCTCAACAATGTGATGTATTTATTATCCGGGAACTCCTGGACTGTTTTCTTTATCTAACCACAATCACAGACTAGTTCTTGTGAACTCCATGTTGTCTCTTGTCTTATACTTTCTTTTTCATCTTTGCTCAAACTGAGGTTTGACATTTGGATGAATGAAATGTGTTTAGTTTTTCTCAGGGTGTCCTCACGATGCTTTAAAAGAATCATTAAGTAACTAATGTGTGTTTTCTTTCATCATTTTAGGTCACAGAACAAAAAAACAAAGGTAAGCAGTCAAGTGATTTGAGCTTTCAGTTTTATTGTTTGTTTTTTATATATTTAAATTGTGGTTATTTTTGTATGGTCCATTTCTTATTTAACATTTCATGACTTGTCTTAATCATCTTTTAGTTTGGTGGGGAAAAAAGGCTATTAGTGAATGCTTTGTAGCATTTTCCATTTTCCTTATTTACTTCATAGAAATGTATTGTTAGTGCATTTACAGAACAGGAATTGTGCACTGTTCTCCCGAGATGTACTTGGTTAAATTATGTTTAATTTCCCCTTATCCATTTCTCTCTCTGCGTTGCTCTTCCTGCAGTGCCAGACTTGACCAAGCCAGTGTCTGCCCAGTCTCCTGCCACTCAGAGCAGCTCTGCCTCCCCCAGCCCTGGACCCACCCCCTCTGCCTCCCCATCCCCAGCCACCTTGGGCCCTGGCAGTGCTGCCTCCCCGTCACAGGGCGGCAACAATGCCAAGCGCCTGGCGGTGGCCAACGGACAGCCCACCTCCACAACCATTTCTTCCTCCACTGCTGGCGGCCCCGGTGCTGCTGGAAACGGCAGCGCAAGTAGCGGAGGCGGCGCCCAAGCGCCTCAGCAGCAACCGCGCTACATGCCGAGAGAAGTGCCGCCGCGATTCCGCTGCCAGCAGGACCATAAAGTGCTACTGAAGAGGGGTCAGCCGCCACTTTCCTCCATGCTGCTGGGAGGGGGAGGAGGAGGAGGGGATGGCCCCAATGCAAACATGGCTGCTGTCTCAGGTACATTTTAGCAATGCTGTAGGTCACATTTAGAATTGATCCATTCTCTGTTAAGATCATTTCTTTTCACATTTCCTTTTGACACCTGAAGTTTCTCTCTTGTGGGATTTTATTTTTCAGATTCTGGTGCAGCTGCCGCCTCATCATTGGCCCCCACCTCATCATCAGTTGCTGCTTCTACTACTACTTCTAATTATGCAAATTCCATGTGGGGGGCAAGCTCAGGCAGCCAGGTCCCCTCTCAGGGCAGGGAGAAGGTGATCGTTGACGGCAACGACCTGGAGGAGTGGCCCAGCATCGCTGGCAGTGAAGGGGTAGGAGCTTCTTTCACTGGGGCTGGAGGGGGCAGCAGCAACAACGGAATTCCTGTGAACAGCATTAGTGCCTCTGGCAACCAATCCTCACCCACTTCCTCGTTCTCTTTGCCCAATGAATGTATGCAGTCGTCCAACGGTGTGGCGTGGGGGATGGCTGCCTCCCAGGGTCATCTTGGAGGAGGGAATGCGGTAGCTGCAGCTGGGTCTCTGCTACAACAGCCCTCTTCACTTTCCAAAGCCTCCGCTGTGCCAGGGAGCCATGATGCCAGTGGCCCCGTCGACGGCAGCAGTGGGATTCCAGGTGCCAATTTCAATCCAAATGCCAACCCTTCGGCCTGGCCTGCCCTGGTGCAGCAGGATGGGCCCGCTGCTGCAGGGGAAGGAGGTCCATCTTCCTTCCATCCCCAGGGCCCTGGGGGGTCTTTATCTGCCAACAACTCTGCTTCCCTGAGCCTGGCGGTGGGAGGCGGGGCAGCCGGAGTGCTGGGGGTACACCCACCTTTATCTGTGAATCAATCAAGCACCCATCAGCGGCAACTTCACCAAATGCAATCCAGAGACAGAGAGATGGGAGGGGGGAAGTGGGAAAGCGAATCAGCGGGACCAAAAATCGCAGGGGGGGAAGGGATTGGGGGAGGAATGGACCGTGGTGTGGGAGGAAGCGAGATAAGTGTGGGAGACCACAGCCTTGCCTCCTCATGGAGAGGCCAGTCTTCTCACTCTGCAGCTAACTCCAAAATGGGTGCCTCAAGGACTGATGGGTGGGAGGGTGGAGGAGGTGGCACAGGGGGATTCGGAGCTGCTGAAGGAGATAATGGGACCTCAGGTTGGGGGTACCCGAGTTCTACTAGTGGGGTTAATGCTTGGGGCAGTGCTGGAACTGAGGGAAACAGTAGTCAAACCTCCGGGGTATCTCAGGGAGGGTGGGGCTCATCAGGAGTAGGAGGAGAGAGAGGAGTTTCTGGTGGTGAATGGGGTGGGAGCTCCACTGGTATTGGTGGTGCCAACCCAGGAGGTGAGGGAATTGGTGGAGCCTGCAGCAGTAACAGCAGCAGTAGTGGGGGCAGCACAGCTGGCAACCCCCCTGCCACCTCTTCCTCTTCCTCAACAGCCACCACTATGACCAGAGCTTGGGACAATCAGAAGGGGGAGAGTGAAACAGGGGAATGGGGTGGGGGAGGAGATGTACAGGGAGCGCAGGGAGGATCTTCATCTAGTGGTGGAAATTCCAGAAATGGGAGCGGGCCTAACAGTAGACACAGTCGTCCTCCCCTCCCTGCACCTAATGCTGAAGATGCCTTAGAAAACCTGCTCAGCCGGTCTGATCTGGACCCTCGGGTCCTGTCCAACACCGGCTGGGGCCAAACACAGATCCGACAAAACACGTCCTGGGACTTTGAAGACCGTGGAGGACAGAGTAAAGGTAGATCTTCATCAGCGACATCGAAACACACATCTTCTCATGGTGGTTCTTCTCAGTATTCTGGTGGACCCAGGACTCTAAACACTGATTCTACGGGTCCAGGGGTCAATCCCTCCCTGGTTCCATCTGCTGGGTCCTCCAGAGAGGGCTGGGAGAGCAGCAGCAACAGTAGCAGTAGTGGGGCCTCTCTGTCTGGGAGAGCCCCACCAACTTCAGGCCCCAACATGAGGAATCTTGGCGTCTCACAATCTGGGCCAGTGACCACAACGGGACCCGGAATGGGGTCGGGGGTAATGCCAGGACATAGCCAGCAGGGTAAGGCTACAGGCTGGGGTGGAGGAGGGACGGGGGCTGGGGATGCCCAGCAGGCCAAGGGCTGGGGAAATGAGGAATGGAGAGATGGCGGTAGTAGTAGTAGTACTAGTAGTAGAGGAGGAAATGGAGGAGGAGGAGGAGGAGGAGGATGGGGTGATCCTGGGCAACAGGATGACTCAGTGAGTGGAGGCTGGGGAGGAAATAAGGAGGAGAAAGGGGCAGGGGGGTGGAAAGAAATGGGAGGGAATGGAGGAGGGAGCGGGTGGGGATCAGGACAGAAGGCGGGGGCAGGTAGGGACTGGGGAGAGCAACAGTCCAAATCAAATAGCGGAGGAGGAGGATGGGAGGATGACAGGAAGAATGGAGGAGGAAACTCAGGTGGGGATTCAAGTGGGGGTAGTTGGGGGAGCTGGGACGAAGGTGCTCCTCGGAGAACCTGGGCAGCCGGTGGCACAGGGGGGGGAGGAGGGGGGGTGGGTGTTGTTGGGGGCATGGGGTCTAAACCCCATCAAAGTTGGAGTGGAGGAAACAAAATGCACCAGATGCCAAACAGCCAGCCGGGCTCCATCACAGGCCCGCAGGCACAACTGCAACAGCAACAATCACAGCCCCGCAATCAGCATCCACAGCGACAGCCAGCGATGGACCAAGGGGCTATGCAAGGGGTCGGGGGGAGGAAACCCACCTCTCAAGCCCAGAATCAGAACCAAAGCTCAGGCTGGACCTCGGGACCCATTCCTGGTAGCGCCGGAGGAGGTGGAAGTGGATCTGAACCAAGCGGCTGGGAGGAACCCTCCCCACAGTCTATCAGCAGAAAGAACGAGATAGATGATGGAACATCAGCATGGGGAGATCCAACCCATTACAACTACAAGCCGGTCAACCTGTGGGATAAGAACAGCGCCCCTGCTGGGCAGCAGCCACATGACCAGCAGCCACAGAGCCAGGCTCCGGCTAAGCAGCAGCAGCAACAACAACAGCAACAACACCACCAACAGCAGCAGCAACAACAAGAACAACAGCAGCAGCAGCAACAACAACAACAGCAACAGCAGCAACAACAACATCAACAGCAGGCTCCTCCAATACAACAGCAGCCTAGCAGGCAAGCTGCAGCCCTTGGAGGTAACCGAGACTTCAACACTGGCCATGGACCTGGAAAAACTTCAGCTATTGGTAAGACACCACAAACTTTGATTTTGAGCATAATAATATAGTGTTTTGAATATAGTGTCAGGAAATAAGAAAACAATTGACGTCATGTGTGATTTGGAGTTTGTTTCTGAATCAACTGTGGCAGTTTGACAGCTAAAGACATTGACAAATGTCCCTAAATGTTTTTTTGTGTGAAATTCACAAATAAATTAACTTCTACAACTGCTGCCTTCATGGGATCGGTTAATCTGCTGTTCATAGGTCAGCATGGAGGTTTAGCGAATCAAAATGACAGAGCGAGACAGTTGTTTTTCAGCCAGCCACTTGCTTACTAGCTCTGTAGTTTCCTCTCAAAACCACATTGAAAGCAGTTGCAGCTACAGTACCGTGGATGCACGGTACTGTAGCTTCGGTGGGTGCTCCAACTCAGTACAGCCGAGGTAAAATCCCATCTTCTGTCAGTGGATATTCTTCGCAGTGGAGATGCTTTGATTTTAGACCAATGTGTACCAGATGACACCAAACCAAGCCAACACCTCGTCAAAAAAACCATCTGAGGAAGAGAGTTGCAATATCTGTTTCCGAATCAATTTTAAAGCCCTTTGCATGTGCCTCCACTCTAGACGTTGAACTCAAATTGAGAGAAACAATTGTGTCCTTACCCAAAGGGTCTCCACCAGGTTGCTCCTACTTAACTTGTGTTGTCCATGTGGTGATGCAGGTCCGTCAGGTTGGGGTGGTACTTCTCCAACTAGTCCTACAGCCGACAATGGCACCGGAGCTTGGGGAAAGACTACTGACGCACCTACTGGCTGGGGAGACCCCGAAGAGGCCGGAGGGAAGAATACGGGGTGGGGCAACCCTCCTCCCAACCCCATCAAATCTGGTTAGAAAAGCAAATAAAGACTAAAGCAAGCTTTTGAGTGTTGTGTTGATTGTACCAGGTTAACCTAGAGTTGTTTGGTGCATTGCATTTGGAACATTGGCATGCCCAATCCGCTATTCGAAAACCCACAAATTGATCCGTTATTACTTCACAGCCTGACAGTGGCATTTAGTATGACTTTTTTTTTTTCCTCCAGCAGGTTCAAAGTCAATGCAAGATGGCTGGGGGGATAAAGAGGCCTCTGTGGCTGCCTCGCGTCACTCAAGCTGGGAGGACGAGGAGGAGGGAGGCGGCGGCGGCAGCAGTGGAGGGGGCGGCGGCGGCGGCATGTGGAACAACAGCTCCGGCTCCCAGGGAAGCGGCTCGTCTTGGGGACAGGGAAGCAACAGTGGCTGGGGGCAGAGCCACCCGGGGAAGAAGCCCACCACCAAGGTGGGCTGTGAAAATGGATCTTGATAAAAGAAAAGCACAAACAAATTAAGATTTATTCAAAAGACAAAGGCATTACACTTGGGTCCTGCAACCTTCATGTGTGCAAATAATATATATAGTATATAAAAGTTACCGTAGTTTAATGAACGAAATGGTTTGTACTGATTTAGTTTGGTGATGTTATTGCATTAATCTAAACTGTAATTTCTCTGTTAAAACCCTCGTAGAACTTAAACGTTAACTCGTAGTCTGCTCGCTTTGTACTTTTCTCTCAGGGTCCAATGAAGGTTGGCGGAGGAGACTCGTGGATGAGCCCGATCAACAAACAGTTTTCTAACATGGGGCTGCTGGTAAGACAAAACATGTCTTTGTGACTTTACTTATGAACCTGAGGGAAATGTCAAAACCTTCCTCTTTCCAGATGCTTTGTTTTGTACCCGACCCACACACGTATAATCCGAAATGTTTAGACGCTTAGCAGGTTGTTTATTCCCTACATGATGATGATAATGATAATGGTGGACTTTTCCGCTGGACAGAATGATGATCCCAGTAGCCCGAACATCGACCTGGCTCCGGGTTCTCTCCAGGAGAAGAAGATGGATATGGAGAAAAGAGCCATGGGGATGGGGATGGGGATGAATGATTACAATGGAGACATAAGGAAGGGAGGAGGAAGAGGAGGAGGGGGGATGGCTTATCGTCCACCTGGTTCCAAAGAGGCAGCACCTGGGGATGCTGGGTCCTACTACGACAAGGTAATGTCTCACTGCCACCTCAGCAGTCTGTCACTCTGTTTGTCTCATGTCTAGATAGCAGTTTGTCTTCACTATTCTTTATTTCCTCTTGTGATTCTACCTCTTTCTTCCTCGTCTGCCCCATTCCTCCCTGTCTCATTCTTCCCCTACCCCCCCCCCCCTTCACCACCACTTAAATTGGTCTCCCATTGGCTGTCACTGTGACAGACCTTGCCTTTGACCAATCAGGATTGGTGCCTTGGGGAGGAGGGTCCTAGCTCTCTGTACTCACCACCCACTGCCTACAAGTCCCATTCCCTCTTCAACCACAATATTCCCTTTAGACAAGTAAGAGAACCGTGACTCTTGTTTCCATCCCGCCATTTTTTTGAACATTGGGTTCTTGTACTTTTCTGTTATTAAAAGATAACCCCCCCCCCCCCCCAGTCTGTCCTATTCTGTGTAATCTGTATGTTTTCATGTATACGTCTCTATTGTTATGGGTCCTCTAAGGTTTCATTTTCAAACTACGATCACAGGGCAGTCACAGTATCTTTGGCAGTAGTGGAGGGATGGCTCAGTCAAGACACCAGCCGAGTGTCCCACCCATAAACCAGTCCCCAGGGATCCGAGCGCAAGTGCCTCATCAGTTCCTGTCACCTCAGGTACCAGTATTCTTCCCGGCTGTCGACATATTTCACACTTGACACTGGAGGTATGTGAGTTGACTGTCGGTGTTAAACAGTGTTTGCTGTGGGATGAGTCATCTTTAGGCAGCCTCAGCCCAACAATCTACAAAAAAGTCCAAAATCCTTAAAATACAGTCGCATCTAACCAATTAAAGCTAAGTGTTAGCTTTCATTTATTAGTCTGTTCTTGTGATCAAACTCCGTCTGCCATCGCTAGCGTTACCTGCGGTGGACGAGGATGGACGTCTGCTCGCCAAACAGTCGAGAACTGTGCATTTCCGCACATTTATGTTCTGCGTGTTCGCCAAATGCTTTGATAAATTACTGGTATTACTTGTCTTACTTGTGAGGGTTTTATTGCATTTGTGACGCCAGTTCTCAGCATCTACTGGAGTAAAATGTAGCCGCACGCGCTCTGACGATGTCTCTGTGGGGGCAGGAAGTAGCTCATGAGATAAATTTCAGGAAATGTCTCATTTGTCTCTGGAGTTGACCTTTGAAAAGTCAGAGGCAGAGACGAATGATACAGCAGAGAAAAACACAGGGGCATACGACTACAAAACAAACATAACGGACAGAAATACCGTTCGTCTGTTTCCTCTTTGTGTTCTGATGGATCACTGTAGCAGGGCCTCGATAAAGCTGATGCCTGACTACCGGTACATTGATCCTTCACAAAGCGAAGACATTTCTGTCTTGTTGCGTTTGTTTCAGAATGAACCTGTAGTCGTGCATTTGTCCGTGAAAATGGACACAAATCTGATGGAGACAGCTGATTTAGCTAACGCTAATTAGCGGAAATGAGGTCAAAGAGACACTAGATTACCACTTGAGTCATAAACGTAAACATTACAAGTTACATTCCGCTTTTATTCTCATCCACAACAATGAAAAAATATGCTTTTTATCTGATCAATAATTAAGTTAAATTCATAATAATAATAATGTCCGTGGCACTTGATCAGCTCGTAACTCATAATTTGTGGAAAAATAGAACGTAGACGTTGCTTTTGTATCATTTGTAGCTCCGTGCACTTCATGTATATTCATCTTAAAGGTGGAAACTAACAGTGAAGCAATGGTGGAGAAACCGTTATTTATTATAATTGGCTCCAATGGGAGACATGCACAGTATATCCTGATCATGCACGGCGGCGGGGGGGGGTCTTTGTACTGTGAAGTCTCTGACATCATGTGTAATTGTCTGATTATTATGTCTATGAGCTTACAGTCTGCTGGCTTTGTTTGTGTCTATAAATCGGTGCATAATCTCTCTTCGGGAATACATTGATCTTCCTCCGCAAGAATACAAAATGAAAGTCGCCTTTTCCAAGAATTGACTTATTTTCATCCGCTCACTTGGGTCGAGGCACTTGTTACCAACAGTGAACGAGCACATATAAGCGAACCGATGTTCGTCGGGGAGAGGCGCTGTACTAATATGGTTGCTGGTGGTTACAGCAGCGGCGCGTTTCTGTGGTAACAGGTGCCTCTGCCGTTGTGTCTGTCTCCAGGTGCCAGGCTCCGTGCTGAAGCAGATGCCCCCTCCCAGCGGGAGCGCGGGGGGTGTTGGCGGCGTGGGCGGCACGGCAGGCGTCGGGGGAGGTGTGTTCCCTCCACAGCTGTCCCCCCAGCATATTGCCATGCTCAGCAGCATCTACCCACCTCACATCCAGTTCCAGTTGGTGAGAAGCAGAAACTAACTTTGTTACTCCCCTTGCATGTCACATCTTCTGATGGTTGATACGGAATGAATCACCAAACTTTAACTCATCAACACCAGCAAAGTCCATGAAATCAAACCAAGCAATGTGGGAACCCTGTCCCCGTAAAATGTCTTTAGACGTCCTTGTTATGGTAGGATCACACATTTTACAAGATTCTGTGACACAAATGTATTTTTGGGAAACAAACTTTTGCTACAGCGCTAACTCACTGCCCAAATATCTAGAGGTGATTATTACTCCGAGTGGAACCAATAGTCTACGTAGCAATCGGTTGACGCCTGGGTTTATCAAGTGCAAACTTGCAAATTATTGTGCAGAGTGCATTTTTGTCTCTGTTGCAGTCTCGTTCCTCTTCAGTTTCCTTTTACTTTTTCGTTCCGTCTGCGTTCGTTCAGGCTTGTCAGCTCCTCCTACAGCAGCAGCAGCAGCAGCAGCCGCCGCAACAGCAGCAACAACAGCAGCCACAGCATCTACTGCAAAACCAGAGGAAGTTCACACCGAATGTGCGGCAGCAGGCTGACCCTCAACAGGTACACATAAATACAACATGTCACTCACTCCTTTACTTCCTCCTCCCAGCTGTTGACTGTTGTCTTTTTTGTTGTTGTTGTGTCAGCTGGCCAGGATCATGGCAGTGCTCCAGCAGCAGAGGCAGCAGCAGCAGCAGGTCGGGGGTTTAGGCGGCAGCTCCAAGCTTTCCCCCACCCACCATGGTGGAGGTGGCGGAGGGGGTCCCAAACTGCCTGGGGCTGATTCTCTGCCTCATCCAGGCCTGGCGGGATCTGTGGCTGATCTGCACCAGAAAACTCTTGGACCATATTCTGGTGAGCGTTTGTTCCCAGACAAAAGAAGGAAACTGCTCACTCCAGTGTAGTGTTTATGCACTACTTTACCCAGCGATCACAGGTTAAGCCACAATCAGTTTAGCACTGTGAAATATGTGGGTTGGCATGCTATTTTAATGTAGCACCAGAAGTTTCCTAATAACATACTCCCTGTCTCCTCTTTCCTGTGAGCAGGATTTGGATCTGGGGTGAACCTCCCAGGTCTGGACCTGGGCGGCTCTGTAGTAGGGGGTCCTGGGGGCATGAAGGACCTCGGGATTCAGCAGTCCCGCTTCAAATGGATGATGGAAGGACACTCTTCTCCAGACGCCTCCTCACCTGAGAACGCATTTCACAAAAACGGTGAGATTCTTTTAATTTTATTTGTGATTTTGTATTCTTTTATAAGACGTGAAATGAAAGGCTGTTGAGGCAGATCGTGTTAATGGCATTAGATGTGAAGTCACGTATTAAGGTGATTAGTGAACCCATCCGGTGTTCAGTGATGTAACAACCATTATCGCCACCTTCCAGGTCCTGTCACCCCCATGAAGATGCCGGGGGGCTCGCCCTACTCTCAGTACGACATGATGGTTGGGGACGGGCTGGGAGACAACTGGCATCGCACCCCTGGCAACAAGATGGTTACCAAGCCCACCGCCACGCCCAGCTGGCCCCCTGGTCAGTGACTAGTCATGGTTAAATTGATAACTAGGAGTGGAAGCTATAGAATATGCATTCTGCGTGGAGGGACGACCTTAAAAACATAACAAACCTAATCGGCCACTAATTGTATTCATTCCCATGCATCTTCACAGAGTAATCAGAGGCTCCTCTGCTGGAAACACGGGGCTAAACGTGAAAGAACTATTTGGGAATGTGTTCTCTTTACCTGTACACGCTGCTTTAAACGGACCACATGCGTGTTTCTTCGTTAGAGTTCCAGCCTGGTGTGCCCTGGAAGGGAATCGACCGTGTCGACCCTGATTCGGACCCTTACATGACCCCAGGGAGCATGATGGGAAACGCAGTGTCCCCCAACCTCAACGACACCGAGCACCAGTTGTTACAAGACAATACAGGTCAGCATCCAGCAGCTCCACTGCCTCATTATCCTTATCATAAGGTGTTGGATGGCACCACATCTAGCAGTTTGTTAGTTTGCCTTCCTTACTTGTTCGTTTGTCTTCTTGTACCATTTTGTTTCTTCATATATTTGCTTCTGTTCACTTTGCATACAGTATTTTTCCTCCTACCCGTAGTGCTATTGGTCAGTCTAGATCGTTTTGCCGAGTGTTGGAGATGTCAGCCATAGAGATGTCTGCCTTCTCTCAATATAATGGAATTAGATGGCACTGGGCTTGTGGTGCTCAAAACGCCAAATAATACATTTGAAAAACTCAACAGCAATGTTTCTTACCAGAGATCATGACACGGTTACTTCAGATAATCCACAGACCTTGTTGGAATCAGTTTCATGTTGGAACTATTTTTCTCTCCCAAACATATTGCCGTGCAGAAGCAAGCGTGCACGTACTCTGGGACGATAGGCTCTTGGTCGTGACAGGGCGAGATGAGAACATAGCATTTTTTATGTTGGGGTGAACTGTCCTTTTGAAACAAGTGGTTTTTTTTGTCTCCATTAATGTATATGATTCTGTTTTTTGGAGTAGTTGTTAGACATTTTTTCATGAAAGGTTGATGCCTTTTTTCCTGCAGATTCCACCCCTCCCCTCAACACCTTGCTGCCTTCACCTGGTGCCTGGCCCTACAGTGCCTCAGACAGTCCCCTCAACAATGCACACAACTCAGGTAAACACACACACACACACACACACTCAAACTCGCAGCATCACGTCTCTGGGCTGGTGTGTTACTTTGTCTTGTTTTTCTGAGTAGAGCTGAAGTGACCAGTCAATCAATTGGATCACTTGGAGAACTAATCGCATTGATTGTTCGTTAAGTCATTTTTCAAATGTCAAACATTCTTTAGTTCCTTTTCAATTGTTCAGGTGTGTTCATTAGGAAGTCGCGATTGTGAGAAATTGTGATTTTTCACTTTGCTCTGACATTTCATCGATCGAACAATGAGTGGATTGATTGAGAAATGAATCACCAGATTAAGTAATAATGAAAATAATTAGTCGCAGCCCTGTTTCTGGTGGTCAGTCGCATGTTGTAATCTGTCTCGATGTATTGAGAGAATTTTGTGTACATAACTGAGTGATATAAGTCACAACTTAAATGTGAGTTTCACTTGACAGCTCAGCTGTTTCATAACAATAACGTTGCCAGTTATCCGAGACCACATGCACCGTCTCCAAAATGTGCCTCAACAAGCTGGAACATTGTATTCCTCATAAGAGATAAAAGTGATTTGGTTATGTCAAACAAGAGAAAGCCAACAGTAGATGTAGGAGAAGCCTTCAAGAGAACGGCTTAAAGGCTTCTTCAGCGCTCATTTGCATAATGACGTTACATCTTAACAGTTTTAAATTATGAGCAGTCTTGACCTTTTGTCTTATTGCTTTCTCTGTCTCATCTTTGTCCTAACCGTTGAAAGTTCTTCTTGATTGCAATGCTGGTGTCATTACATATCGGTGTTGTATTAAGAAGTAGATAACTCCTCCAGAGCCTCATTCACTTCTCTGTCACGCCACAGCAAAGTACACAGACTACAAGACCAGCTGGCCCCCAGAGCCCATCGGACACAAATCCTGGAAAGCTACCCGTGGCAGCAGCCAGAGCCAGCTGTCCCGCGCACCTCCAGGACTAGCCAGTCAAAAGCAGCCATCGCCTTCCCCTTGGTCTGGAGGAGCCCCTCGATTGGCTGGCCGGGGCTGGGGCGGTGGCTCCAGCACCACTGGTAATGCCCCGACACATTTATCATGTTGTTTGGTAACCAAAGGTTGTCCCTTTATTTATCATTCAGGCACACGGTGCATGTGGAAATATTCCTCTGATTTTAAATGTACACAGCAGATAAAACAGCTGGCTCTGATTGCTGAGATGCAACACAGTGCTCTTTGAACTACAGACTCTGCTTTTATTTGATTTGGAAGTGTAGCCACGCCTTGGGAAAGACATTCATCATGTATTAGATTTGAGAAGCCGAGGAGAAACAACAGAGTGCGATTGTGTTTACAGGGAATGTGGAAAAGTCTCTCACATTTTATTATTTCTTCCTGTTTGCTCTCGCTCTCTCTCTGTAGCCTCAACCTGGAGTGACGGCAGCTCTCGGGAAAGCTGCTGGTTGGTGCTCAGCAACCTCACACCACAGGTAACACACACAGACACACAACGATCGAGAGCTGTAACGATTGTAACACAGCCGGGCTGGGTTGTTAAGCCTCACTTCATGCATGCGCTCATCATAAACGAGCACACAAAAAGTCTTTCCAGATGGAAGCACTGCTCTGAATTTCATACGTCAACCCATCCCTCTCGAAAGTCCTCCATCGTCTATGTTGCGTATTCCCGCAGATTGATGGCTCCACTCTGAGGACCATCTGCATGCAGCACGGCCCTCTGCTGACCTTTCACCTTGGCCTGACCCAGGGCACCGCTCTGATTCGCTACGGCTCCAAACAGGAGGCGGCCAAGGCCCAGAGCGCACTCCACATGTAAGACTGTCGTTTTGATATCGCTCGCATGTCCGTGTGGTCACTATGTAACAGAATCCAGTAGCCTCTACAAGTGAAAGTGTCATTCCTACACTTCGGATCTTCTCATCGAACATTCGCTGAGAAAGCAAATGGATATATTTCCCAAAGTGTTGAAATTAATCCTTTTATAGTACACTGACTTGTGGAAGGCACTGTAATTAAAGTTGAAGTGAATTTGAAGTTCTTCACTGCATTGTGTGAGGCAATGAATTAAGAGTCACTGACAGACTTTTTGTTCGTATCAGGTGTGTTCTGGGTAATACCACCATCTTGGCGGAGTTCGTGAGCGAGGAGGATGTGGCTCGCTACATTGCACATTCCCAGGCAGGAGGAGCAGGGAGCGGAGGAACCGCAGCCGGCTCTGCAGGCTCCGGGCCGACGTCGTCCTCCGCGGTGGGGTCTAGCGGTAACGGAGGGAGCTGCGAGAGAGGCGGAGCAGGAGTAGAAGGAGGCTCCTCAGCTGGAGGAGCAGGAAATGGAGGAGCCGGGCCGTCCAGCTCCGGGTGGCAGAGTCTGGACAGCACAGGCAGCTCATCGGACCAGTCTGCCACCCAGGGGCCCGGGCTGGGCATCTTCGCCCAGTGGAGCAGCAACGGGACCGTGGTGGGCGGGGCCGGAGGCGTGGAGGGCGGAAGGCAGGGTCTGTGGGGGGGGATGGGCGGGATGAGCGGGGCCGGGTACTCCAGCAGTAGCCTCTGGGGTTCCCCGGCACTAGATGACCGTCACCAGATGGGCAGCCCCGCCTCACTGCTGCCCGGGGACCTGCTGGGCGGGGGGGCCGACTGACACACACATTTTACACCCAAGTTGTAATACATGTGTCATACTCTATTTATTTACACGTAGAGATGACATGAATAAAGCTCCATTGGTCACCCAACAGTCATACTACACACAGGATACGTGCAGTACATGCACACATTGTTTTCACACACACACAGTAAACCGCTTAACTTTAAATGAAGACGACAGTAAAACTTGAACTGGGGGAAAAGGTGAAATCCATTAAACTCTTTTAGGACTCATCTGGGTAGCTGTTTGTCTTTTTACTCCCGCCATCTGCATTCAGAGACCCGCTCACTCAGGCATGCACTGTAGACAGGCTCAGCCAGAGTCCTACACGTCAGCAAGTTTAGCTATTGCTGTTTTCCGTGTGCCACAATTTATTTTCTTTTGTATTGCTATTTAATGGTCGAATCTCAAAAATTCCGACTTGCAGACTGAGCCCTCGTAGACCTGGCTGGCGTACTTCTAAGTTCTCGTGTTGGAAGCTTTAGAGCGGGGGAAGGATCAGGAGTTCGAGTAGAATCGGGGACGGCGCCACACTACTGAGTCAAATGGACGATCGGCAACCTTTTGAGATCTGGAAAAGGAGAGCGTTTCTAGTCGGTACCGGCACCACTACCTTTGTGGAAACATGCCATCAACATGGGACCCAGGGTTAAAAAAAAAGAAGAAGAAAAATCAAAACCGAAACAACATTAGCCAAACTTGCACTATATGCCTCTGGGTTTGTTGTTGACAAATCCTCCACAAATCCCTCCATTATTTTTTGTTTTTGTTTTTGGGAAACGGCTACAACACAACTACACAGACCGTACCGGATGACTTAATGTTACAACAGCAGTGGCCTTGGCTAACAACCAGCGGCCGCACGCCCGCCATGTCAGCAGCCTTCACACCTCCTCATCAGTTACACACTGCTCTTATATTTGACAAGCGAAATTGTATCTCCCCGTTGATGTATGTCGGTTGTTTATCATTTGTTTTAAAAGAGAAATGTGTGAAACTTTGTGGAAATTCAAAGATGTCCTCTTTCCGTTTCCCCTCTTCAAACACTGACCTCGCTATTCTATTTTATTTTCTTACTCGAGAAATCAAGTTGGTTATTCTATATTGTCATGACGTTAATGACTATGATCACTTATTTACTCGCTGTACAAGGTGCCCTCCTGCCTGCCTGTGTGTGCATGAAAGGAGTGATGACAGTGACTGGAGGAGGATGTGATGAAGATAATGATATCGGGAGTGTCTGTGTTATTGCTACAATGTTGAATGTTTTTTTTCTTGTCCGAGAGAGATTCATGAGAAATGTTTTTGTGTGCGTGTGTGTGTGTGTGTGTGTGTGCGCTTGCTTTTGAACACTTATCTGCTCCAGTCAGGGAAGTGAAGCGATGTTAATCTGACAGCTTATATTTGAGAGAACGGGTGCGTTTGTGGATGTGTGTACATGTTTGACTGTCTGGATATTGTAATAGCTAAAAAGTTAAACATTGGCACTATTGCATATGTCTCTTAAGTTGTGTTTTTTTTAGCAGCATTTTGTTCCCGTTTGTATTATTATTATTTTTCTGCCAAATGCAATAACAGAATATTTAGTTTTTAAGACGAAGCAACCAACTGAAGGCATTTCTATAACGATGCCAGATCCTCCCATACCAAGCTGAGCTGGAACAGTGTTTTACAGACACGTTAAAGACATTACCTGTTATGTTTTACTGTTTGTTTCTTTTGTTATGTATCAATTTAAATTAAGTCAGTCTTTATTATCACTCCTGTTCAGGATGTTTTCATTTCTTTCAGACGTTACAAAAAGAAGAGGAAATTAATTTAAAGCAGAAAAGAACAAGATAATAAAGGTTGAATTGAAGTCTGCTGTGGTTTGTTTGATCGACCGCGTCGTTAACGGTTCACGTCAGGATGTCTGGTTATCCAAAGCACATTCTTCATACGTCTGATTCTATACACCGTGAAGGACGTGTGCTTGCTGCTCCCCAAAATATAGATTAAGAATCTCCCCGATACTTGTTAGCAAGTGCTAGAAAAGGTCACGTAAGCGTGAATGCTTCATACACTCTGGAGCCGTTCCTGATTTTCCATCCCATCCCACTGTCATGTTTGTTCTGTTTTTATCTTTAGTGTTTTTAAATGAGTAAGTAATTATAACAGAAAAGAACCTCAAGGTTTCAAGTTCAACATAACTGACCTGGGTTTAGAGGATTTTCTATTATTTTGAATTTTAAAAAAAAATGTCTCTAGAAGTAAAGTTCAGGGGAAAGCTAACAATAACACCAGTAATTTAATATATATATATATTTTTAATGAGTTATTGTTCATTACTCTGGCACATGTATCTTTTTTTTGTTGCATTTTTTCACAATTAAGTCAAACTTTCTCTCCCAGCTGGCAACAATAGAACCATCTTGTACTACTGTAAAGTGGAGATGAGTAATGAGTGTCTTTACTATGAGTGTATTTAATGAGTGTCCACTTTTTATGAAAGTCGCACTCCAGTGAATATCTACATCATATGTGTCAAACTCATGAGCCCGCCACGTCATTTTATGTGGCCCGCGAATCCCCCAGCAAAAAATAAATAAAAATAAAAATAAAAAAAATTTTGGGAAAAATAATTAAAAGTTAGACTTGAAAATAAAAGTATCCCCATGGTCGAAATTACGAGATCGAAAGTTGAAATTATGAGATCGCATGTTGTCTGTGTACCGACGACACGATCACAACAGGTGGGCAGGAGAGGAAACAGCCCGAAAAGAGGTTTTCCAACAATTGAAAAAGATCGACAAATAATCCCAAAATGTCCACGAAGAGAAAAATGTATGCAGAGGGAAGAAAATGTAATGAAAGATGGGAAAGCGAATACATGTTTGTGCTTCAAGGAGAACAACGGGTCTGTCTTCTGTGTTATGAGGCGTGTCGGTGATGAAGGATACAATTCACGTCGGCATTTTGACACCAAACACGGAGCTGAATTTAGCCTCCAAGAAAAACATCAAACTGTCCAAGAATTAAAAGGCAGACTGCAATCACAGCAGAATATATTTACACAGCTACAGCCCAGTGCATGCTGAAGGTATGTGAGCAGAGCTCCGACCAGATACAGACTTTTACAAATGTCAGTTTGTGAAGAAACACCATCGCAGACCGAGTTCACTACTAGCAGCAATCTAACAACACAGCAGCTAAGAGACGAGCAGGTACTTGTGTTTCTAATGAACTGTTGATGAAAGCACAGACAACACGGATACATCATCTATCCATGTTCATCAGACCTGACTCTCAGTGAGCAGCTCTTGGATGTAGCTGCCATGCGCAGGACGACGACAGGGAGGAACATTAGTGATGCAGAGAGGTGACACAAACAGCTTTGAACAAAGTTCATGTCAGAACTTCTGTTTGATATTTGTCTGTTATTTTCTTTAACAGTTTGATCTTTGATAGAGTCATGTGGGTTTCTTAACCCTCAACTAAAATGGTTTATGTTATAATAACAGAAATGTTTAAATGTCATTTTTCATTTATATAACTGCATGTACAATATGTTTACACTTGAATGAACAATAATCAAATGCAGAGAGAGTTATTGAACAATATGTTCGGGAGAAGTTAGTTATACAGTCTTACAGTTACAACCGGCCCTTTGAGGGCGACCGTGATGCTGATGTGGCCCAGACTGAAAATGAGTTTGACTCCCCTGATCTACATCATTGCAGCTTCCACACATTGTTGGCATTCTTTTCTTATTTATCTGTTATTTTAAGCACCTTTTCCCATTGTAATGGGGTTGTAGTTCTTTTCTGTATACAGAGTAATGTTAAAAGCCTCCAATTCCACTTCAAACAGGCTTATGATCATATCTTATTTTTTGCATGTCGTGTGTATAAAGTAAGACGTTTGTGTCGGCCTACCACTAGAGGGCGCTGACACTTGGACACAACCACGAGCGGAACCCTCGCAGAGCACCGACCTGCAGATGCTGTCGTCGTCACATTTGTTTCAGCAGGAATTCATTTGAGATGTAAACACGTGCAGCAGCTTTGAGTGAAGGGTTCGCTTCATTCGTGCCTCCGAAGAAAAACAAAATCATCAGCAGCAGCAGCAACGCGGCGACTTTAAGACAATCCGGGCATCTCTTCAAGTCCACGGATGACATCATTGATATTGTCAAGGGTGTAAACTGAGAGAGGGCAGGGAGGGAGCGAGAGAGGGAGGGAAGGAGTAGAGAGGACCTCAGTGTCTGGTTTCGGCGTTTTTTCTCACCCCCCCCCCCCCTCCCAAAAAAAAATCGTGACAGAGAATCTTCCAGAGACGCGGGGCTCCGGTCGACTCGGATCAGCTTGTATATTTTGTGTGTGTGTGTGTGTGTGTTTTTTAAGGGAGTGGGGGATTCGGGTCACACATCTCCGAGGATATGAGCCGTCCGAAGCGTCCGTGTTTCGCTGTCCAGGGTCCTGAGTGAGACGGAGCCAGCGGGGCGACCACGGAGCCTGACATAACCCGGTGAGGAGGAGGTGAGGGGGGGCGGTGTATGTTGGCTATTCAAGGTGTCTGGAGGTGTGTGCGCGCGTGTGTGTGTGTGTGCGTTTGGGGTTATGGAGGGGTGCGGTTATGAGAATTATTCCCACATTTGATGGTCAGTGCGGGATGAACGGTGTGTGTTTTGGGTGTTTTCCCCCTTCCGTCTCCTGTGCTATCTGGGGCAACTGCATGAAGTATTCTCTCTGAAAAATACACGTCGTCTCGCGTGTTTGTTGTTTTTGCAGCCCTTTGCAGCAGCGCGTCTCCGTTCTGTAACACTGACAGGAGCAGCTCTGAGGAGAGACCCGAGCTGAAGGGGTTTGGTGATGTGCAGCAGTGGCTCGCTCTGCTTTATTTCCCCGCTGCACAGTGTATGTGGACAGGAACGTGTGCAGGTCTACAACGCAGCCAAGACCAAAAAATAAAATAAAATAACTTAGTCAGCGTTGAGTGTATCGTCAAACTGGCTTGCTAACCTCAGTCATTTCCCACTTTTAAGTCCATGTTCCATGGCCGCTCAGACACACACACACAGGGCCTTGGATGAGGAAAAACATGACTCATTCGACAATTTGGAGAGTTTGTGCAAATAACTTGTACACAGGACCAGACTCCCCTTAGAGTGCTTTTGGGAAGATTGAGTAAGATGCTGAGCCAGCCCCCCCCCCCTCCCCTCCCCAATCAGCTCTGAATAAATCATGTTATACAACTACACGCTTTGTTTTCCTCAGAGGAGACAGTGTGCAGGCCCGTGCACTTTATAAACACTTTATTGGCCTGCATCGTCGTCCAGGAGCAGGGCGGCGACATGAGACCCTGAAGTCTTGAAAATGTGTTGCTCCCGCAGTGGCTTCAGTCACATAAAGTCACTTCACAGCTGCAAGTGGAGCAACATTTTCCTTTTACAGTCCCAGTAACTCAGGCTGCACTACGTCACTGCCTTGCCTCAGTCATTCGCACTTTTCATTCTTTCTCATCCTTGCCGTTGATTTTTTATTTTTATTTTTTCCCTCAAGATTCCAGTTTCATTTCCTTCCACGATGCAGCCGCCCCAGGGTTCACAGCGTTCAGTGTAAAGTCTGCAGTTTGCACCACTGTCCTTGTACTATATTGATCACCACTGATTGATGACAGCTCCGTGTGTGTTTGTATCTGTGTGTTTGTGTGTGTGTTTACTCCCTTAGTGAGTTTAAAAGCTCAGAAGCCATGGAGTTGAGGGTGGGCAACAAGTACCGCCTTGGGAGGAAGATAGGGAGCGGATCCTTTGGAGATATTTACCTCGGTGAGAATTTGGACTGTTTGTGACCCGATATCGGTCCTTCATCTTCATTGTTGGCAATGACACGATGTGTTGTAACTACATCTCCAGCATTTCTCCCACCAGGCTCTAACATTGCTACAGGAGAGGAAGTCGCCATCAAACTGGAATGCGTGAAAACCAAACATCCACAGCTCCACATCGAGAGCAAGTTTTACAAGATGATGCAGGGCGGAGGTAAGATGTGCTTCAGGAGGCACTGAGAGGCAGTGGAGAGTTCAAGGGGAGCTAAGGGGTATTTAGAGGTGCTGAGGGAAATGATGATGGGAGTGTTGTTTAGGAGGCATTGTAGTGCATTTAGAGACATTAAAGAGGGATTTCAGAACATATAAGGGCGTTTGAGGGACACTGAAAGGCGTCTTTGAGTGGAATTAAGGAGCATTGAAGTCAGTTCAGGGTTGTTGAGAGATAGTAATGGCCATTCAGTAGTGTTGAGTTGTAGTCAGAGGTGTTGAGAGAATATACAGGATATATAGTATATGCGCTGTATATATATTGTATTGTAAATGGGTGGATTATAACCATTGTCAACCCTGTTATCACGCGCTGTTCTGCTTCCTAACCCTCTGATTCCCCCCCCCCCCACACACAGTGGGAATCCCGTCTATTAAGTGGTGCGGAGCGGAAGGCGACTACAATGTTATGGTAATGGAGCTGCTGGGCCCCAGTCTGGAGGACCTGTTCAACTTCTGCTCCCGCAAGTTCAGTCTGAAGACGGTCCTGCTGCTGGCCGACCAGATGGTGAGACAGCCCGACCGACCGCAGTCTGTAAAACCTAATAGTTCATCAGGGTTGATCCTCAGACCCACAGCCAATCGTTTCCACACGAGCCCTCAGTTATAACTCATGACTAGAAGAGCTCGCTGTTAAAGTTCATGCATGTGCACCTTTGCGTGCACATAATGCACTGAAGTCAACCTCCGGCTGGGAGAGTTACGCAGATTCCAATGAAAGGATGTGGCTATTTTAACACCGGAGCGAAATGGATCATTTGAGAATCGCCGAATAATTCTCTGACGCTCCTGTCCTTTCCTCTCCTCTCCTGTCCTCTCCTCTCCTCTCCTCTCCTCTCCTCTCCTCTCCTCTCCTCTCCTCTCCTCTCCTCTCCTCTCCTCTCCTCTCCTCTCGGGACAATAACTAAGGTTTTAACTGTCTCATAATACTGAATGGCCTCTATATATCTACAGAAAGGCTGACAGGGTTATTGATCAATACCAATGACTCAACTATTATTTCACTGGGCAATGAGACTCGTGACCTTTAAAACTCACTTTCAGTTTCAGACCGAGCCCTCTTTAACTCTATCAATCCCTCGTCAAATTGATAACTGACAGGACCGTAGCCCACAATTGCACATACTGACCTACTGACCGATTACTACCATTTTCTATAGCATACCACCTCATAGGCAGCCATTGACCTCCACTTCTTTTAACACGTTATGAAAATCACTTGCAGAGATGTGAGGTAATCCATGACTGTAAAGATTTCATTTCTTTCCATTTTCACCTTCATGTGAAACCTCTCCGTTCCAGATCAGCAGGATTGAATACATCCACTCCAAGAACTTCATCCACAGAGACGTGAAGCCTGACAACTTCCTGATGGGGCTCGGCAAGAAGGGCAACCTGGTCTACATCATCGACTTCGGCCTGGCCAAGAAATACCGGGACGCCCGAACGCACCAGCACATCCCCTACCGTGAGAACAAGAACCTCACCGGCACCGCCCGCTACGCCTCCATCAACACCCACCTGGGCATTGGTAAGGCAGCACACAGGCAGCGCTCGGCCTACATATCGACGCAGGAGTTTATGTTTGCTCTGCTGACGCCGCGGTGGAGTGTCAGCAGAATATGTTGCCATCTGCAGCCTCCTTCCGTGTCCTTTCCTCTCCTTCTTCCTTATATCTTCCACTTCTCTTTTTGCCCTCCTGTCCTTTTTCTTCTTCTCACTCTTCTCTCTCTCTCTCTCTCTCTCTCTCTCTCTCTCTGTCTTCTCCTCCACAGAGCAGTCGAGGCGAGACGACCTGGAGTCGCTGGGCTACGTTCTCATGTACTTCAACCTGGGCTCTCTGCCCTGGCAGGGGCTCAAGGCTGCCACCAAGAGGCAGAAGTACGAACGCATCAGCGAGAAGAAGATGTCCACGCCCATCGAGGTGCTCTGCAAGGGATACCCATGTGAGTATAGACAAACAGAAACCGGAGAAAAGGCCAATTTAAATAGGACCATTGCAATAACTCTGTCTCGTCGAATCAAACTCCATGTATGTGCACACATACATGGCTGATTGCGATTGCTCTCCTGTGCTTCCCAGCTGAGTTCTCCACTTACCTGAACATGTGTCGCTCCCTGCGGTTCGACGACAAGCCGGACTACTCCTACCTGAGGCAGCTCTTCAGGAACCTTTTCCACAGACAGGGCTTCTCCTACGACTACGTCTTTGACTGGAACATGCTGAAGTTTGTGAGTGGCTCGTCCAGAACTCAAACCCAGTTAGCAGAGCGCTGTCAGCGTGGCGCTTTCGTCCAACGAGCTCAAGCTCGGAGCTTCAAAAGCCTTTTCCGTTTCGGTCCTCTTCGGCATACATTCACACCCGCGCTGTTCCTCTGTGTTTCAGGGGGCCGGCAGGACCGCAGAGGATGGAGAGAGGGAGAGGAGGGAGGGAAAAGAGGGCGAGGAGCGAGCAGGAGGAGGCCAAAGAAGAGGCGGAGGTCGCGCTCTGCCGCCTGCTCCGAACCCTTCGGCGGCCAACAGAGTCAGGAACGAGGCGGATGCTGCTCCCTCGAACCCGGCCGCGCGCGCGGTCCAGCAGTCAGGTCAGGGTGGCGCCCGCGGTTTCGGAGATGCAACTGTAAGAGAGAGTGACGGCCCTCAGTTCAAACGTTTGTCTTTGTTGGCAGGGAACCGCTCCCCTCAGGCGGGGAGAGCCGAGCGGGCCGAGCGAGAGAGGAAGGTGGCCATGAGGCTTCATCGCGGGGCCCCCGCCAACGTCTCCTCCTCCGACCTCACCGCACGCCTCGACCAATCGCGCATCGCCGCATCACAGGTGGGAAGACTGTGGCATCAGTTGCTTCAGCTTATTTATGAGGAAATCCATTCAGGCTAAGATTTATAGAGCACACAGAGTGCACAGAAGGATTATTTTTATCTTGAACTGCATGTTGACTTTGCTGGATTCTGTTATTCTTGCCACTCATGTTGATGCAAATTCATAATGCATGATGGCAGATTGCAAATATTGGAGCTCGGAAAATAACCGAACACAATCCACTCATAATTACCACCACCAATATATTGATGTGAAGAGTTGTCGTTGCTGTGCAGTTTAAGTCTGACGTGAAACAAACAGAGACTAATCCCCCGAGTCAGGTTTGTGTCCCAAAGCTTGTTTATAATTTGTAATTGAACTCTCTCCATTGCTCTTTCGTTGATCAGGGATCGTGTCAGCATCCTGCAGTAATGCCAGCCATTCTAAATATCCAGACAAATAATCCCACACGCACGAGTAATCTGGCGGAGCTGTTCCAAATTCAAACGGATTCATTCTCAATGACACTGCACAGTCTGCGTTTTCATGAATTCACTGTGAAGCAGACAAAATAAGGACGTTTGCCGTATATTTCTATGATCTTGATTCATCTTGCCGGTCCACACATTTTGTCGATTTCTGTGCTTCTGCTCCTCTGTGGGTCTACTTTGTGAGAGGGACACTTTTGAACAGATCACAAATATCCATATTCCGACCAAAGATCTCAACTTAAATCAAGAACTAAGAACTCCAAAATGATTTGGGCACGAAAAAGCTCAGATCTTAAACACAGTGTATTCTTCAGGTTTCTGTCTTTTCCATTTGAGCCGCTTCAAGCTTCTCATCTTTCCCTCCACACTCAGGTCAGTGTGCCGTTTGAACATCTGGCAAAGTGAGTTACTCCTGGCTGACCTGCAGGTATGGACAAATCTCTCTCTCTCACACACACACACACACACACACACACACACACACACACACACACACACACACACACACACACACACACACACACACACACACAGCATGCTTGATGACCCCTGACCCCCTTACCCTTAATAGACATTCAGAAATAAATAGTTGATACTGTGCTAAAATTGTTTTTCAACTGCAGTGATTCTGCCAAAGAAATAACGATTATTCCGCAAATAAATAATCAAATAGAGAGATGTGGCGTTGCGTTCAATAAGTCAAGTAAAAGGAGGAAGAATCAACGTGACATTTTTTAATGAAACCTTTTTTATTTCCTTGTAGAATGAATGTTGCTGGCCAATATTGGTATTGCAGTCTAATAGGACGCACGCATCTATGACAGGATACAATGATGAAATAATGACATTTTGGACAGACATGGATGTAAACTGAAACATCTGTATGTATATAAATAAATACTCATTAGAGCATCTAATGTGCTGATGAAAATAGTCCCCGACAAATGCACTATTTCCTCCTGTTCGAGTGACGTTTGCTAAAAACAACAAGCAGCCGTATGTATCTGTGAGCTGGTTTTAAAGATTCATTTCTTCAGTGGGAACTAATGGGCTTTGGGCTGAGTGCACAGAATGTATCGAGAGACAGAATAATGCATCGCTTGTATCATTTCATGAGATTTGTTGACACACAAAAGAGAAATACAGAATATTTTCAGTCATGTCCTTTGTTTACCCACAAGTGACGTTTCTCTTCCTTGTTTTGTTTCTTTGTTGTTCCGCAGCTGCAGGGTATCAAATACCCCTTACTTTTCAAATGGATGAATGAAAACATGAGTGAGTGGAGGAAGACAAGAGGAGCAGGAGGAGGCGTGGCAGGCCCCTAAAGGGGGGGGGGGGGTGGAGGCCATCCGTGTGTCTGTCAGTGTGCTGTGTGAACAGTGGTGACCAGGAGGAGCCGAGGGAACATTGAAACGATAGAAACCGGCGGGACAAACAAACTCTGGGCTGGAACTGGTTGGTACTGCTTCATCGGGATGTGGCTGGAAGGAGGGAAGTGGGCCACACAACACACAGGTCCCGCCCCTTCTTTGCTAATATTCACCTGCACATCGACTCAGAGGCTCAACTTGCGACAGAAAAAACAAAACGTGCACAAAATGGACAAAATTTCACAAATTCTGTGATAAAAATGGTTTCAAAAAACATCAACTATTAACCTGCTACGAGATACATCCGCTGCTTATGGTGTTCTTAATTCTGAATAAATATGTACACAACTATGGCGACACAAACAACAGACGAGACAGGAGGATCCTTGGGAACGGATCAAAGGGAGGATCAGAGGGAATAAATGTGTGTCTGCGTTGGGTTTGTGGACGGGGAAGCGAGGCTGCTTCATGTCAATAAGTGTCGCTGTCTGTCCGCGTGTTGCCGTCTTAAGTGTTCGTTTTGCCTTTTAGATTTGCTTTTAGAGAGCCGACAGGGATGGAGGAGGGGAAGGTGACTGTTGGATGAATTACCCATGAATCGTAACAGAAGGCCGGTCCCCAATTAAAACCTCCTTTCCTTCGGCACACTTGTTGCTGTCTTGCCTATATGAGAGCCTGACCAGGGGAACATGCTGCACTGAGAGGAAGGAGGAGGAAGACTGCTGTGAGTTGAGGACAGAATGAAAGGGCGAGCTGCGAGGATTGTACCATATGATGACGCCTTAGTCCAGCTTGTAACTCCGGGTATGAAAAGACTTGAGAAAGTTAGACGATCTTGGTGGTGAACAAGTCTGGTGTTGTATTTTTGTTCATTACTTTAGCTTTTCTTTCCTCTGTTTTATTATACATGTATAATGTGTAGATACCTTTTGCCAGATTGTTTAACGAGTGTTTACTTCCTGACAGCCCTGTGGGGGGGGGGGTACCACTGACCTTTGGAGTCCGCCAGAAGTGTGTGTTTTGGTTTCCACTGAGGCGGGCAATGACAGAAAGGTTTCTTGTTAATATTTCAAGGAGTGTTTTGACCCGGCCCTGTCAGGATGGACTGATGCCACTGATGCTCATGAGCTGTCTGGTGTCCTGTACATTTCTTTACCCATGCTTCAACTTTATTACTGTGATATTTGTGTATATTTTCTGAATCAATAAAAATATACACAGCTTATACAGACTTCTAATGTCATGTTTCAACTGATTGCAAAATATCTGACGATTCACATTTATTATTTGATGCTAAATATGTTGTATTTGTTTTTTTTAATGTAGATATACTGTACATGTTTATGTGTTGAAATGACACATATATATATATATATCCTTATCAACTTGATTTTCTTTTTTCAGAATTTATTTATTTATTTGATCACATGCCATATAGAGCATCACTCACATGGACGTTCCTAAACGTGATTTAATTATTTATTTTTTGTTTATTAGTTATGTGTTTACGTATTTGCTGCAGTGTTGAGCACACGACAATTCACCAAATATGCCTTTATGCTGTTATTTTGTTTTAAATTCTTCAACGGCTATTTTCTGGTGTAGTTCATTTGTATAGCACCTTTCAACAACAAGGTAATTCTAAGTGCTGTACATAAGACAGAAATGTATTAAGAAAATGACACAAGGCAATATAAGAATACACACACAAATATAATTTTGACAAGCAAATAGATGATGGGAGTGCTCAAATAGAATAAGACACATTAGACAGTATACAAATTACAGGGCAAGATATGAATAAAGAGTCCCAAGTTTAAGTTAAGAGGCAGATGTGTGGTGCATACAAACTGAATGCTGCTTCACTCTGGGGACAGCAGAAGACACGTCCCAGACAATCTGAGAGTCAATAGTCAGGATTTTAGGAAAGTTGAAATTGGGACCCACCCACCTCAGAAATGTCTGTCTAACTACCAACAAAATCCATTAAAATGTTGTTACTATTTTAAAAGAAAAATCTAAAAAAGTTGAATTCGATTAATTGATGTAAATGGTAATTAGGTCTACATGTTCTGCAAATTGTATTACCCGAAAACTCAGTATATCAACCTCGACCATTTTATTTTATTTTAAAAGTGTTTTTTGTGAGTGCTCCAACTTCATGGAAGTACAATAAAATGATCAAAGCCCAAAAATCGTCCTCAAAAGTAGGCATTGGATGTTCTTGGAAAATGAAAAACCTACCTAAAAAGGACAATCAACATAACAATTATTATTATGGTGAGTGTTTGTTGCCCACGCACTCTGACGACACAGTTAGGACAGGAAGTAACAAACAAGTAACTCATCTTTGTACATCACCCACATTCACGACGCTGAACCGAGAATAGACCCGCGCATGCTCAGTGTTCGGTGAACAAACTCCGCCCTGTTCCGGGTTAATAATGGATACTGGTGTGTGATTGGCTGAACAGGCTCGTCCTCGCGGTGTGGGCGGAGCTTCTCTGACCTGCAGCTAATCCGACAGGGATTGGTTTGAAATCAACGGAGTGGAGAGAAAAGGGGAGCCGAGAGGAATGACGGAGTCCACTGTTTTAACTTCAGAAACACGGACACTAGACAACGTTAATGCACAGAAGAGAACAAACAGGATGTTATAGCGGTTGTTTAACATGACTCTCTAACTTTAGAGTTGAGTTTTTTTTGGGGGGGGGCGGGAGACGCAGAGGCTGACGGGGCAGTCCGTCGCGGGCTCAACATGGATGTTTGGGGAGCAACGGTGCGGCTCTGAGGAGGAATTAAGGCTGTTTTCAGGGTAGTCTGCTCGTGGCTTCAACTGACGGAGCTCAGGAGGATTTCAAAGCAGTAGCCTGTTTGCAAGGAGAGCCTCTAAAACAGGTTGGAAATGCCTTTTCTTAACTCGACACTTTTTGTTACCCGACTAATAAAGTGTCTCTTCTTCCAGTGTCCAGGTTTAAAAACAAATCCAGTCTGTGCATTGTTGAGGCTATTAACAGTTAGCTGAGGTAAGTCATTTCAAACTTTGCTATTTGTGGTTAACTTGTCTGAACGTGAGCTTCATGTCCATACTATTAATTCACAGCAGTACAATAAATCACTGTTATTGAAGTAAAACGGATGGAAAGTTTCTGCTGAATAAAGCCCAGTGGTGGTGGTGGTGGTGGTGGTGGTGGTGGTGGTGGTGGTTGTTGTTGTTGCTTCAGCCAGTATGATAATCCAGTCTGGCTGTCACCCATACCATGACTAGCTTTGAATTATCCCCCATCATCACCCCTTTCCATCTGTTGCGTTGCTTTATTCCTGACCCCCTGCCTCTCTGATATATTATTCCTCTGTGTGTGTGTGTGTGGGAGTGGGAAAGAGAGAGAGAGAGAGAGAGATACTGACCTTTTTATTGCCTTTCACATGAAACACAGATGTCCCCGTGCTTCAGCGCAGCATCATTTTACTGGCATTGTGTCTGTGTGTGTATGTGTGGCTGCTGATGCCTTCACTTCTCCTCGTTGACCTGTAGATGTGCTGACGCCTGGCAAACCAACACAAATGACCTGCTGTCGCACACACACGCGCACACACACACACACACACACGTACACACAAACAGCGAACCTGTAGCTCCTCTCAGCCTCACATATAAAAGTGTGAAAGCAGCCTAACTGGTTTATGAAACCACCAAATTCAATAACTTGCTTTTTTAATGCATTTAGTGTTGTAAAGAAATTGTGTGTGTGTGGAATGGCACGATGTGAGCCTGTCGGTACACGAACACACATTACCCTGAGAGCGTTACTGCGTCACCTTGGAGACCGTGACGAGCTGCTGCTTACGGAACGTGTCTTCCGGCCACTTAAAGTCCAGTCATCTTCTGGAGCTGCAGTGGATGTGGCAGCGTTTGTGTGGCGTCTTTTGCCCATCCCCACCTGAATTTGGGGAAAGCTGTTGTTCCAATCACTAGTCAGATATGTGAATATCAGAGGTGGGAATTACAGGTCTTTGACGCTGTTACGAAACATTTTTAGGTCAATTATGTTGTTTGAGTCTGTATTTTTTGTTATTTCCGAGGGTAACCGGCCTCATCCAGGTTTTCCTCCAGTGTTTGATTATCATATACGGAGGAATCAGTGAATCCTCAAAATACCAGAATGCCTTGCAGCTAAATGACATGTTGCTTCCTGTGCTATAGAGCTCACACGCTCCGCCTTAAACCACTGCTGACTCGATGTTTAGCCATGTTATCTGGCAGTGATCAAATGGCATTCTGGGAGTTTTCTTTCCAGAAAGTCCGACACGTATACCATTGTACAACATGCCGCACACACATGCTCGAGCTGTGATAAAATGTTGACCTGTAGTGTATCTGTGTTTGTCCTCTTATCTGTCTTCCCATCTCAGATTACACATGGCACTGATAACGGAGCGTGTGATCTATGTTCCAGGTTGATGATTACTCGTGCACATGGATGTTCATACGTGATGAATTGTCTCACAGCGTAGTCATTGTTTGAAAAGAGTTTCAGGAGGTTTCCATATGTACTCGCAGACGCCCCATCTGTGTTCTGTGTCCCTTCCAGATGTTGAATGTGTGGAGACGGGACGTGCCGCTCTCAGAGAGGCTGGGGGAGGACTCGGTCCTGGCTGCAGCACCCGCCCCCCCGCCAACGGCAGCCCCGACGGGCCCCAACATGTCGTGGCTCCCGGAAGCCCCGTTGCTGAGCACGGACCAGCCGATCTTCCTCATGACTCCCGCGGCGCAGGCCGTGTCCGGCTTCTTCGTCTGGACCGCACTCATCCTCACCTGTCACCAGGTATCTGCTCCCAAACAGCAGAAGGAGCTGGGGGGGGGGGGTTAAATCATCATCCTTAAACTGTTTGAATTACACAGCTGGAGATACAGATGCACAAATGATGTGATCCTGCAAACACGCACACATCTGCTCAGGCCCAGAGAAGGGCAGGGGTTGCTTGGCAACATCCCTCAGCAGGTGTTTGTGATACAGAGCGTGAATGCACACACACACACATGAAGGTGAAACTTGATCCAGGTGGATGAATAGCTGAATAGACTCTGTGTTTTTCTCTTTGACACATTCCTGAGCGGTGATGTGATGTGTTGATTAAGGTCAGTCGATTAAAGATAGACATAACACACATCTGAATGTTCTCAAGAATCTGTGTCCTCATAATGACGATGACGATTCTTAATTTAGTTTCCAAGTCCTTTTTATGAAGCTCTGTTCAAGCCTACCGTGACTTGCTGTGTTATCTCCCTACACGCGTGTTTAAGCCCTTTGATTCAGGCTTATGAGTCCACAGTAAGAACGGGGAAGCAGCTTATATCACACAAAGGTGTAGAATATCTTCCTTCTAATCCAGCCTGCAGAGCACCGTGAACTGAGTTTCACGCTGACGTAGTGCGGGTGTTTTACTGTCGGTGTTTTAAAGCTTCTCTCCGGTCTCTCCCAGATCTACATGCACCTTCGTTTCTACAGCTCGCCGAGGGAGCAGCGCCACATCGTGCGGATCCTCTTCATCGTCCCCATCTACGCCTTCGACTCCTGGCTCAGCCTCCTCTTCTTCACCAACGACCAGTACTACGTGTACTTTGACACCGTCCGGGACTGCTATGAGGGTAAGAGCGAGCTTTTGTCTTCACCCTGTGGAGCTCAGTCATCTGTGGAGCTCATCTGGACTTTAATGATTCAAATGTGATTCAAAAGTGTCGTACATATATTCATATGTATTTGGATAGAAGCTCTTATTCATTCCCAAGTTGTTTTTAGTTGATAAATTGGACGTTTGGTTTTTATATTACTTGTTCCCATGGATCAATGGCTGACTGTTCAAGGTGTTATATGGTCTGGGTTTATTAAGTTGATGGTGAGCCGGCAGCTTTGCTGAGCAGATGAATGACGCAAAAACAAAACAAAATGCCGTCCGGTGCTCTGAATCTCTGACGACGTTTGAATTGGCAGAACGGCAGCTCGCCGGCCTCCGCTCCTCATTCCCCAGAGTCAGCTGTGACGCTCGCTGGGAGTGACACGGGCGTCACTTCCTGTATCCGCGCGTTGGTGACGTCTCATGCATTTGAATGTGACGGGGGAGGCGCTCTGCGTGCGGTTCTGCTTTCGGCAGGAAGCGGCGTCAGTGTTGTGGTCGACGTGTCGCTCTCTCGTACAGAAGGCTCTCCTCTCTTTACCTTCCCTCCTCTTTACTCTCAACCAAATCCTTTTCAGCAACTTTCCAACTTTTCGTCCTATCCTTGTCTCGCTCCTCCTCTCTTTCCTCCCGTTTGTCTCCCCCTTCCCACAATGCATCAGAGCCCCCCCGCCCACATCTTTTCCTGAGCGAAGAAGGGCCCGACCTGTTGCGTGGCAACCGCTGCTCGCAAATCTTCCTCATCAACCAGAACGGCCGCATCCCATAATGACTTTCTCGCAACCAAACTTGCTGCAAAGTTCAGATTCTCACTGTACGAAAGGCCTACTGTATCACCGTGGCAACTAGCCCGGCCCGCGGGGGTCCTTGGAGAGAAGTGAAGGAGCACAATGGTGAACAGCTGAGACACGGAGAGCTACGCAGATCTACCGGCTCTCCTCCGTCAGCGCTGTGCGCTCGCTCTTGTGCTGAAGTCAGACTGTGAGATGGTATTTATGGCATCTTATCACTTCAGCCTGACGTAAGACAGTAGACCACAGAAGGCTTTGTGAGTGAGTGTGAGTGTGTGTGAGTGTGTGTGTGTGAGTGTGTGTGTGTGTGTGTGTTTGTGTTTGTGGGTGGAGCAGAGAGAGAGCAGAGAGTCAAGATTGAGGAAAAGGAAAATATTACAACTCATCGGATCACTGAGGTAAAAATAATCAGTGCCAGCAGTACAGCTGCTTTGAGATCAGTATTGTGACACAACACGTACAAACATCCTCCTGAACCTCACACACACACACACACACACACACACACCATGGCACACGCCCAAGATATATCACATTCTCATTCCCAGTAAAGCGATACACACCCCTCCCCTGCTCGCCTGCTCACATGCACTAGAGTCATGAGACTAGAGTGTGTTAACAGGATTAGCCCGGCTGTGTTTTTATGGTCATCATCGCGCTCTCACTGGAGCAGCACAGAGGAGAGATAATCCACCGGGCACAAGAGACGGTCAGGTGGAGACAGTCACACAGTGAGGGAGGGAGGGAGGGAGGGGGGGTGGGGGGGGTGATTTAAGGTTATGCTCGAGCATGCGTAAGCCAGTGAAGGGTCGTCAGAGGGATGGTAACGCATAGCTCCACTCGGTCACCTTTAGTTTGTTACATGTTAAATAGCAGTTGAGTGAATCTGAGTCTGAGTTGAACGATATGATGGTGGTCTTTGTTGACCATATAGCCCCCGCCTTGTCTGTGATGGTGTGTGAACCTGTTTTAGATTCACGGTCATGTCTTACTGTCCTGCTGAAATAGTAGAAATCGAACATTTTACGTCCGTACCGAGTGTTTTCAGCTACAATCAGCTACAGTCTTTTAGATCTTTACATATACCGGTAAACGACACATGATTCTGCAACTTGTTTGTCTGCAGATGTCTAAATAGGTGGGACAGGAAGTGATGTGTGGGTGCGTGGGGGTCGGCTGACTCAAGGATTCTCTCTGATCTACGTTGTAGTTTGTGGTTTTACAGTTAAAGCAGTTTTCTCACTGTTGCTGTTTGCAGTTGCTGTTGGGCAACGTGCTGTTAAACCTGTTTTCACACTGGCTACATGAAGTAAACATGTATTTATGGTAATCATTTTTACGCCAATTTGAAGATGATATCTTAAAGCAGATATACAGAGAACAGGCTCCAGTCCTGGAGGAAGACATTTTGACATGTCACAGTAGGTAAAAAGCCAAACACTGCCCTCTGAAACATCATGCTGGCTTGTGAAGGACTACCATGATTATTAAAATAAGTAAACACACAGAGATAATATCAACTAACCCTTTCTCTCCTTATTTGTCCCCAGCTTTTGTGATTTACAACTTCCTGAGTCTGTGCTATGAATACCTGGGAGGAGAGAGCGCCATCATGGCCGAGATCAGAGGGAAACCCATCGAGTGAGTCTCGCACATCCTCTGTTGAAGAATCTGATTCTGAACGGCTGTTAAAGCATGAAACATGTAGACCCTCCCAGCATGGCTCCGTGAGCAGCAGAACTCTGCGTTCTCGTTCATTCCATCACAACTGAGGAATCTATTGCCTTAATTGGCAAATGTTCCCGCAAATATCAGAGACCTCAAGTATGAACCAGGTGTGTTTGGTCCCATCAGGTCCAGCTGCATGTACGGCACCTGCTGTCTGAGGGGAAAGGCCTACTCCATCGGCTTCCTGCGCTTCTGTAAGCAGGCCACGCTGCAGTTCTGCGTGGTCAAACCGCTCATGGCCGCCGTCACCGTCATCCTGCAGGCCTACGGCAAATACAAGGACGGAGACTTCAAGTAAGTGCTGCTGAACAGCAGGGGTGGGAATCGCCAGAGATCTCGCGATACGATATTATCGCGATACTTCGATATTATCGCCATACTTTCACGATACTGCGATATTCTGAGTATTGTGATAACATATATTGCGATTTATTACTTTTTTCAACTTCAAATTATGTCCCCAAAGGAAAACTGTGTCAACAACATGTTTTATCTGAGTTCTTTCTCTGATGTCTCCATCTTTGTTTCGACCAACTTCCTACCAATCACGCAAGCAGACCCGGCACCTCTGCTGACCTCACCAGAAAACAACTCAGCACCATCTAGTGGACTGAAATTTAGGCTTAGATTTAGGCTTTTAGCATGAACAACACCTCTAACATCGGTCTCTCTCTGACTTCTTCTCTCTCGACAGCATTGCGGGCGGCTACCTGTACGTGACCATCGTCTACAACGTCTCCGTTAGCCTGTCTCTGTACGCCCTCTTCCTCTTTTACTTCTCCACCAAAGAGCTGCTCAGCCCGTACAGCCCCATGCTCAAGTTCCTCACGGTCAAGTCCGTCATCTTCCTCTCCTTCTGGCAGGGTAGGGGTAACCTCACGAGACGCAGCATGCTTTTTAAAGATGCTTTTTTATGATCCTTAAGTCTCATCTTGTCATTTGTGGTCAGGCATGTTGCTGGCCATCCTGGAGAAGTGTGGGGCCATCCCCCAGATCGACTCGGCGGAGGTGTCTGTGGGCGAGGGGACGGTCGCCGCCGGCTATCAGAACTTCATCATTTGCATCGAGATGTTTTTCGCAGCGCTGGCTCTGCGCCACGCTTTCACCTACAAAGTCTACATGGACAAGAGTCTCGATTCACAAGGTGAGGAGGGGGAAGAGGGACCCTTACCGTGTGACTTCTGACACCACAACAGAGTTTACTGTTACTAAAGGAAACATCTAAATATTCTCAAATCGCCTTTTGTCTCCGTTTCATCTCCATCTGTTCCAATGTGTTTTCTTTCTCTACTTCATCGCCCGTCTTTTGATCACACCTTGATTTGACTTCGTCCTCTTTATTCTTTTCCATTATTTTCCCCTGTTTCTACACATCCATCTTCATGTGTCTCTTTTCTTCTCTGCTGTGCATAAAGGACCCGTTCCTACATACGGAGAGTTTGGTAGGTTGAACACTGACGATGTTTACTCCCCCCCCGCTTCCTTTTTGTTCATGCTGCCACTGTTTTTAGGTAGTTCTTACTTCTTCCTCCTGTTCCTAAACTGATCATCTTTTACGTTCCCCTTTCTATCCTGTTTTTCTTCCCTCCCCGTCACTGTGAACCATCTCCTCTCTCTAAATCACTTCCACTGTTCTCTTACAATTCCTCCTTTTTTTTTACCCCCAAATTTTTCTTTCACCCATGTCGTCCTTCTGTCCCGCTGTTTAACACCCTCTGAATCACCGACGCCCCGTTCTTCTGTCTTTTCCTCTCCCACCCTTCTCCTCGTCCACTAAATCACTCTTCTTCTCACTCTATTCTCTCTTCTTCTCCTCTCCTTTGATTTGCTCCCACATCTTTGCTTAAATCTCCATAAATCCACCCCCCCCCCCATTATGTTGAACCCACTCTTTTTTCTTTCCCTCCTTTCCTCCCTCTTCTTCCCTTTCTCTCCTCTCACTCACTCCTACATCCTTTTATTTCCTCTCCCCTTCTCTTATTTCAACCTCCTTTGCGCTCTTTCTTTCTCCCGTCCTCTAACTCTCTGGTGTCGCCCGCCTCCCTCAGGCCGCTGTGCCCCCATGAAGAGCATCTCCAGCAGCCTGAAGGAGACCATGAACCCGGGCGACATGGTGCAGGACGCCATCCACAACTTCTCCCCGGCCTACCAGCAGTACACCCAGCAGTCCACGCTGGAGCAGGGGGCGCCGGCGCCCGTCTCCCGCACACTCAGCGCCGTCGGGGGCCGCGGGGACACGGAGAAGACCCTCCTGCTGAGCTCCGACGACGAATTCTAGAGCGGAACCGAATGTTTTTATGGCAGATGGTACTAAACCCTTCCCATGCAGCTGGCCCTCTTGGACGTGTGAGTCATTAGAAAGGTGTGTGTTCGACATTTTTCTGTTTCTGATCGCGAATTCTAGGACCTTCCTGCATAAACATTCATGTAGCCACATTTCTAGAGCGTCTCGGTGGGAACGCTTTCACACGAACCTTTTTCATTTCCTGGCCGACTTTTTTTAAGTTTGGAAAGTTTGTGAGTCACACTCTTACACACTGAGTCATACTTGACTTTTGGAATGAAAGTTTTCTGGCTCGGACGATTTCACATTTCAGCTCAGTCTTGTAGCAATGTAGTCGTCCTCATGGATTTTAATTTTTTTATTTTTCTGGACCTGTATTGCATTTTGAAGGCCCTGTTTTCAGATTGTCATCGGCTGTTTATCAAGCCATGAACATCCTTAAAGTTCAACAAGAATATTTACTCAATGAATGGAAATAGAAAATTTAACTTTTAGTTTTATGAACTTTAAACTTGATATTAATTTGCAGCAATTTTTATCAAATTAGTTTATTTGCAAATGCATTATTGTGCTTCAAACAGAAGCTGTTGTAAGTATCGCAGCAGTCTTGTGGTACAGTCATTAAACTATATAACGGGGAACATGTGTCTCGATAAATTGTAAGACAGCTGGCGGTACCCTGTTGCATTGTGGGATTTTAAGGGATGTCCTTTACTGCATTGTGGGGATGGATTTAAAGGGAAACGTAGTCAAAAACATGAGTTAAACATGAGTTAATGTCAGTTGTATGGATGAACGTGGTCATTGATATTAGTGGGAGCAGATTATAGATTATACAGTACGTCTGCTGCAGGACTGAAGGATTACAGTATACTGGTGTGATGTCAGTGGCTGGGATTAAAGCCTGTTCACTCAGGGAGAGGACCGCTGCAGACCACAATGTAGGTTAACTGGATTGAGGGATGAACACCGGAGGAATGTCGGTTAAAGATAACTTGAGATGCTTGTTCTCTGTAGAGGAGCGCTGGAATTAAACCTTTCTTCATATACGTACATGATTCCAAATGTTTAAATCAAACAAATTCAAATGTTCTCACTTTAGTGTGAAAGGGATTAATAGAGGTCTTGTGCATCATTTTTAGCTGTTCAAAAGATAACTCATTTTTGGACATATTTGAGCAGACGACCAATCGGATTACCAGCAGTGACATCATCAGTCGCGACCCAAACTTTAAAATCCATGCCCCCTGGAGATCTCGCAACATTTTTCCTTTGATAACCAGATGATTCATCAAATAAGTACGAGTGTTAAAAACACACACATACATGTTTATTTCTTAGCAAAAATGTATTTCTGTTTGACTCATTTTGACTATTTTTTGAGCAGTTTAATATCAAGATGATGTCTTTTCAAATATCCCCCTATTTCACCACCAAGTGTTCCTGATTGGCTCCAAATACTTAAGCCAGACTAACTTCCATCCAGATCAAGAGAGCTTTCTGCAGTATGGTGACCGCTGTGTCAGGTTTCAGTGTTGTACGTGTTTCGCTTGTACGGTCTTAAGTTTTTATCTTAAAATATATTTTCTGCACATTTTACAGTGAGTTATGGTAAATTTGAAAGAAAAGAAGCCCTGAATATTAGCACAGTAATATGAGAAGATATATATTATGTTTACCACATTTTCATCTTATGCATTTACAATAGAATCAATATTCTCCGTTAACAGAACACCATTTGTTTGACTTGGATGCTCTTCCAGTCTTTTCTTGTAACTTTTAACTTCCCCGCAGGCAGAGCTGGTTATTTTTATTTTCTTCTTACACTAAATTGAAGTCCTTGAGTCCTCTGAATGAGTCACACGGAGCGTGCCGCCGTGTTTACTGTACCCACTGTCGCCGCCCTGCTGTAGCTCGGCATGAACACCAGGGGCCGCGTGGAAAAGATGCGGACGCTCTTATCTGCGAGCAGACAGCCAGCTATCGCGCACGTTAAGCTTGACTCGCATGTAACTGCTTTGTCTGAGCACCAGTCTGTCACTTCTTTTAATCCTCTCACCAGAGGAGAGAAGCCAGCCTCAGACTGTGGTCATGGGTCTTTTTTAATTTTAAATTGTTCCGCTTCTGCCTGACATCATATTGGAATAGGACAGAAGCCACGTCTGTGCACAGGAGCTGCTATTTTTAGACTGCGCTTAGTGTTGTCTGGATAATTAGGCTGCTACATTTTGACATGGATACACTGACTGAGCGTCAGCCAGCTACAGATGATCCGGTGTTTCTTTTACAAACTAATTTGGACACTTTGAATGCCATAATTCATCCTCTTTCTCTGCTTGTTAAGATGTCCTGGTGTTTATGAATCTAGCTGAAGAAATGCTGCAGACTGATGTTGTAAATAGTTTTACGTGCCGTCTTCAGGGGGGAAAGTATGTTGAAATCGTCATACATGCTCTGAAGATGGAGAGAAAAATACCTAGTTTTGTATTTTTACTAAATCTTTTTTTATTATTTTGATGACTTTTGGTTTCTAGTTGTTTGTATATGATGAAGCTGCTCATGACACTATTATTTCATGTCAAATGGAGACGATATAATAAAAGATATTTAGTCTGGTATGTAAGTTAACAGTTTGTTTTGTTTAAAGCCTCAGTAGGTAAACTGTTTAAAGATCCTCCTCCACGGATACACTCAGCTTTAAATAACTTGTCTGAAAGTATTCTTCCATTAAAACAAGTCAAATACTAATTACTGGTTAACATTTCTTAAAATTGCATTTGCTTCTTCGCCCTCATTGAAAAATCCAGAATGATTGTTTAGATTAGTTTCGAAAGTTGAACCACTGCAATTCCCTTTTTCAGTATATGTGTCACTGGGTCGGACTAAATAAGGACGGTAACGCAGCCTAAAGATTTAATTTCTGCACAACAAAACGTCAAAACCGTACTCTTTAAAAACAAACAAACCGGGCCCATGCTTGTTTTGAAGGCCAAAGCATTTTGGATGAGTGCACTTCCACGATTCACCCACCAGCAGGAGACACAGGCCGTGTTCTCACAGAGAAGGATTAGGAAGCTGTTCCAGACGGGAGGAAGGAAGGCCGTGTGCAAAAGCTCCTCCACAGCGTGCAGGTGAACACAGACGGCCGGAGTCAACTCCACATTGGGCGAGCCATTAGCGGCTTTAAAACGCCCCGGAGCGCAACGTGACCACAAAGCGGCACCGGTGAAACATAATTGATGGTTATTAAGTAGTTTATTTTCTCTTTTCTTTGGCGGCAGGTGAGTTTTGGTTGGCGAGTGACTAAAGGCAAACTAAACTGGTTTCGTAATGACACGTTGTGTGTGTAGCAAAATCACTAACGTTGGCGTCTGTTTGCCGAGTGCTGCTGTAGTTGCTTGGTGAGTCAGCATTATTTTGCATTGTACAGCGGGCAACGTGAAGTGTATCTGAACATAATTTACAGATATTTTGAAATAGGTCATTAAAGGGAGAAATAACACTGCTCACATTTTAAAAAAAAAATGCCATGTAAGCACTTCTAGTCTCACTAAAGTTCATTCAAAAACTCTTGTTTCTACTTTTAACCTCGAGCTTCTTCTGATCCAGAGCGATAACTTGAGCAACACATCCTGTGGATCCCCTTCCCTTTCAACCCACAACCACACCATGTTATGTACAATATGTACAACATTTATTATAATTAATATATAAAATAGACAATGTACTTAAATTTTCACAATAGAAAAAATACAAGTAATAAATACAAAAAAAACTTTTTTTGTTTTGCAAGTATTACAAAACATCCAGCACAGTTTGACAGACGTGAGACGTTAAAATATTGGGAATAAATGCTTTTTTTGCCACACCGATATTCATATAGCTAAATATATGCCTCATATCTTGGTCAACACAGTGTGTTGTGTTACGACGCCTGCTTATAAATGATATTGCGAGCACTATTCAGTGGCCTGGACTCCACGACGGCCGAGCCTGTTGGAGCACATCGTGGCTGAAACGGCTCGACTGATTGAGGTTTTCAAGTGAATAACGCGCCACCTCTCTCAACCTTCTTCCCCAGTCCGCCATGCCTACTTTCTTTCTCCATCGTTCCAACAACTCCTCTACCCTTCCTCTTTCCACCTTTCTTTCCACATTTCCTTTAACATCCTGTGGATCTGCCCAACCAGCCAAATACAGAAGTGACCTTAATTTTTCATACAAACAAACAAAAATCATCATAGAAAAATAATATCCCGCCAAGAATCCACTATGACAAGCCAAGTACAAACATGGTGAGAACACGCACGCACAAAAAAAAAAAAAAAATCATACAGCAATATGGCCATTGGCTTTGAGCATATTTCTACATAGCTAATAATTAACATTTTGTAAAGTAATCATCGTTGCCAAACACAATAATTAGACGTGAGAATATCCCCGGACTAGTCATAAGTAAGTACTTCTGAACACACAGAACATCACAGCACTCGTTAGCTTGTCTTTTCATAACATCTACCTTTAAATACAAATAAAATATAGAATATATCTCTGATAAATGTCACTCAACATTTTCGTCTCTCAACGGCACGTACAAACATTACAAATAAGAACACAAGACGGGAATGTATGCGGCGGATTCGCATCGGATTGAGCGTAATTCCTACCAGATGAGACTCCGCTATTACACATTTGTAGCAAAAACAAAACAAACTGACCAACATCTGTTGTTGGGAGTCTACCAGATATGAAAAGAAAGAGCAGACCGTAGCAAATTTACTGCACAGTGGAGATTGTGAAATGAGCAATGAGGGATTAGAGCTCAGAAATTCAGAGAAAGCCCAAATAAAGAAATGTGCGGTCAACAATGAGCGATTACAGTCTTGTTTTCACCCTTTCCCCTCTTAGGTTTGCATTCTCCTCACTCCCAAATACACTGAAGGCACTGCGTTAATGTGAGGAACGTGTACACGAGCAGTACAAAACTACTTTCGTAGAACAGGTAGGAAGTCACGGCGGATGCATCCAAAGAAAAAAGAAAAGAAACGCCACCGAAACCAACGGGAAGGAATTCATGACTCACAGATTCTGTGTTTTCTCAACCTTGTTCTGAACCGTGTAGCCACTTTTGCTTTCGAAACCCATGTGATCCGAACAGTTGTTAGTCTTCTCCTGTGACCCCCCCCCCGCTCCCACCTGCACGTTAAGTGACACCGTGGTTGGGAGACTCTGCATTAATGACTAACAGAAGAGAATGAATCAGACTTTGGGACATTTTCTTGCACAGTAGCAGAGACAGACGGAGAGGCCTGGGCTGGTTCGAGGAAACAGCTAGTAGCTTCAGCTGAGCAGGGAACATGTACAGTAACGGTGGTTTGTGTCGGTCTGGCTTCAGTCAGAGTCCAGTTAGTCAATGTCTACGCCCCGTGTGGACCAGGGACTGAGTGTGAGGGTTTTTTTGTGCGCGTGTGTGTGTATGTGTGTGTTGACTGTGTGAGTGCATCAGTGCTCGACGCCTCGTTCACATTAATCCGGCTGCATCTTTCTGAACAAATGCTCTGAAGTACATGTCGGCCAACTAAGCCGCAGTGTCCTCAACCAGCATGAGTGGAGGACACCTCGGTCCGGGGCCTTTGCTTTGGAAAACTACACACGGCCGCTGTCGTCGCACTCGGCTCCGTCAACACCGTGTCACGCAGGAATGAATGACTCCTGCTTACGTAAGTCCTATGGAATTTAAAAATGTGAACGAGGCGCAACGCAGACAAGTGCTTAGTATTTTCCTACTAAAGTCGTTTTCCTGTTCTTCGGCATGTGTGTGCGTGTGTATGGCGCATATATAGATATATATATATATATCTATATATGTGCCTGTGTGTGTTTGTTTGCATTGCAGGTTGTGCGTCCCCCCCCCTTCCCCTCCCCCCCAGTCCAGCAGCTCCTTCTAGGACGGCTCCTGATCTCTCTGTGGCTGAGGCTGTGGCGGACTCTTCACGATGGTGATGACCGACGCGGTGTTGAGACGCGGGGCGGTGGCCAGCAGGTTGCCCCCCCCGGCCTCCAGGCCCCGGGCGAACCTCTGGAGGGCGGCCAGTCGCGCGCCGAGCCCCTCCAGCTCTTTCCTCATGCCGGCGTTCTCCGCCCCGAGCCTCTCCACCTCCCTCTGGAGCTCCGTCTTCTGCAGCTCCAGGGCCTCGCGCTGGGACACGCGCTTCACTCGGCAGCTGGCGGCGTAGCCCCGGTTCTTCAGGGTGCGCCGGCGCTGCTTCAGCTTCTGGATCTCGTCGCGGGACATGCCGCGCAGATGCAGGTTCAATTCTCGCACCGTGAGGGACATGAGCTCGTTGTCCGACAGGACGGGCACGTTCTCGCCGCACTCCTGCTTCACCTGGAGAGAAAAAGAGTGACGGTGGAGAAGGAAGACAAGACAAAAATACGACCAATGGCGTTAAAGAATAACTGACAGGAAGGAGACCAAAACTTATTTTCAAAATAGACAGTCAAGGGCTATCACATGACTGACTGAGTTTTACCTTCAGGGCTTTGCTGCTTCTTTCTGATGTCATGATCCGACTGTCTCCGGCCTCTCCAAAACACCAGTCAACACAGATACGGACACTCTGAAAGAACAGAAACAGGACACGCACACAAAAAAATAAGTATGTTGTGACATGTGACTTGCGAATCATGCCGTTTTTTGGTTCAGATCTGGCCTGACATTCACCATCCGCTCACAAGACAGCCAGTCACGATAAAGAAAAAAGGAGAACCCGCAGATCTTTCATGCTTCTCCAAACTGCTGCTCTCTCATTAAACCCTGCGGTTTGATATTAAAAGGAAGAGGAGGTTTTGAAAGCGACGCGCCAGCCTCGGTTAGCTGGAATGGCGAGGAGGAAGTTCTCGTGCGTCTGCCCTTTCAGTTGCTCAAAGCAGGTGTCCTAACCAATCCCCTCAGCACTTCCTCTTGTCAACACAACGCCAACGGTTCAAAGCTTTCATTGTGACGTCTATTCCTCACCGTTACAAGAGACATTTAAGTGAAATGGAACACAACATTACAATAACCACTAAACTAGAAAACCGCTGAAACTTTTCTATAATGCTTTTTTCCTTTAAACGTATAAATCATAATAAAAATAGGAGGCTAGACACCGAGATCGGGTAAGTTTGCACACACTTTAATTGCTGCTGTACCAACCTGTAACAGCAGCAGTGAGAGTTTGTTTAAGTGCGTTTGGAAACGATCTCCCGTTGTTCTTACTGAACGCTTGACACAGACTGCGCGGGGACTTCCTATACTCGCCTTAAGGTCAGCTCGCGAATGTTGTTGTGTGGGATTAAAGTCCAACATCTAACTGGGCCAGCCTTCTTGACTTCTTCTCTGTGTTTTAGATCGCTGTCATGCTGATGTAAAAAAAAATGACTCTGCACTTAAACTTGAAGCTGTTTTAGCTATTTACCAATTTCGCCTCCATTGACCACATGCTGTCTGTTGACGAGGGGCTACAGTGTGTTGACTGTGTTTAGCAAAGACATCTTCTGACATTGGCATTTAATTAAGTTTTACTTTGACATTATCAAACCACAGGGTTTTCCCCACATGGCTTCGGGAGAGTGAAAGTGTGATACAGTGTACTTTCACATGTATTGCAACAGTGGGTTTTCTTCTTGACTTGCTTTCATTACAATCACGACCCGTCATATAGAAGGATATTACACTGTTATAAACGAATTAAAGGCCTTTTTGTTTAAGGAATCAAAACTGTGAAATCTAAAAAGGTAAGCACGTGTGTAGAGAGAGAGAGCAGCACGCATTCCAGTGGATGTAAAGCGAAGGCTTGATGTGTGCCGCTCTCCAGCAGCATGTCAGAAAACAAACTGGACTCCCAGCAAGGTAACCATGCTGCCAGGCAGGAGGGAGGAGGAAACGTAAACGCAAAAGGAGTCATTAAAGTTAGTCACATTTCGTCGGTTTCATTTATAGGGCCCTCGAGCTCAGTTTCAAAAATCCAATTTCCGTAAAAACTTGACGACATAATAGTAGAATTGGGCGTTAACGGTACATGTAGGCCTTAAACTCGTGTACGGTAGGTGTTGCTCCATATACAAGACGTTATGGTAACCCTAACCCTTTGCTGACATTTGACTGCATTTCCCGACATGCGTGGGATGTGGAGGTTGCAGGAATAGCGGTTGTCCGACCAGCCCGGCTGTAAACCCATGAGACCGCCGTTTCGTGAAGTCAGGGTGATTCAGCAATAAAGCGTTCAGCTCAGCTCCTCAAAGACCGCCAGTCAGTCCAAACACAGAAAACACAGCTGCGACCACGTCTCTCTGTATTTGTCCAAACAAGCACAGCATGTCCACGATGGCACCTCACTATAAATACCACTTAAGACGACGTACTTTTCGGCTCCCAGAGTGGTACGCAACAAGTGAAACGCAGCGCTGCCAAAGCTACAACTAACGCTAGTTAGCGGGGTTTGTAAAGTGAAACACCCTCGTATGAATCCAGTTTGAATTCAAAATGACTACAAAAACAAAATAGCGAACAGGGACCACCTCTGGAAACATGTATCTAGCTACGCTACATCCAGAATCCACCCGTATCCTTATACGGAGAGGAGCTGGCCAGCTTGCGGTGACGGCGCCGCTGCTATATAGTAAACAGCCATCACGAGTGCCCTCGACATCCATTTTAGTAAGACTTTAAATAATACATTTAGATTGTTTTAAAACGTACAGTTACAAAGAAGGAAGTGGGGGCATCATTTGGCTGTCAGATGTTACAAGTATAGAGGCTTAAATGTGAAGCGCGGGGCCAAATTACGAGCATCATCTTAAACATGCTAGTAATGTTAACTGTTAGCACCTAGCATCGGCGGCTTCTGACGAGCTAACCTAAAGGAGATTAAAGCAAACAGCTGCCTGCTCACTTGTCCTTGGTTGGTTGGCCAGTCCCCGGCGCAAAGAAGTAGTCTAGTGTTTGTCTGTCGCCATCACCTTCCAGCGGAATATTTTAACGTTTAATATTTAGTAAAATAATATAATTTACCTGCTGGGTCGACGCGACGCTGGCGACAAAATGTCAGTCCGCCTTTTCCCGGAATTACTCCGCTGCTCTCTGAGGTTGGATTCTTTCATTCACAAAAAACACAAGCGACCATGACGTCAGGTCTGAAGAATGAGGGCGGAGCCAACTCCGCCCCCGCGGCGTACTCCGGGAGGATGTAAACAAGGAATCCCTTCGTCCCAGAACTTTTCCATGACCAGGCCCCCTTTCGCTGTTCCAAGCAACAACAACTCTTCTGAAAAAAAGGCAAAAACACTGGGAAAGGATTGAGAGTCACCCTTTGCTGACACAAGCAGTATAAGCTATAAGATGGGGAAGTTAAAAATCAGGCAGAATCCAACAACAAAAACAAATACTGAAGCTAAAACACACACTACCCACAAACACATGTGTACTCATACTTTACAGTTTGGCATTTCATGAAAAGTGCATTTATAGGAGATTAGATTTCCCTGCTGCATGACAGACAATCAGTAGAGGTGGTCCATTATGTGTTTGTTTTTCTAACTGAGGAATTTTTATTAATTGTCAAGGATTATAGCGTTGGGACTATTTTATTATATTTAGTTACACGTTATATAGGGATATTTTCCCGTAACCTAATACATAGAAGACAAAGCATGTATCACAAATAGCCTACTTCAGAATATACTCAATTGAAGTACATATCTACAAATGTATTTTTAATGTTTTAATGTACCTGTAGTTGCAAATGTGTGTTAAACATTGGGAGTAGGAGCAACGGTTCTACTCTGACCTATATTGTACATATTCTGAGAAAAATACCATTCATTGGTTTGTCCGATGTAGCTAGCCTGCATTTGAGCTGAGTGAATATTATTGTTATATTTCATGACTGTTTTCCAGCATCACTAACATGCAAAACGGTGGCAACTTTGGTCACATCAAACATGAAAATAGACCATATAACAATAGCCATAATTTGATAACCCTTTTCGCTATGTTGTTGTGCTTAATACTCGTTTTAACAATGTACTAGTGTTCCAACCCTTCGTTCATGCTCTAAAAATGCTTATTTATTGTTCCAACAAAATACAGGTGTTTTATAATATAACAATCTATAATACTTACATTTTTGAAAGAATACATTTATATCTGCAATTAAAACAAGCTGTTCAAATCTCAGGTTGATTGATTTATCTGACTACTTGGACTCACTGCTAGCCAAAACAAACATTCTTCACATACACTGCAGGCTGCAGTCGGACAGCCTCAACGACAGGGGGCGCTGTTTGTTTCTAGATGAAGTACAAACTGACCCCTAACCTGCTGTCGTCACGTTTTCCCACTGTGACCTCGGACTGTCGTTGAACAGATGCACGCCTCCTAGCATTTAGCTTCGATGAAAACCTGGTGGAAGTCATCCGAAACACACTGAACGGACTGTCGGCTTCACGGTGTTTTCTAGCGACTTTTCCCCACCGTGCGCAAAGCTGATCCAGGCCGACAGAGAGGAGCGGGCTAGCAGGAGACATGGCCGCGATCGAGGAGCTTTCCCCCGCTGCGGGCCCGGTGTCCACCCGGCCCCCCGAGGACGAGATTGACGACGACGAAGATGAAGATGTTAGTGGCTAGTCATTCTGTGGTATTTCGGAAATGTGAATGAAAACAAATAAAATAACACAGAGTCGCTCTGTTCTTTCTGGGCTAAAGTATGACTAGCTAACACGGATGTACCGATGCTAATTAGGTAGCACCTGGGGTGATCAGGCTGTGACAAACCCTGTACGAGTCCATGGTCTGTTACAAGCTTATTGCTATAGCAATTGTGAAATAGTTAAAACATTGTTTGATCGAACTACCAGTGATTCCACTCATGTCATGTCAGTAGAAACATAATGTATCAGTGTTAACATCAGCCAAACCAACCTGTAACAAACTTCAGTATGGACCATATAGGGGGAAAAAAAACGATTTAGATTTTGAATGTATTTTTTCTTCATGCCTTTATTCATATGAGATGCTGCTTGAGTGCTTACTCAGTCATTTTGTATCACAAGTGTCATGTCTGACGTGTGTCTCCTTCAGCTGGACGAGACACTGATGGAGAGGTTGTGGGGCCTGACCGAGATGTTCCCCAACACAGTTCGCACTGCTGCTGAAGTGTCTGCACTCTGCTCTGTCTCACTGGCCAAGAAGTTTTACAGGTGGACCCGAAGTCTCACACTTTGTCACTGCAGGAATTCATACAGAGTGTTACAGTAGCCCAGTGGATCAAGAGATGAACTACTAATTCATAGGCCTGATCCCAGCAGCAGCCAGTGGTCCTGTCTTTGTTTTACGAAGTTAGACTCACATCTTACCAAACAGTTACACATTGTAAATCACTGGAGGCTCATCTTAAAAATCAGAAACTAATCAGGTTTTTAAACTTGTTCCAGTTTTTCCCGCTCGGCTCTCTGGGTCGGTACTACCTCCTTCATGATCTTGGTGCTGCCTGTTGTGTTCGAGACGGAAAGACTACAGCTAGAGCAGCAGCAGATACAACAGCAGAGACAGGTGAGCGTTCCTGTGCATGTACGATAACCAGTAGCTAAGAGATGGCCACAAACACTTACGGTTTTACAGGTGTGGGGAAGCAAGCGTTGACGCCGAGGACTGGTCGCAGTATGAACAGGGATTTGCAATTTCTAATGTGCTGTTTGAGTACACCGGTGAGCAACCTGAACGATCGACTCTTTCGCTTCCAGATCCTGTTGGGGCCCAACACTGGAATGTCTGGCGGGATGCCGGGCATGATGCCTCCTGCACCTGGCAAGATGTGAGACACGGAAAAGGGCCGACATGAACCTGAGATCTGCTGCTCAGCGGTACAGCTGGGGGAGGCCGGTCGCAAGGAGAGACAGAGAGACCGTGGAGAAGGGCAAAGAACTGCAGTTTAGAGAAAAGAGAAGCAAAAGCTGGATGTCAGCAGCATGAAAGGCCCACTCCAAACATATTGGATTGGAAGGAGGATGTGATGCGATTCTGACACTTCTCTCTCACTGTCTCTCCTTACTCCAACATCATGCAGAGACTTATTTCCAGGAGCACTGCTTCTGTTTTCTTTTTCATTTTTTAAATAAATCAACATGAATAATTTGTTCTTTAGGGGATAGCAGGTATAAGTGGATACATTGAAAGCAAAAAGGTTACCAACCGTATGTCTCGGTTTTTGCAGCCTGAAGAACATATGTGCTATACTCACAGTATTTTAGCAGTTTTGTTCATCGTCATCTAACGGGACAGGTCTGATGCATTGTGAACCGCACTGTAAATGCTATTCATACACGTGGTCGACAGGATGGCCTCTTGAAGTTCGACAAGATAAACATCACTCTTTTCTATGTGGCCCATTCCTATGTGTGCATTTGTCACAGTTCAAATGTAGACTATCTACAGTGTGTATGATGGAGTGCAATGTCTCTCACATCAGTTATTTGATTGATTGCATTGCTCTAGTTTTAAGCAACAGATTGTATAATGCAGCAACACCAGATTCCATGGTGTTAAATTATTCAAAGATTGTTGGGTCCTTTTCTCTTGATGGTGTGTGTGAAGAGTGAAATTATATTGTCATTGAAGACGGGACACATGTCATACGGTTTTGGACAAATATGGTGGTTGAGGGAAAACGTATGCTAAATATTTCAATGTTGTTCTGACATGTCCAGTCTGCGTTGTTATTTTATGTTCTCTTTTGACATGTGAATTTACAATCTCTTTCCTCTTTTCAGTAAGCAAACACATGTCTCTGTTTTCTGTTCAACATGATTGCGGTAATTAAAACACCAAATCAAAAGGAAAGTTAAGAGTTTACTGTCAGCACGTTTGTTTTGTGTCGTCAAACAGCAAGTAGGGATTTATGAATGACAGACCAGGCTAAGTTATATTATTATTAAAGACGTTAACAAATAATTCATTCAAGTTTTATAATATCAAAATGAGGGTAAATGAATGTAAGAATATTTTTCAATGAATACTTATGATTTTATTTACAAATTGTAGATATATTTTGTCAAATATAAGTATTGGACTCAAATTCCTTATACATCTTTTGACAGCAGACATTTTTACTTTTCATAGCAGGAAAAGCACACGTGCAATCATGACATTAATTATTGTGATTACCTAAGACCTGGAACCTGAGCAACTAAATATAATGCAGCCATAATTGATGTTATTATGAAAACGTGTGCTTGTCCTGCTGTGGCATATCAACATGTCTGCAATGAAAATGTTCCATTATTGTAGTCGCGATGACACCCTAAAATAATAATCAATTTTCAGAATGCAGCACATGCATTTTCAAGCACTATAAAGAGTAGTAAATACAGAATATCTCTGCACACATTTTGTAATGCCTGTGTCCAATGCTGCATTCACTGCTCTTTTTCAGCCCAGTCTTTTGAGTGATAATGGGAACGTGTTCTCTTTTGGCTCAGATCAGTAACTAATGAGCATTTTTGAAAATCACTATAACTTATAAACACTTTAAACCCAGTTATGAAGTTGTACAGGTTCCCATTTAAAATCAATAATTGTTGGCAATGTCACGATACATCCATAGTTTATGTTCGTTCAATTGATAAATTTATAATTTCCGACTGCACCTGAACGGACTAAAATCGCGAATTCCCGCCGGTTGCCTCACGCGACCTCCTTCAAGAGCCAAAGAGCACTGCCTTTTAACTTAAGATAGTATTTTTTTAGTCAGTATCTCTTGTCGTGTTGTTGCTAACGCTATTTAACAAGAATATATCCTAGTTGTGATAGTTTTACTGACAGTCTTGTTGATGTTGTGAGCAGCTGATAGACAAGAGTAACAGCTAATTAGCTATTAATAGCAAGCGTTAGCTACGTTAGCATTTACACAGACAGGTTAGCATTAGCTACATTAACTTAGCTGACCCGGGCTAAAGATACTTGCTGATTGACAGCAACTGAATCAGCCAAAATCCGTTTTATCGTCAACGTTTAACCCACACTACATTGAAAATGAAAGCTGCAGATGATCAGGTTGTTGATGAGGATACTAGTTTTCAGGATGATGAGGTAAGATAATATATTGTAGCATTTTAATTTATCTGGCCTTCTATTACTAGACAAATCCCCCACATCTGTCAAACATTTGAAATGACCAAGCTGACCAGAATCAATTTATATTCATATATAGATTTTTTTTAATTATTCATAACAATAATTTAGGTAAAAACACTGTATGACAACAGTGTGACAGTCTAATTAATACAAATGTATTACTAAGTTATATTACAAATGTTTTTTTATGGTAAATCTTCCCAATAATGAAGTTTACTTCTCAGCGACTAACTCATGTCGATTTTCTTTGTCTTCAACAGGAAACCTTCTTCCAAGACATTGACCTCCTACAGAAACATGGGATAGTGAGTATACAGCAGGGCTGTGACACAGTCAGAGTTTCTCATCAGATCAAAAGTCAGTTGTCTCTGTCAATATGTCTCTGTCCTTCCAACCTGTGACCACAGAATGTGGCAGACATCAAGAAGATGAAGTTAGTGGGTATCTGCACAGTGAAGGGGATCCAGATGACGACTAAGAAGGCTCTGTGCAACATCAAGGGCCTGTCAGAGGCAAAAGTGGAGAAGATCAAGGAGGCTGCTGGGAAAATGCTGGTAAAACAGGATTTTCTACTCGTGAATTTAATGTCATTCTTCAACCTGGACCACGTTATTCTGGTGGCCTTAAGACTGAATTACTTGAGACTATTTTTTTGTATTGGATAATTTTCTTTACATTGTAGAATGTTGGTTTCCAGACCGCCTTTGAGTACAGTGCAAAGAGGAAGCAGGTGTTCCACATCACAACCGGGAGCCAGGAGTTTGAGTTAAGATTTACTCTTAACATTGATAACAAGTATTTACCAGATGCACTGACACTTACAAATGATGTTTGGCTTTACTATAATATGTATTTGGCTGGTATGGTAAAGTTTTCCACATTGGGATTAACCAGCAGATGCTGTGCCTCGGTGGATAAAGACTTTTAAGTTAGTTTCTCTGATTGTGAATCTGTTAAAAATATTCCTGATTGTAAGTAAACCTTTCATCTCTCCAGTAAACTCTTGGGTGGAGGTGTAGAGAGTATGGCTATCACGGAGGCCTTTGGAGGTGAGGAGATGTCTTCCTACCGCTAAATATACTGTGTATGCTTATATTGTTTTAACATCACTCAGTTTTCTGCACTGGCTCAAAACTATCACGACACTATTTCATCCGACAGAGTTCCGCACAGGGAAAACCCAGCTGTCTCACACATTCTGTGGTAAGTTAGGAGCCTTTTTTGAAAATGGCTGCCTCAAAGTGAAAGATAAAACAACACCGTGCAAGTCAAATAAAACAGATGTTGTTTTGTCCAGTCACTGCTCAGCTGCCAGGCGAGGATGGCTACCCGGGCGGGAAAGTCATCTTCATTGACACAGAGAACACCTTGTATCCTCGTAACGATTGGAACAACCGTACGGCGTGTGTGCTGTGCACTTTGGTTGGTGTTTCAATCGACGGCTCCCTTCACTGACGTATCATGTGTTTATTTGTTGTCCCAGGAAGAACCCTGGCGATAGATAGCGCTGCATTGCCCCATACATATCATCCTACCACCTGCTGATTTAGAAAACATCTTTATGAGAGATGTTGCTCCAGAAGTCGTCCTAATGTGACGATACAATGACCGTTCATGTGTGTATCAGTAGGTATTCTTCGCGTTGTTCTGTGTCACTTCATCCTTCACTAGCACCTTGACTCTGGTCCAAGTCGTCCGGACCGACTGAAAGACATCGCCGACAGGTTTAATGTGGACCACGGTGCTGTGCTGGACAACGTGCTTTACGCCCGGGCCTATACCAGTACGAACACACACTTCCTTTAGACCAGAGAACCTTTGGACACATTTGTGGTGTGCAAAGGAAATTTAACTTTTGTTCTTTTTTCTTCTCAGGTGAACACCAGATGGAGCTGTTGGACTTTGTAGCTGCCAAATTCCATGAGGAAGGAGGAGTCTTCAAACTTTTGGTGAGGATCAGAATGGACTCAAGGAACTTATTCACATATTCATCATATTCATGGTTGTACTTCCCCCTCTCTATTTTAGTAGTGCTCTGTGAAGCTAAGCATGAATTCCTCCCTGTTGTCAGATCATCGACTCCATCATGGCTCTGTTCAGAGTAGACTTCTCTGGTCGAGGCGAGCTGGCTGAGCGGCAGCAGAAACTGGCCCAGATGCTCTCCAGGCTGCAGAAGATCTCTGAAGGTCTGAACCAGGACTGTGCTCTCACAAACATCCGCCATATATATATATAATAACTGGCACGTACAGGGAATATCTGCAGAAATGCATAAAGTATAAAGGAGTAATGTTCCAAATAATGACAAATGTTTTAGGATTTTGCCCATGTCTGGTTTTCATTTCTGTTTTTCTTAGAGTACAACGTAGCAGTGTTCATCACCAACCAAATGACAGCTGATCCCGGTGCAGGAATGACGTAAGTCATTCCGAATAAATCCGACACGTTTCGTGTTTGTAATTCTGTTTCAAGCTTTGATTTGATGTTTCTTTGTCTGCCCTCGTTTTAGGTTTCAAGCTGATCCCAAGAAGCCGATTGGTGGGCATATCCTGGCCCACGCCTCCACCACACGGATCAGCTTGAGGAAAGGGCGTGCGGAGATGAGAATTGCCAAAATATTTGACAGGTAGTTGGCTGTTTTATTTTGGGGAATGCAGGATTTTTTTTTTTTGATTCAGTCAATTATGACGCACAGCACATTGTTATGTTAAAGGTTCAGCTGACTTTATCATCTGCCATGAGCGAAAAGGATCTCGCAGACAAGATATCACAATAAAACACATTAAATAAGAACACATGTGTGCAAACATCAGCCTGAGATCAGAACAACCAGCCAATGAATCACAAGCCATTCACTGTGAAGAGCTATTAAACATGCACACTTCATTCAGTACATAAATCTCATGCAAACGAACACATCTCATTTAACATGTTTACAAGAAAACCCACGATCTGTAAACTGTAAAAGAAAACAAACCAATTAGTATGTTTTCTCTCGTAGCAATTTTATTAAATACTTTAGCATGTCTGCTGCAAATTACAGTTGACCTTTCACTTCCTTTTACCATGATGTCAGATGACATGTGATTTTCCGTATCCTGATAGATGGTGTGATATCACAACCAGGTCTTCTGCATATTATCAAGCTCAAGGCCTTGGACTTCGTTTAACATCGTTTAACTTCGACTGTGTGTCCTCAAGTAATATCCCACCCCAAAGCTTATCTTGTGATTTGAGTATTAAACACTCCATTTTCAACATGAGCCTATCTTTGTACCTGCTCATTATCAGCATAGTCCTAATATGAAAATGTATCTTTAAACACACCGTTGGTGGTTCTAGCGTGGTCTGAATAAATTAAAAGGGGATGCTTAGACTAGATTGTTAAGGGCTTTAACCTGGTCTGAGAAATGAACTCAGACCTCAGTTTTATTTGAACAGCGAAAATATTTTGGACTCACATTTGCTCTCTCTCTCCTTCTTGATATCCTCCAGTCCTGATATGCCTGAGAATGAGGCCACTTTTGCCATCTGTGCCGGAGGAGTTAGTGATGCCAAAGAGTGAAGAATAAAAGGAGAAGAATGTTGACATAGTCCTCTGTTACCATCGGTTTAAAGTTATTTCACGTATTTTTAATGGATTTATTTATTGAGTTTCATAACTTTTATATAATATATTAACTTCTTAAAGTTACACTGGCAATCTTGTACCATGGTACTTTTGATGTATTTATTCTACACTTTGTTGTATTTTTACTGTGTTTTGATGTTGGAATAAACACCAAAAAAGTCAAGACTCTGTTATGCACTTTTTTTCAATAGTATATAGTTCCTGAGATCGCTCAAATTACCGACAGAGATAAGAATGTGAAGTTAGCGGTAACGTGACGGTACAGTGAGCAGAAGTCCGGTGCTGGCCTCTCGCGGTGTTTGCAGGACGTGCAGCGGCTGTACGCCACTTCTCGTCGGCTACGGGATCCATATGCTTGCGAAAGCAAGGCTTAACAAAGCGATGGCAACTTCACCAAATGTGCTGCTAAGAGTCTAAAACACACCGGTAACTCAACGCGTCTTCACGGAACTCTAAAGAACCACCCACCTCCCCGGTAGCGGAAAGCTTGTCAACTCCGGTGAAAGGAGCGATGGACCCGAGAGACACAGCCCCGGATTCGTGGGAGCTAGAGGAGGATGCCGAGGCCCCGGCTGCCGCAACGGAGCTCCCGGCCGCCTTCGCTGCTCTCAACGTGAACGCCAAGCCCTTTGTACCCAACATCAACGCCCCGGCGTTCATACCGACCGTGTTTCAAGCCAGCGCCGTGGAAATTCCGGCTTCAGACGGTGAGAGAACGGCCCGACAAGCTGGCTGGAAGTTAGCTTAGCTCGCTTGCTAATCCAGCTACGTTAGCATTCCTCTGTGCTCGGACCAGCCACGGTGCCACAGTTATCGCGTTTCCGCTAACGAATCAACAAGTCGGCTCGAGTATTAGTCGTGTGTTATAGTGGCGCAATAGCTGCTTTATAACTCGGTAACGGCCGCAAACAAGACGTTAAAACCTGTGAACACGCTGTGTCAAATGAATATTTATGAAAGTTTGACATGCTTTGCTTTCTCACTTCAAAGGTGCCCCGGATACAGTTGCCAGCATGGAGGTGGCAGAAACAGCAGGTACGCACGAGTCACAGTGGTGTTAAGGTTATCGCGTTACTGATCAGGTTAGGGTTACGGGCTCAGGTGTGTGCATTTACCTGCAGCCAGATTTGACAATCTCACACCAGACCTCGTGCAGACTGGGAGAACAAGTGTGCTCGTGACTTGTAAGTTAACTTATGAGCCATATTTGGCAGAGGTAATCCTATGTGCGCGAGGCCTACGTATAATATGATGCAACCTAACTTGTCCCTGCTCGAAATAGACTTACCATTGGCCCATAGTGGGGTGTGTGTGTGAGGCCTGCTGTTTGTCAGACCAACTTTAATATGTTCCACCACTTTGTGCTGCCTAGTTCTAATATGCCTGAGTCAGGCAAAGTCAGATGCGGTGGGCCTCTACTCGAGTTACAGAAAAGCTGGTGGTGTTTTTGTTTTCTAATAAGAGTGACACAAGGGGGGGTCTTTATATGACACAGGCATGCTCCATGTGTGCAAAATGGGATCTCATTCCAAATGTGGTAAAAGGTTGGTAAAGTTTGGAATACACATGAAACTGACAGAAAGGATTCACTCATGATCAGACTGCAGGTTTTTATTCCAGCCAAAAAGTATGTTATATCATTACTTAGTTCCTCCAAGCTGTGGGTTGCCTTTAGCATCCACACCTGGCGGAGAAATAACAGGTGTCGTGAATGTGTATGGTTCCAGCAGCTTCTATGGTTCCAGCAGCTTCTATGGTTCCAGCAGCTCCGGTGGAGAATGGCGGCACGGAGGCAGACATGACCACAGAGGAGGAGACGTGGGAGCAGAAGGAGGAGCCTGGGGGAGAAGGAGAGGGAGGAGGAGGAGGAGGAGGAGGACGACAGGAGGACCTGGGTTCAGGAGGAGCCTGTGAAGAGGGCACCACGAGGATTGAGGACGAGGAGATGATGGAGGAGGAAGAGGAGGAGATGCCCATGCCCAAGGTGGCGCCGGGCCCGCCCAACGCCCCCAAGAAAGAACATGTGAACGTGGTCTTCATCGGTCACGTGGGTGCGTCTCGTGTGTGTGTGTGTGTGTGTTTGTCTTTCATTGATCTTAGAAAGACTGTGGACTGTTTTATTGACCTCGCGATGTTTGTGTCTGGTAGATGCCGGTAAATCAACGATTGGAGGACAGATCATGTGAGTAATCCATTGTTCGTGATCTGTGTTGCCTGATCACAGGGCTGCACAATGGATAACAACATCTAGTATTTATCTTAAACTCGTAAAGTGACCCTTTTTAGTTCATTTGTAATTTAATTAAACCGTGTCAAACAATTAAAATCCATGTTAATTGTCGGCTACAATGCAACAGGTGGCCTCTTATACAGCACAGTGTTTTCCAGTTCAATTTTTGCCTCCATAATGACAAAGATACAATAAATAATGCTCCGACCACGTGTCCATTTCTTTGTTTTCTCCTTTCTAGGTACTTAACTGGAATGGTGGAAAAGCGAACCCTGGAAAAATATGAAAGAGAAGCGAAAGAAAAGAACAGGGAGACATGGTGAGGGCGGCCATCTTTATGTTCTTGTCTAAAACCAGCATGCATTTGATTGTGTTAAGTATGAACATATGGGAACAAATTGCAGTAAGCCGCTTAAAGTATATTAATGAAAGCGTTACATTTGACCTATACCACATGTTGTTTTGCATGTTTTTCAATGGGAATCATTTAAGCAAATATCACAACGGTTTTGATGATAACAGGCTTGTTTGGCCCTCGGCAATCTCACGTTGCTCATAGCAGAGTTATGAATAAGTGAATACGGTTTGTTGCAGGTACCTGTCGTGGGCGCTGGACACGAACCAGGAGGAGAGAGACAAAGGGAAGACGGTCGAGGTCGGGAGAGCTTACTTTGAGACGGAGAAAAAACACTTCACCATCCTGGATGCCCCCGGACACAAGAGCTTCGTCCCCAACATGATTGGCGGAGCGTCACAAGCCGACCTGGCAGTCCTGGTGAGACGGACAGGGACATGAAAGTACCGCTAGCTAGCCCTAAACCTCAGACACACAGACCAAATCCTGTACTGACTGAAGTTATTTATATTTATATCTTGTACAAAAAGCATATACGTCCATGGAAGCTTCTCAAACCACCTCAGCAGCATATTCCATTTTCCAATGCCCCTCTTTGTTATATATTCTATGAATATGTTCTTTAAAATGCCACTAAATGCTGGAATTCCCTCTGCCTCTGGTATTGGTTCGTATCAGGTGATTTCGGCAAGAAAGGGGGAGTTTGAGACCGGCTTTGAGAAGGGTGGACAGACACGGGAACATGCCATGCTGGCTAAAACGGCCGGAGTCAAGCACCTCATTGTCCTGGTCAACAAGATGGATGACCCCACAGTCCACTGGAGCCTAGACAGGTGAGCTAGGACGTTTGGGGGGGGGGGGGAAGATGCGTGTTTTATTTTGGCTTTAATGCCGTGTCGGTGGTCTGTTTTATTCAGATGTTCCCACAAGACTTCTGGCACATTCTTTTGGAAAGATTCATGCATATTTTAGTAAACAATCATGTTTTTTTCCTGACTTTTCTGCAGGTATGAAGAGTGTAAGGAGAAGCTGGTTCCATTTCTAAAGAAGGTGGGCTTCAACCCTAAGAAGGACATCCACTTTATGCCTTGCTCCGGACTCACAGGTTCCAACCTCAAGGACCCCGTACCCGAGTGCCTCTGGTACACGTAAGTGGGCTCTGGGGGTGCGTTTGTATGGCAGTGCAAATCCCGGTGAAACTCCAATCCTTCCCATTTGATTGGACCGCTTAAAAGTGGGCGGGCTCAGAGTGTTGCTCAATACGGAGCCAAAGACAGTAGGTAGAAAAGGATCACGGTTGTGTTTATTTATCATTTTACATGTGAGGTTTTGTTTGTATTTGTTCTTAATGCAATATCTTCTGCTGCTTCTGTCCTGATCCACAGCTGTGCTTTGATCCAAACCTTTTCTAAATCTGCCAGAACACTCTTGAAATAAAAGTCATAGTTTTCACACAACTCGCACAGTCAGCCGTGGTCGGACACAGTAGTTGCACTCATGAAGATATTTCTGACTGTTTTATGATTTTCTTTTTTTGATTTTTTTATGACTGGTGATTTTCTTTGTTCTTTACCAGGGGTTTGCCATTTATTGCCCATCTGGACAGTTTGCCGAACTTCACCAGATCCAACGATGGACCAGTCAGGCTACCTATTGTAGACAAGTACAAGGTGAGCAGCTGGAGGCCGTTTGCTCTCTTTCTAAAGAGAGGAAAACCCAAATCCGTGTGCAGCTCTTCTTCTCTGCTGCACCGTGTGGGCGACACATTTCTTTTGGTTTTCGTTCCTTTGGCCAAAATCTGTTTATGTTCCCTCTGCAGTTTGTCATTCTCCTTCCGGTTGGGCGTGTATCCAAGAGCAAACCAACATGCTTACACACACACACACACACACTGCAGCCTCTGCAAAGTCATTTCTCTTTAAGATAATTCAGCGTCTTGGCACTTGCCTGAGTTTAGATGTTGGAAGCGGTTCAACACATTCTGTCAGTGTTGGTGGAGTTATTTTGGAGCTGCCTCAGTTTTCCCTGCATTAATCATCTTTCTCTTTTCCACGTCTCATCTTTTCTCGTTATCCTCTTGTCTTTAAGTTGTACAAATACTCCTCTCGCTCTCTCTCTCTGTGATTTGCATAAGCGGTTGTATGATTAAGTAGTCTCAACTGGAGTTCTTCCTGGTGTAAGGGGGGATTATGGATCAGTAAACTGGGTGCCGCATACTAACGGTCCAGGATTTCCATACAGCAAGCGGATCCAGCTGTGGATAAAACAATTATTACCCCTGATTATTTTGGGAGGGATACTGGAAATCCCGGTTGTCAACCGCAGTCAAAAATCCTCTTCCAAATTTGTACTTTATTCTAACTGTGTTCTTGAAACTGTGGTTCTAGACTGCTACACACAAACACATCATTTCACCCACAAAATGACCATTTGTACATCAATCACTTGCATTGAAGTTAAATGTGGCCCCCATTTACTTCAATTCATCTCACATGCTTCCAAGATGAATTGAAGTGAACGGGTGCCGCTTTTAACTTCAATTCATCACGGCCGTTCTCCACTTTTTTTGTCTGTTGTGGAGGCATGCGAGAAGGACTTTTTCTTAAAAAATTCAAGGTAACACGGGGGGAGCAATTGACACAAATGGTAATTTTGTGTGAAAAGTATTCCTTTGATGGGTTGAAGATGCTTCTGTGATAAAGTTACACAAATACTGCGTAATGGACAATAGTGCGAGAGAAAGCAAAAGTGATCAGTTGCTCTCATACTGGAGGTCAACAGTAAGCGTCGGCATTAAAGTCCCATTAGCCTGCTCATATTTGCCTGCTGGATACATGGTTTTCATTGGACAGTGACAAAATGCTGTATTTCCCACTATGACGTTTACCTCTACTGTTATGGTCCCGCACTCATAACACAGGACGCATAACACAACGAATAAGCATCAAGTCACTGAAACGCTCTGATCCTTCCTTCTGAACTTGGCGTTTGTGTCCTTGCAGGACATGGGCACAGTTATTCTCGGCAAGCTGGAGTCTGGATGCATCAGTAAAGCCCAGCAGCTGGTCATGATGCCTAACAGGGTGAGATCTCCTCCGTGTGACTCTGCTGCTTCTCACAAGGGACCGATAAAACCATCCACTGGAAATAAGTCCACGGCCTCATTCTTGATTTTAATTCACCGCAGCCTCGATGGAAAGAAGATCCTGTAATCATAATGATATAGTTTCAGTGCTAACACCAGCAACACATCCTGTTTATGTACAATAATATGTTTATTTCAATTTGTGTGTGTGTGTGTGTGTGTGTGTGTGTGTGTGTGTGTTGCAGCACACAGTGGAGGTATTGATTCTGCTGAGCGACGACGTGGAGACAGACGATGCGTGTCCCGGAGAGAATCTCAAGTTGAGGCTGAAGGGCATCGAGGAGGAAGAAATCCTCCCCGGCTTCATCCTGTGCAGCCCCGACAACCTCTGCCACTCCGGCCGCACCTTCGACGCACAGGTACAACAACAACAACATCATCAACAACAACAGAAGAGCAAAGCCACTGCATGCGGGCGCATCTGTGTCCTCATCTGACTTTTCAGAGTCATTACTTGTGGGCAGAATTTCAATTAATCTCTTCAGGTCGAGGCTTAATTAGCTCTCATTTATTTAATTTGATGCTAACAGCTAGACTCTCCGCCGCTCACTCCTGTCGATTCCAACCCATTTAATCAGTTAAAGACACATTTTAAACCTATTTGGCACTCTGTTGCTTGTTTTTGACTAATTTGAAGAGAGTATAGATAATGAACTGCTATATCCGGCTCTGTTTCAATGCTATATTTAAGTATTATGAATATCGTGATTTAATAATCCCTTTGGATGATGCACATTTTCTCCTTTTATTCCAGATCGTCATAATTGAGCACAAATCAATCATTTGTCCTGGTTACAATGCAGTCCTTCATATCCACACCTGCATTGAAGAAGTGCAAATCTCAGTAAGTTACTACACCACGTTCGAAGCAGTTGCTGAAATGATTTACGCTACTAGAGTGTGTCTTTTTGATCGCCCCCCCCCCCCTGGCCGTACTGGACTGTGGTTCTAAACTTTATAATCCTGACTGCAGGCCTTAATCTGTATGGTGGACAAGAAATCAGGGGAGAAAAGCAAAACACGACCGCGCTTCGTGAAGCAGGACCAGGTGTGTATCGCCAGGCTCCGGGCAGCTGGAGTCATCTGCTTAGAGACTTTCAAAGACTTCCCTCAGATGGGACGATTCACACTGCGAGACGAAGGTAAGGACTGTGTGTGTGTGTGTGTTTGTAAGACACTTTGAGCATGTTTATCTTAAACTAATAGATTTTGCACAACTTGCCTACGGACATGGATGTTACCGCAGAGATAACATATTGTTTATTTGATCGCTCCTGTGCACATCACGGCTTATTTCTCCAATGATTTGAATCCCCCGTCATGTCCCTCACTTCTCTCTTCGTGTGCGTCTCCTCCAGGCAAAACTATCGCCATCGGCAAAGTGCTGAAGCTGGTGCCAGAAAAGGACTAAATTCAACGGCGGCAGCATGCATGGAGTTCTTCCACCCGTTACCAGAGGAGAAACCGCTGCTACAGCCGACCCAAACAGCCACTCTCTCTTTACACCCAAGTATGCTGAAGAGAAGAGCAATGACAACGAGGAGTGATGAAGGAGATTAAAATGGCTCAAATGAAGAAAACAAGACTGAATCAGTTTTTATGATGAACAATATGAAACTAGAGACCAAGTCCAGTGTGTCAGCTTTCTCATATTGAGAGCTCAGCTATGCCACTAATGTAGCTACACGCCCCCCACCCACCCCCCCCTTCTGTACTCCCACGGCTAACCGCGCAGTCGGCTGGCCCCGCCATTTGTTTTTAGAATGGAGATGGATGCAGTGTAACCGAGCTTGGGGAAGAAAAAACGAATTCTATAGACTGGTTTCATATACTGCTAAAGTCCAGAGTTAGCCTGTACCGTAATTACAATTTGCAGAGAGTACATGTCCCGTTTTAAGAGTGGGATTAAGAATCCAACGGACTTTTTAATTTGGTTTTAACTATTGCCAGAATTTTGGACTCTCTCCATATGAAATGGTTTAATTTGATTGAGCTCACATGCTACTCATGAACACACTCACACAAACAGACACACACAGCTGTTACATAATCTAAACTGAAAATAAATGATCAAGCTGCAACACAAAGGTGTATTTGTTTCCCTTTTAATAAATATTTCCATTTGGAATGGGCATTCAATCCAAATCCTGACATTTCCTTTTGAATGTTAATAGCATAATACTATAGAAGTTACCTATCCTTTGTTTTTATAACTGGATGTATTGCAACTCATAAATCAGACTTTTTTTTACCCTTTTGGGCCACCATACGTTTGTAATTTATTTTAGCATTATATAAAACATTTCAGTGCAAATACTTAAATACTAAGACTGCAACATCTGTATCCATCATTTCTAACTTATTTTGAAAAGAATCTTGTCATGAGGCAACTTTTCTTCCTCGTGTGTCCAGAGCTCTCGTTTAAATAAAGTTTTTTTTAGTATTGTGTGACGTAGGGAACACTGATTGCGCATGCGTGACTACGGTTCACACGTGAAGCAGACAGCATGGCCGACGGAGTGGAGATTGCGTTGGACAGAGCACAGGTAAAAACTCGCTCTTTTTTGCTGCAGTACAGTTTAAACTCTTTATAAATATGATGTCGGTTGATGGAAGTTTACATGTGTTCATGATATATCATGTTATGAATCTACAGCGACTATAAGCTAGCTAGTATCCGCTAGCTTGTTTGCTAGCTGACTGGTTTAGCAACGAATCTACTAATGGCACAGCAACGAGCCCGAATCCCTCGAACCCTGACAGGAAACTATGGTTTGTCGGTGGGTTGTTATAAGTATGTTATAACTGTAGCGTTAATGTCTCAACCAGGTGAAAAAGGCCGTCCAGGCATTGCGGGCTTTCCTGAAATCTAAGTCCACCGGGGACTCCTTGTTCCTGGACGATACTCGACAGATCAGCCTGCTCTTCACCCTCTGGAAGATCCCCAAAAAGCCACTGAACATCCGCATGTGAGTCCACTGCCTTCATCCCTGACCCGTAGTTTAATCTGTAGCAGATATATTTGCTCTCATCTGAACCGATTTCATTGATAGTGACGTCTTATTTCACCCCCAGCCCCTTGCCCCATGGCCAGCGGCCTGACACAGTCGAGGTTTGCCTCTTCACCAGAGACGAGCCCCACATGACTTCAGAACAGACCCAAAGGTTTTATAAGAAGCTGCTGCAAGAGAAGGGAGTGAAAAACATCACTGAGGTATGCACACAAGTACAGAAAAACACATACATTAACTTATTATAGCAAAGTTGGCTGACTAACCACAGTGGCTGGTAACTCCTAAAAAACACTAGTTTTTGGCAGCAGAGTATGATTTTGGTCTACATTAAGACCCCCTGTTGATGGAGGAACCAAAATCCTGATGTGTCCCTGTATCCGGAGCAGATCATCCCGTACAAGGTACTGAAGACGGAGTACAAACCGCATGAAGCCAAGCGCCGTCTGCTGGGGAACTTCGACTTTTTCCTTTCTGACGAACGTGTCCGCCGCCTGCTGCCGTCCCACCTCGGGAAACATTTCTACCTGAGGAAAAGGTGAGACCCTTTTCTTCCACTCTTTGGTACCAACGAGTTCTTCTTTAGCCGCAGTAGATGGATTCTTACGCCGCTTCTGTCGTTCCCAGAGAGCCGCTGTGTGTGAACCTGCAGAGCAAACATCTGGCGAGAGACATCCACAGAGTCATCCAGGGCACCAACATGAAAGTCAGCAACAGGGGCAGCTGCTGGTGAGATTTGCACGACTGCTTTCTGTGTTCCCAGTGAAATCTGCTTTATTCAGCTGTCTGTGAAAACAACCTTTATTCAGCTTCAGGAAAACATTTTCTTTTAGTATTGCTTCAGCAAGATGGGAAACGATTAGAGTTTCACATAATGTTTTGATGTCCTCTAACATGAATAGCACCTCAAAACAACCCGGTCGATTCTGTGAAGTGTTTGATTTGGGCAATTGCTGGTGCCATAGAGATTCAATGTAAATCCAGATGGACCTCCTCTTCCAATAAAGTCCGTCTCTACAACTTTGATACACAATATGTTACGTTTGCATTAAAACCCTGCATTTATACTGCTTGTTTTGTGGCTGTTTACAGCGTCACCTTATAGTTTCACAGAGTAACGCTGCATTTTCTCACACGAATGGCCGCTATCTTAGCATGGCGCGCATTGCCCACGCCGGCATGACTGCAGACGAGGTGACAGAAAACGTCGAGGCTGCGTTCCAGGCAGTGGTGGCAAAACTACGCACGGTGAGTTCCCTGGATAACTTCCAGTTCAACGTCTCTCTGTGTGTATAAGTAACATATATTGTCTTATTTTATTCTATTCTTATTTATATATTCGTATTTATGTTCCGTGTGTGTAGCGTGAAGGGCCCACAACTTCTATTTCATTGTGCAACCCTTCATACTGTGTTGGTTTAAGCTGCTTCCTCTTCCCAAGTATGTATTATATTTGCGTTGCCGTTTACAGAAAGGACCCGTAATGAAGCTCGTCCATATCAAGAGTCAAACATCAGTGGCCCTGCCAATCTACAACTCAAGCCTGACCCACCTCACTGTGCTGGAAGAGGCGGAACATGCTCAGCTAAGAAAGAAAGAGGCGAGAACAAGTTCATACTCGCATGTTCATCTCGTGCCTGAGCTTCATTTCTAGAAACGGCGTGTTAAATAAACAGCTCGCATGTGCGTGAATTTCAGAACGCCGCGGCCAGAAAGCTGGAGAAGGCGGTCGAGAAGGCGCTCAAGAAGCAAACCGTTGCCACCGGAGAGGAGGGAGAAAAGGATGACAAAATCCCACAGCTGGTTCCCATAGCAACACCAAGCAAAAAGGCTAAACTGGAGGTCAGTGCTGCTCGTCTTAAGATTTAAACTAATGTAAATATTTAATGAATTAAGTGGACTGCATACCCTCATCGCCTTTCTTTCTGTCTTTGTAGCTGGAGAAAGGTCCCAAAGCCGCCGTGACGAGGAAAGCAAAGAAAGCACCAAAGAAACGGGCCAGGAAAGCCGGCAAGACTGACTTTAAAGTAAAGAGAAAAGTTCCTCATGTCAAATGATTCTCAATAGAGCTTCTTTGCACATTGCCGTCTCTACAAGGACATTTTACACATTCGTTCACAGAATTATCATTATATTCAGTCTGTTTGTTTTTGCTCGGATGAAGCAGATAATAAACTTTGTAATCTAAAACTATCCGTGGCTATGTTTTGTTCTCTAAATGTGTTTTTTTAACAAAAGGCCTTCGTCACAGCAGACGCTTTTATCAGAGCAGGAAAAGCACGAGTGGAACCAATATCGAAAATGAAGCCTCTGTTTTTATTTAATTGTGTCAATCAGCCATCGTACACAGTGACGGGGTCCTGAGACTAGTACGGCTTACATGGAGTTCATCCCTTATTAACAATAATTACCGATGTCGTATTCCTGCTATGTCGGTATGAAAAAGAAAAAAATACTTATGGTGGCTTGGCCAGTGATTAGTCATGTAGAATAGAAGTGATTTATCAACTGGGACATTCAAATACTGTGTTGTTGACTCGACAAAAGGAAATATACTTTCCTTTCCTTTTTTAAGCATTCTATCTTTTTGACCGCCTTTTATTTTCAGGTCGTTTTAACCGTCAGACATTCCTCAGGAAAACGAATCCCTGTTGGCATGAAAGAGATGACCGATTTATTTGATTGTCATCGATTCGAGCAAAGTTCAAGTAACACCCAATGTGACGAGTCCTCCAAGAATGTATTTCTCAAAATAGGAGTCGACACGTCAAGGCCTTTGTAGAATGAGTCGCTGAACATTAATAAACCGAATTATGATTAATTTAGCTTTTGGACTGAAGTCTTTGAGCACTTAAAAATAATAAACGCATGGATTCAAGTCGGCAACGTCTCATTTCAAGGTTGAAACCATCAGTCTGTACACAACACTGAATGGTTTCATACACAGAATCTGTCCACACACCTTTTATATCCTTAAACATCTGAAGTGCGTTATCCTTGAGACGTGTTTGCTCACAGTCAGAGCTGTGCATGTAAAGCTGCTAGCCGTATCAAATGACATGCCTATTGTTGACTGGTTAATACTCGGGCTTGTTCAGCTGCCGCTCGCTGGCAATAATGCCGTGTCGGCACAACTACCGTACATCCTCCTTTGAGGCTTTGCGTCTTCACAACGTTTACTAAAAAAAAAGAGTACATTCTACACACGAGCAGATCTGAGATACTGAAATATGAGTTTCCCGACATTTCTACACACAGCATGTTTGTCTTTGATGTAAAACGCAACAAGATGGTCACTAAGTGGCCGGCCAATCGGCGGTGATGATATTGGTTGTTCAACAGGTGGGCCGAGTCGTGTCTGTCCGTCCAAGCCCTCCCTCTGCTGTGTGGGTGTGGTGGGCCATCTGGAACGACAGTGTTCACGGGCTGCTGGGCAGGAGAACGAGAGATGCATCATGCAAACACTCTGATCAGACGGAGGACAAAGCTCCTTCGTGTGACTGCCGGTGGGAGGCGGCTGTGTTTCAACGGGGACTGGCTGAGCAGACGGGACGAGCTCAAGGGAAGGTCTGGACGATCAGTGGCTGGTGTTCCCATTATTCATGTTTTAAAGGTTCTCAGAGGGGAGAGACAAAGCGGCAACAGGGGCGTTGCTCTGTTGAAAGCAACCATGGAAGCAATTGGAGAAACTTCACTTCCAGATGACTCTGGGAGTCTGAGCCTGTGTCCGGACCCTCGCCCGGGCTGGGCCCACCTCCACAAACCCATCATTGTGATGGTGATGGGGTCTCTGATGTCTGCCGCGGGCGGCCTCCTCTTCCTGCTCCAGTCCCTGGCGGTGACCGAGGCGTCCCGCTCCGTAGCCTCGGCCTGCCTGTCCTTAGGGCTGATGTTTGTTGTGATGGGTCTGGTGTGGATCCCCGTGCTGAACCAGAAGCAGAGGAGGAAGCGGTACAGCCGTGGGGGCTTGAGTAGAAGTGACTCCGCAATGTGAAAGTGGACACACTCATTTTTGTCAGTGATGATGCAACCGTTTCCTGCGAAAACATCCGACACATTCACAAAGCTGCTGCGGTGCTTGCTGATAACCGCTTGCGCACGTTGTACTTTGACCACTGCAGGTTTGTCTGTGAGTCGACGAGGATCGCGCTTTGCTGTCCGGCAGCTGCACATCTGGACTACACTCTGCCGTCGGAGGACCTCCGCTGCCACCATGTCAACATCTGTGCAGGTAGAGCCGTTGGAGGAGAGAGTGGACGGAGGAGTGGGCCGCTGCAAGTGCTCGTTCTGGTTCGCGGTGGCCCACGACGTCGTCGGCGTCTTCATCATGCTGTTGGGGGTGTTCGGAGGGCTCGTCATCCACGACTTGTTCATCTACGCGGGGGCGATCATCATCTTCTTCAGCCTGATCTGGTGGGTGTTCTGGTACTCTGGGAACATTCTCGTGCCGCCCGAGGAGCTGGAGGACGACGTGGGCCTGATCAAGCTGAAGGACCGCGAGCTCAGCCGGGTGGTGAGGAGCGTGTCCGACCGCTTCACGATCAGGAGCTCTTTCAGGAAGAGCGGCAGGTCCATCAGAGAAGACCCAACAGGCAACAGCAGGCCTTCAAACGCAGAGGTGTCGCTCTCCACCATCTATGACTCGACCATCACCACCTCTTCTGAAGAACTCGTGAGAGAGACACTGTCAATATGAACTCAACCTTTTTAACGGACACACTGAACTTGGATCTTTACGTTTGTTTTTCTTTGCTCGTCACTTTAAAGGGATTCTGTGTTTGCACCGCTAACATGCACACTTGTAATGATTAGACAACGCTGTCTAGATAACACCCACATGTTTTTATCTGGCTGATAAGATGTAAACTTTGCACACTATAACAGTGTTGCAAAAAAAAGAAGAAGACTTGATTCAGAAACCACAGCATTCTCATCAGTCATGTTTGGTTGATTCACAGATATTACAAAGTCGGGATGTGATGAAATAAACGCGATGACGAGGGACTTATGATGAGGCTGATTGTGCGACCAGAATTTTTATAGCCGCCTGTTTTTTGTTTTTTGAAGCTGTAATCTCACCCGTCTCTACAATACATGTTTCGATCGCCATCTGTATCCAAGTGCACTGAAAAGTCCCTGAAGGTTTCAAGTCTGACGAGCTGATTGTGTGTTTTCAATGCAGTTGAATATTGGACAGTGAGCGGTTTGTATTTGTCATTGATAAATAATGTTGCGGTTCTGGGCTGTGGCTTCCTTCCGAAGACATTTATGACTAACCATCAATAAATCTGTAAATGGTCTGATTATTTCAGTTTTCCCCTCTTTTATATTATTTATTTAACTCTCTCACGGCCATCTTCAGCTTCCTGGAGTGTAATCTCTTCATGTACAAAATATAATGAACTCTAATAAATGTATCTTGCTAACATTTTTTCAGCATACAAACAGTAGTAGTTGTGTATATAGTACACAAAGTTCTACTTCAAGTCTCCAAACATCAGCATCCACATTAAGGAAAGAATCTAAAGTTCTCTAAATGTCAGACAGTCTCTTTCACCGCTGATCTGACAATATCTCATGTTTGTGATTCTCTAATAAAACGGTAACACACTCTCACTCTCTCTCTCTCTACCTCTCTCTCTCTCTCTCTCGCTCTCGCTCTCTCTCTCTCTCACACACACACACACACACACACACTCTCTTATGTGTGATGCACAGACACTAAAGCCTTAGATTAGATATGACCAAAGTGATCAGAGTACAGATTGAAGCGGACTGCGATGATTCTCAGGTCATCTGATTACCACTGATCGAGTCATGTGACATCCATAAGTTAGTGTCTCTGTCTGAATTAGTTGTGGGGAAGAACGTGAAATGTCACACACACTGTCACATAATGGCTGTTCTCTAATCTGCTGCTTTTTGCTTTTTGTTTGAGAGGCTCTTTCTGAGTTATTAATGTATTTGTTATAAACCAAATTGAAGTTTAACCTGGTGATGGCGCTGGATAAAAAAAGTCTGAATCGTGAGTATATATACACACATATATATATATATATATATATATATATATATATATATATATATATATATATATATATATATATATATATATATATATATATATATATATATATATATATATATATATATATATAAATGAATAATGATTTTCTCGAATCTCTCTGCATAATATAAAAAGTTACTCTTGTAGTGCGACACTTCAACAGCAAAAGACTACAACTCCCACTAGGCCCTGCCTGTCATATGACCGCTGTGTGTTTTGTCACGTGACCTCGACACTGCTCAGTCCTCCGCTTCCCGTTCTTTGCGGCGAGTCAGGTCCCAGACTGAAAACACCGCGTTCCTCTTCAGACCGACCGCCACATGTTTTTAAAACGGACAGTTTTGTGGCTGTGAAACTGCACTCGGGCTCGTGCTCAGCACAGTTCCGCTGCTTCGTACAACTCTTTGCATGTCAGCCTGTGTACAGACTCACAGCGGCTCCCCGGCAGGCCTCTCCGTTCACCGTGCGAGCATCAGTCCTCACGCCGCGGTTGGGTGGCTCCGGCTCGGGCCGCGGAGGAAGCATGTGCCCGGTGCATCGCTAGCCTCTGCTCTCATGAACGGTTAGGCTTGGATGTCACGGGTCCCGGAGTTTGGCTGTCAGAATGAACGGTGAGTGTTGTTGTGTCATTGCCTTTTGGTAGTCACTCTGCCACTAAAGCACATCATGCAGTCAGTTGTGTTCATGCAGTTTGAGTTCTGCTGACTTGTTAACGGCGCTGCAGATACTTCCCCAATGTTAACACACAGAACGGCCTTTCTGGTCTGTCGAACCGTAGTGAACTGAAAGAGAAAATACAAACGCTGCTCAAAAGTACTCTAAACGTTTAAACTGCGTCCTGTAAGCTCAGCCCACCACCACTGAACCTCGTGCTGTTCAGGTCCACTGAAGACAAACCTGCAGAACACTTTGTTCTGTTTGTTTTGAAGTGTCAAGTCACCACGTGACGCAGTTCTCTGGAGGCTACATGTAGCCTTGGAGTTTGTAGAAGTGTGGTCGGGAATCCCATGGAAACATGTGGCTGGAGGAAAGAGACTGCTCCATGCAGCTTTCGGCACTCTGCAACTGCCGAAGTGCTCTTTAGCAAAGCACTTACTTTCATTTAAATGTTCTGTAACAGGTAAATGTATTCAAACAGACAATATTATCTTTAGTTGTAACTGTGAATCAAAGTCATTACAGAAGGGTACTGTACACATAATGTAACAAAAATAGAAAGATGCAAACTATAACAGCCACATTGATTTGTTTATTAGGGACGGTGCCCATTACAGACTAACTTCACACTTGAATGTGTTTTTATTTAATATGACCGTATTCCTGTGAAACATTTCAATGCTCGTGTTAAGATTGAGATTTCTGACCAAATTTACAAAAAAAATAGGCATTTCATGGTTGAAAATGTCTCAAAACACCATCTGTTTTAAATCAGCCCGAATCTGCAGATGTCTGAGCTGGGTTGATGGTTTGGGACTGATCTACGTCATCAAATAGAAATAATATTAACGCGCTCTCATCAGACGCCTCTCCTATTCTCTCCCCACCGCGTCACTTTTCAGTAACCACTGTGTAGCATCAACAGCACGGCTCCTTTAGCGGCTGGCTAAAGTTAGCTTGCTAACCCCGCCATGTCATCATGCCGCTGGAGACTACAGCCGGGTGGAGAGCACACGGTCGCTCCGGAGACGGGAGGCGGGAGGGTTGCTAACGCTGCGGCGGTCCTTCTCCGAAGCTGGCGCCCGCTCTCCTCCCGGCAGAGTCGTCTTTCAGCGGGGACGAGAGAGGCTGAGGGACCACCGGGTGTTATATTTTTTGATAAACAGCAATTCTTTACTTTTTCCATCCAAAACGTTTTTTTCATGCTGGAGTAATCCATAAAAAAGATTTCTCCATTGTACTCGAACTGTTTTTATACCGCCTGCGATGGCCATGATTTTCTTCAGCAGTTCGTTTCCTTCCCCTCCTCTTGGACATAATTAAAACGGGAACAATCACTCGGTAATTGAGTTCCTGAATCCATCGTCAAACTTAAATTTGGGTCATTTTCCTTAATCTGTCTGTTTACCTCTGCAGGCACTCAGCAGAGTGACACCAAGAGACAGCACCTCCTGGAGAGGCTGCTGGATGCTGTCAAACAGGTGAGTCCAATGCCCTTTAACCGGAACAAGGAAGTAACTCACCATTTGCTTGTGGTGTCAGTGCACCTTTGCTCTACCGTTTACCAAAACACCCTGGAGGAAGTAACACTGAGCAGTGTTTACCACTCGTACTACCAGCTGATCTTCTGCTGAATATATATATGCAGATTTATGTCTCTGAGATTTTAGTTTTTGCCATATTGTGTGCTTTGATGGCATGTCCTTTCCCGTACATAGGGGGACAAAGAAAGTGGGGACTGCATGGACAGTATCGGGACTAGCCGGGTTTATTATTGTATATGGATATATATGTATGATAGACGTCTATGCAGACTTTACTCCAAACTTACCAGCTGCTGGTAAACGATAGGCCGCCTGCTCCCATGTGTCAGCACTGTTCATCAGCAAGAGACTGCATCGATTCTACTGCTGCCACTTCAGCGATTTAGGCCTTTAGAAATCTTAGAAATGTGCTCACCGTGTGCTGGAGCGAAGTTTGAACGCAAGCTCAAACGCTGAAGAAAGAAGTCTTTATTTCGCAGGCAGCTATTAATCATTCCCTTCATATCTTTCCAGTGCCAAATCCGCTTTGGAGGAAGAAAGGAGATCGCCACAGACTCTGACAGCAGGTAAGAGAAGCCGCCTGTCGCCCCCGAGACATTCTTTCGTTGTGTCTGTGTTTATTCGGCACCCGAGAGGCTGTTTGCTTTGAGCGTGTAGTTCCAGGTCACTTGATGCTGTGGCGCTTCAGGCTCCAGTATCTTACGTTCAGCTTCTTCTGTACAGCGAAAAAGAAAATCTATTTTATTCGCTGCAATGAACTAAATCATCTTATTTTTTTGGGGGGTTTTGAGAGATTTACAATATTTTCCATCGCATCTAAGCAATAAGAGGGTTTTTATGTGTAAGACAAACGACGTACCAACCGTGTTCCATCAGAGCTTAATACAGTCAAAGAGAAATATTTCATCAAAGTTTCATATCCTGCGCTGCTCAGATCTAATTTTGAAGTTGTAGCTCCAGTTTTTGAAAAATGAATTACAATTTCATATTTCCATTCGGAAACTACAGATAATGGTCCTTCCCGTGGAGTTTAAAGTGCAGCTATATATTCAAGTGGCTTAAAAACCACTCAAATGTGGGGGTGCACATAGTGGTGTAAGGCGTCTTTGTCTCTGCAGGGTGATCTGCCTGTGTGCCCAGTTTGAAGCGGTGCTGCAGCATGGCCTGAGGAAGAGCCGAGGTCTGGCTCTCACCGCCGCCGCTCTCAAGCAGGCAGCGGGCTTCAACAGCAAGACCGAAGCAGGTACGACGCCTCAGCGGCCGCGTGGGTCGGTCAAAAACCACGGCAGCGACTTAACTTTAACCGCCGGGGTCGCTGGTACTGAAGTGCAGAAAGACATCTGTGATGTTGCCAGTTGATGAAACACTGCAGCCATAAAGAAAACAACGTGGTTTAAGTATTTGATTCATTGTACACTAATATGATGAATGTGTTGATGTAGTGAAGAGTGGGATAAACACAGATAGATGATATACAGCATGTGATACGGTGTCATGCTGTGTGGAAAACATCCTCCGTCTCTGTTAAGTTTATCTTATTTTCAGGATTTTTATTAAACATTTATCGACTACGTTCAGCCAAATATTTCAAACATTTATTTTACTTTAAGCAAGCTATTTTAACTGTTCATCCATCAGTGTTTGCATTTGAATTAGTTCAACTTATTACCCTTAACGTTACTGTTTGGCAATTTATTTAAAAACCTTTTAATAATCAAATTGTAATTTATATTCTGTAAAATTAATTTTTAGCGTCTCCACAATCTTTCCACGTCGACACTTGCGACTGCAGAAGCACCCCTGACTGGGACTCTCCATGAGGATATTAAATTATGATTAAAAGCTTCAAGATTCAGTTTTACTTGCAGCCACCAAAGCCTATAAAGACCTCGGAGACGTTAGTTTTACATTCTACTGAATTGTTTATGCTGTGTCAACTTTAAGAACCATTGTGGCGATTCATTTCCGATGTTTTATAGAAAATAATACATCTGTGTGAGTTCTGCGGTGAGTGCAAAATATGGAGGTGTAGATATATATGTTAATGAGAGAATGTGCTGACTCTCCGGACCCCAGAAGTGTTTTTGCGACTGCGACCTTTTGAACCTCTCGAGTAACTCGCGAACATTTGTTTTTCACCAACGAGATGGAACTCATTCTCTCCCTCTTTGGCCCCTCTTGCTCTCCCTCCCGCTCCTACGCCAGAGTTGACGTTCTGGTTCTACGTGAAGGAGCATCTCAACCGCCACGAGCTCCAGCGGTTCTACTCCCTGCGCCACATCGCCTCGGAGCTGGGCCGCGGTCGCGCCTGGCTGCGCTGCGCCCTCAACGAGCACTCGCTGGAGCGATACCTGCACACGCTGCTGGCCGACCGCCTTCGCCTGGGGTTAGTACACTGTGTCTGTGTGGATTACACGCATGATTTCTTTTCATGCATTATACTGACACTTCAAAAATCAATTCACTTGCACAGTTCTGCTCTGTAAAGCTGGTGTTTCCTCTTTGTCCTGATCAGAGATGTTTCTTCGCCTCCTCTCTGTTTTATAGGACTTACTATGAAGACTGGGCTTTTATTCTCGATGAAGAGAGAGCCAGTATGCTCCCCACCATGGCGGCAGGTGAGGTTGTGTTTTAATGTTGGAGATATTTTACAGATACACTGTAAAAAAAAACTAGGACCGTGGCTAATTATTAGCATTATTTTAATTTGAAATGCCACTCGGAGGGAAGTGAACACCTTACATTAGTGTTGCATGTTATGCTAACATAGCATGCTAATATGGCCATGTTAGGCCTGTGCTCTAATGTTGGTGTTTTAAAATGCGTACAGTTGGTATTTTACTAATTATGTCCGTAATGTAACATTAGCCTAAACACAGCATGATTTGGTAATGTTAGCCTGTTGAAATGCATTCAGTTAGCATGAAAACATGTTGCAGTTTGCATGTGTAGCATGTTAGCATGTTAGTGTGCTAACAATAAACTGAATGGCCAACACACAGAGGGAAACTCCTTTTGATTCACAGCCGTTCTTCTGGTGCCACCCTCTCACGCCAGGCTGTATTTCTTTGCCCCATTAGTGGCAAAGGATCTAAAAACAGCAAATTGGTGTCCCTGCGTTTTATCCATCCAAGTATTCCGTCTTCCGCTCTCTAATGAGCATTACAGCCTCACTTTCAGTCTCATTGAAATTTAAACATGCTTCACACAAACGGAGCCGCTGTAAAAATCCATTAACTGCTTTTGCACTTCACTTGTTTACCGCGACTGGATGTGGTGGGAATTGAAGTCCGAACCCTATTAGTGGTAATGACTGTGCTCTGACTCGTAAACTATTGATGAGCCAAACTCGGTTGAGCACAAACTCTAAAATATTACGAATACAAACCACTGATCTTGTGCCAGAGCTTTTCCTCTCTGTTCATACGCGGTTCATCTTAGGTTGCCCGCTCTTATCTGTGCGCGTCCAGAAAAAAAGCTGACAAAGCACTTTGCAGGAGTTGAAAAGCTTTATATGATTTTAACGAGACTGACCTGCAATAAACTCCCTCTTTCTGCTGCGGTCTTCAGGTCTGAACTCCATCCTGTTTGCCATCAACATCGACAACACTGACCTGAACGGCGGGGTGACGCGAGGAGGGGGCTCCTCGGTGTCCCACCTCCTCAAGGAGTCCACGCAGGGCATCGGCAGCCTGTGGAAAGAGTCCACTCAGGGGGTCAGCAGCCTGCTGCGAGAGATCAGCACCGCCACGGCTGTGGTGCCCGGCTTCACCCCCAGAGTGGACAGGGCCTCGGACCCGCTGCCCGTCCTGCCACGCAGCAGCTCGGCTGGTAGGACGGAGCAATGTTTAATACAGGCTCGTTTGTTTTGCTGCAACACACGGTCAAATTAATACACTATACAACACAGTAGCCATGCAAGAAATACATAGCGGTGTCATTTTTTGGGCCTTTTTTTTGCTTACACATCACATCATTTTTGTGGAAAAACATAACTGCAAAAATTGAAACTTTGCATACATGGCATCTACTTTTTGGGACTATCAACATGAAATAAACCTGCCTGAGGATGGACACATGCCATACTTTAGTGTTGCAGCTTGCTGTATATTTGCTCCTAGAGAAGTGTTTGTGTCACAAAAAGCCGGCACATGCAGTAAAACAACACATGGTTCAGTCGGAGCATGTATAACGAATGCACTGGTGGAACAAACCTAGTGGATGCAACACAAGGCGTGTGCAGCGGAGTGCTGCGTCAGTGATGAAATCCCCCATGAAATGAATAAACTTCCAGAGTGTCGGTTCCTTGTTTGACCTCATTTAGCCGTCTGCCCCGGTCCATCCCGTCGGGGACAACTTGCAGCGTTTTCGCTCTTTTTATTTTCACTTTATTCAAGGTAGAAATTCAGGATTTTTGTCAACTTCTTTTTTCAATCTTGTTCCCCACTCAGACTCCGGGCTGAGGAAAGAGCGCAGGAGGAAAAAGAAAATCACCAACATCATTTCCTTTGATGACGATCTGGACGGAGGTGCGGAGGATGAGGAGGAGGGCGAGGAGGACTCCCAGAAGATGGGCGCGATGAGGAAGAGCCACACTGCTCCTGTTCAAAGCAGTGTGGAGGAAGGAATAGACCCTTTGGAGCCGGTCTTCTCCGAGTCGCCCGCCCAGAACGGCACGGATGAGCCGGGCATAATCAGCTGGGTGGGGTCCCCCCATCCCTCTCGTACTCCACCCACTACTACTCCTCCTCCTCCGCCTGACACTAAGAGTATAGACAACGAGGAGGAGGAGGAGGAAGAGGAGGAGGAGGAGGAGGAGGAGGAGGAGATGTACAAACCCAGAGCACAAACCCAGGAGGAGGAGAGGAGAAGCAGCTCTGATCAGTGAGTCAGATGTCTTCAGTTGAATGTCAGGTTATAAAAAGTATAAAGAGAAATATTCACTTTTTTTTAAATTTATTGCGACAGAATTTAATGTGGGCTCGGGACAAAATACCCTTGGAGGGTTGTTCATTAGATGCACGTGAGATCATGAAAAAATCCGGTTTTAATTCAAACGTGCTCATTTTTGTGGTTTCACCCTGTTTTATTGGATGGGTTCTTAAATGATGGGCTGCTGGAGGTGATCGGTAGGCTCCAAAAGTCAGTTTCCTCCGGGCACACGAAGTGTTTTTAATCAGAAAACAAATGCACACACAGCCTGCGGAAACACAACAACAACCAGCATTATATAAAGTGAATATCTGGAAGATGAACCATAAATGTTGGTCTTCATTTTCCAATACACAGTGAAAGTTGCATTATTTTGTAGTTCAATAAAATGATCCCCCCCCTCATGTTGGGAAACTAGCTCTCGTAGTTTTACCCGCTGATTTGGCTTGTATTTAGATTTGATTATATATCCGTAAATCCCCCTAAGCATCATGGGAAATAGACCCCAGAATGTGTCGTGCAGTTGAGGTTTCAATCCAAAATGTGGAGTGCACAGCACTGATTGCACGGCCAGACTGACGGAGGTGAACGCGCTCTTGTTCTAGGGTGGTGGTCGGCAGCCTGTCCAGTGTGTCCACCTGGAGCCCCCTACAGGTGATGACCGAACACAGGAGCGCGGACATCCTCATTCCTCTGAGCCCCGCAGACTCTCAGCCAGGTACTGTGGTCCTCACAACACAATAACACCACAGCTGCAGACTTCATTCACAATCCTGCCGCTTCAAAGGAAGATCGAAGAACATTAAAACACTTCCGGAAGCAATCTGTGATCAGTATCTTATTTTCCTGAGTGCTTTTAGCCTACGCTGCCACACTGAGCCTCAGTTTACATTTCCTACTTGCACTGCACAGTAACTGTGTTACATCGCATAGATTTTTTAAAATATGCATATAAATCAAGAGTTGTAATTTAAGTTGTACTGTGGCAGCTCTAAGAGCGCATTTTAAGATTCTGTGATGTTTGCGCGACTGTTTTTACTGCTGACCACAGCTGCTTATGGCTTCAGTTCCGGGATTGGATGCCAATAAGATGGAATCACGGGACTTTCTGTGTTCGTCTACACCTTCACTTTCACTTCTATTTGGTTTCAGTGAACTCTGTGGAGGACGCGGCTGCATTTCCTGCCCAGCGTGAGTCAACAGGCCGGGCGGGGAACTGTGAGAGCGGCAGATCGCCGCTAACGTTCAAGTAAGACGTCGTTTCAGGCTTGCTCTCATGTTGTGCCAATTATTTTCAGTTTAGGGCGAACTATTCGTCAGATTTAGCTACAGGACTAAACAAGTATTGCAAGTGCAGGCTCAGCTTTCTTTACAGAAATGAATTGTTAAATGTGTTGCAGTATGGAGTCCAGTCCACCGACGCAGTCTGCTCCACTCTCCGGTGTGCTGCCAACATCTGGTCTGCCAGAGTCCATGACAGTGGGTGAGTGTGTCTGCCTCTTACTGTTTCTCACTCACTGCTGCTCTTCTAGTTGGGTTTGTTACCAAACCGGTTTTGTGTTGTAAATCAGCATTTTATGCCACAAGTGAGCTCGCACAAGACAGCCGAACAGTGTCTCTGCACAGGACTTCACACACAGACATCACCTCGACCGGGGACACTAGATTTGTTACATGTTATGAGATATTTTGACTCGCTTTGTAAAGATTTAGCATTTTTTCCAATGAAAGTTCTACAAGCCAACGAGGTTGATTCATGTTCTTATGGATAACGGCGGTGGTGCAATTTACAAACAAGGACGTGTCGGGAGTGACACTGTTGTGACTTAAAGGATTCAATAACGTCTCTCACTCCTTTGAGATTAGGGCCTATTAGGTGAAGTTCCTTAATATCTTTGTCGCGCCAAGGATTAATGACATGAAAATTATTATTTTCCAACATGACAGCAAGAATCACATCTGTCGAATCGTCGGCTCCTCTTGAGGCTTTGTCAGAAGGCAATCTCATCTTGGAGTTTATTCCCAAGAAGTTTGTGATGATGATGAATCCTGTGGAAGTCCTGCCACGTCTTTGTCTGGAAGTCTCCCCAGCAGCTGTCGTCTGCAGCAAATTCAATCAAATTCAATCAGACTGTCTGTTATTTTCAAACCTCGTTGTTTTTCCGTGTGCTTAAAGTGATCTAATTGCGACGAGCGATGGTGCCTTTCCGTTCCACAACATTTCCATAATGCAAAAACGATCCACCAGGTGGCACTGTTGGTCCAGTCAGATCGTGTGCATGCCTGCCATTGACGGCAGCTGTGCGATTTTAGATGTGCATTAAACACACAGTGATGAGCACTTTAATGTGTGCGCGACTCACAGCACACAAGGATTTTGGGGTTGGTGTTTTCTGCTCGGGGCCCTGGAGCTAATCAGACCACAAGACTCTCACACTGATGCTTATGTGATACCTTGGATTCTGTGCGCGTGTGTGTGTGAGTAAGTGACAGAGCTAGGGGAGGAAAGGTGACCAGAGCTGCCTGTAAGGGCTGGATTGAGCCGTCGTCCAATCGATTAGCCCTGAGTTAGAGGAGGTCGCAGGGTCAGGGAAAGAGCTAGTGGGAGCGATAAGAAGAATCTCAACGTCTCTGTTGTGTATGCAGAGAAAATAGACTTTGAGATAACGATGTAAAACAGCAGACCAGTTGAAAGTCAAATCCACCCTGAAATACTGTGACATTGCTGTAAAGTCAGGTTTTTTTTTGTGTCGGTCTCTCACAATCAAAGAGCAAACGGCTCCTTTCCAGACTCGCTGACATCCAACAGTGTCACAGGAAGAAAGGCATCGCGGCAGAGTTACCGATTTCCATGCCTACCGTCGGCTCAATAGACCAGAATGCAACGCAGCCAAAACCGATTTTTGCATTTTGAGCAAATGGCCGTGACTTTTTCTCGACTGGTAAATAAAGAAAACCTCTCTCTCTCGCTCTCTCTATTGATTAATATTGTTGATTAAGTCATAAATGACAATGAGCAGTTGATTGTGCATGGGCATAAGAGTAATAAGACCTTCTATGAAGAGGACAATACATTGTGTGTGTGTGTGTGTACACTCGGTGCTTCAGATTGGTACAACTGTTAATGGCAGTTTGCCCTTTTTTTTGTGATTACGGCTTTGTTCACACACGCAGTCGAATACAAAGCGTGCTGGAGCGAGTATGGAGTCTATAATTCACAAGACACCTCGATTACATGGCCTAGCTCTCTGCTAATGCATCTATTATTGTAACAATTGAGCAAGAGCGTGTAGGCTCCGGTGGACACACACACACACACACACACACACAATCTCTTCCATATGTGTATATACGTTCTTGTGCTGTAATTTGCCCGTGCACGTCTGCAACGACGGAAGGGCGTCCGCTCCGCTTGAAGTCCCTAATGGCTCAGTCTGCACTCTGTTCTTCATCACACTCTTCATCACACTCTTCTTTCTCTCTCCTCCTCCTCCTGCTCCTCCTCCCCCCCCCCCCCCCCCAACCAGGCTCCTAGCTCGGGGCTGGAGGAGACCTACTTGTGTCTGGAGCTACATCGACACCCTACATTAGTTATGAGAATAGTTGTGGTCTCTGCATGTTGTGTGTGTGTGTGATGGTGGAATGCAAAGTGCAGGGTAGATTAACTCCTTGTTCCATGGTTGTTATTTTTGGAAGTCCTGGTAGCAGCCTAGTTAGGGGCTTTGAAACCTTCATGTGCACCTCCCAGCGTAACTATGGAGACGAGTCACTGTACCGCCACACAGCCCGCCCCAAATCTGTCCTTTAATGGAGATTAACATCAGCCAGCAGCTGACTGCTAGCAGACTTTGGCTGCAGCTGATACAGTTGAACTGGGAAGGATACTGAAGACTTCAGAGTCAAGTTGCTGCTCTTTGATGATTTCTTCAAATTTGCAGAGCAAATGTTCCTTCAGCATATGTTCTTTCCCGATTCCTATACCTCAACTTGTGTATCGGCCGATACCGAGTAGTGCGTTAGAAGCATAAAACAAGTGAACAATTCCCTCTGTAATGTCTAGTCTCATTCAAACAGCTGCATTTATTCAAGTTTCTCACCAACAACAAAATATTTACATTTGAAGACGTCATAATTTACCTTTGCCTGATACTCTGTTTCACTGAATGGATTGCTGGTGAAGCAAATTTGAAGTACTCAGCATTTTTATTCTCAGGTTTGCAAATAAAAACGTCATTTAATATCATCGTGTGATGCAAAAACTCGCCAAACGGATACGAGTGCTGCACATAATGTGCGTCGTCAGTAAAACACAATTCAATCACTTGACGACACCGTTTGGGTTTATTATTCGCAAAAATTCCAGTGTTTTCAAAACGACTTACCCCCCCCTGTGTAAAGCCAGAGCACCTTACAAGATCTCAGCACCGCGTCGGTGAAATATCAGAAACCATTACACCCGGAAATTGTTTTGGGTGACAGCTCTGTTACATGGACAAATTTGAGATTAGTATTTTATTTTGCAGCAGTCAAGAGAGGAACTTCCATTAAATCAGAGGTGGATGTGACGGCCCATAATGTGTTATTAAGGGCAAACATCAGCTGAATATATCAGTGAATTCACAGGAGGGCTTTGCTACTTTGGCTGTTAACACAATAATAAATGTCTGGTTTTGAGGCGTATGAGCCAGAACGGCCAAAGAAGACGACGGTTTCCTCGTGCTCGACTGTATGATCAGTTGATTTGTTCATTGTTGGGAGTTTGGTTTCATATTTTCTTGATAGTTTAATGCGAACAGTAGCCAGTGTTTGTCTTCCCCGGCATTCAGCTGGTGTCGGTTTCTTTCTGCCTTCAGTAATAAAAGTGTTCTCTGTGAGTGAAACAGATATCACTGTGTGTAACTTCTGTCAGCTGGAAAAAAAGAAGTAAAAACCGGATTTTTATCAAAGCAGTTCATCACAAGGACGGAACACAAAGTGCAGCATTAAAAAGTGGGATTCTGTCATTTCTACATTTGAGAACGGTGGAGTATTAGTTTATGCATATTGCTGTGTGTAGCGACCGCGTGTGTTTTGTGCATCGGAGGTAGTTTGACTGAAATCTGTTCTCATCTGCAGTGGAGCTGCGTCAGGCCATTGTGGCCATGATGAACAGGAAGGACGAGCTGGAGGAACAAAACACGTACGTTTGGATGTGTTCTCCTTATCTGCTGCTCGCAAACCTCCACACACACACACGCACGCACACTGGAGGGAGACATCAAATGACCTTTCTGTATAAATTGTGTCGGCTTGTTTTGTTTTTATCCCGAGACAAGAGGGGCTTTTTTGTGCCAACTTCGGGGGCTCGAGACTGTTTTGTTGTGTTTTTTGTTTTGAGCATTAAGCCACCAGAGACTTTTGTGATTTACGCAAATTAACAACTGCTGTGCAAACTGCAAAGCACACAGTTCAGTAAGAGTCTGTTGTAATGACCAAAAAAACACAGCATTATGTTTATACACCTTTGCAATTAATCCTAAATGAATGCGAATCTTCTGCCAAGCCGTATTTAGGTCTTTATGATAAACTGTGATTCGTATTTGTACTTGGGGCATTAAGATGACAGCGATGCAATCACAGATGGCTGTTGATTAAGTGTTTTGTGTCGGAGCAGAGTGTGACTGCAATTAAATAAGCTTAATAATGTTTATCCCATCCTCCTGTTTATGAAAATAGCATTACCGGAATGTCAACATTTAGCACGTCTGAATATATATGGAGGATCAGGTCTTCACAAGATGTATCGACCTGAGGGTAAACGGGACAGAAACGCACGGGTCCGTGATCTGCTTCATGTGTTCGACAGGTCTCTTCGCAGCCTGCTGGATGGGGAGATGGAGCACTCGGCAGGCCTGAGGCAGGAAACCGATTTACTGAAGAGGAAGCTGGCAGAGCTGGAGGAGAGACACACAGCCAAGGTCCAGGCTCTGGCCAGGTAAGAAACAGCTGGGACGTCTGCAGAACGTCCATCAATGATGTCATTTCAGCTGGCAGTATGTCAAAAAAACAAAAAGAAATGCCAAGAAAAGCAGAGGTGAGCCGTTTGGTCAACTGATCAATTCAACTATAAAATCGATACTATAGAATAACGATATAATGTATCATCTCGTAAGCTATTTGCAAGCTAAAATTCCCCAAAACCACGGTCTTCTGCATCCCAAATATCGCAGCGTCCGAAATGGATCCAAGTAGGTCACTAGCGAGCCGTCGCGCTTCTTTGTGAAGTAGCGATCGGGGAGGTGCTAGCAGACAGTGAGGCGTCAGCAGGAGCTAGCAAACCGTCAGCAAGTCGGCAATATTTTAAACTGGAAAATCCCACGAATAAAATGGCGACGTGTACAGTACAAGGCTTTAGTTTCAAGGGGTGTTCATGTTTTGCACGTTTTTAAGATCACGTCACCGGTTTAGGAGTACACAGCTGGTCAAGATAGAAATAATATATATTTTTTTTGGTTTTAACACACTGGTTTCGAATCTGCTGATACTTAAGTTCAGGTGTTAGAATCTATATCGGGAAGCCTTTGAAGCTTCTCTCTATTCATGGTGAAAGTGGTCGGCTGTCAAAACAACGTTTTCCCTTTCAGACCGAATTGTAGAGTGCTGCGTTTCCGTCGGTCAATCGCACTCTTTTATCCCAGTAAGCGACCTCCTACCGCTTCCCTCTAAATGAGTTGAGTCACCTCAGCATTTACAATCGATCGCCCGTATGCCAGAAGTCCTCAGTCGAGCCCTGAGCCCTTTAAATAGAGGGTTACTCATCCCTCAGCCATCTAAACGGAAGGACGCAGCAAGTGTGCAGTCACATAGTGGCCTCCTACAGTAAGTCAAGCCACCAGCTGGGATTGATCGAGTGTGTAGGGGCCGCCAAAGCTTATGGCGAGGACGGTGCAGTTGCTTGGGGGGGGGGGGGTGTGTGCTTGTCCGCCGCGGCCAACAAAACGCACACACTCGAAGACACACAAAAGCCTCTTCTACAGTCCGCCGCTTCAATCTCAAGTGCTGCTTTTTCCTTCTCAGCCAATGTCTCGATCAATAGCGGCTATAAATACCCCTGAAGGAGCAGCTAGCCGCTGAATGAGGGCTGGAGAAGCTGTCTGCCTCAATCAGTGGAAGAGGCTACTTGCGCCGGTTTGCCATGAATCCCACAGTTCTTTGTGATTCACTCGCACTCTGGGGGGGGGGGGGATCGGAAGTCAGTAAGCAAGCCTGACGTGAAATCTGACACTGAACTGTAACACGTCACCCGTTGAAGGGACAGTCGGCGCGCTCGTCGACGGACCGCCAGCTGAGTTGAGTTAATTGCGGTTCCTAGTAGTAGTACAGTAGAGCAGCAAGGAAGTGGTGTGTGTGTGTGTGTGTGTGTGTGTCTTGAGGCCCGGCTGTATATGGGGGTGGCAGAGGATGAGCGAGTCGCCACAGATAGATTTTCGGCTGACGTAGACTCCGGCATGAAGGGGAGTGGGCTAAAATGAGCCCGCTGCTCACTTACTGAGTTACTCACACACACAAAACACTCAGATGTACTGCAGGACCCTTACTCACACAGGCCTCCAAATATAACGTGGAAATGTAACGCAGTGACACATAGCAGCCCACATCCTCACCCTCAACGCCTACCAGACTGCAGGAATCCGAGCGCACGTGTAACAGATGTACGTTTGCGTGCACGAGGCGCGTCAAATCGCCTCCGGAGGAACTCCACTGGTGGCAACAGCGAAGATCACAATATTATCGATCAGTGTTGTGACAGACGTTAGCGGGTCTCTCTTAATGCCTTCGTAATATACAGTATTAACACACATTCTGACAGACCAATCATTGGTCATGTGACAATGATGACTCAGCTAGTAGACATTTGGTGGTCATTTTACTCTGCGGCTGCAACACTGAGGGAAGGAAAGAAAATTCAAATGCAATGCAATTCTTTGCAAACATTTCAGCTGTCAGGAAATGCATTTTCTGACAAATAAATGTCACTGTGTAATATAATATAATGTAATATAAATGTAATATATTCAAGAAAAATGTATGTGTGTGTGTATATATATATATATATATATATATGCAAATATTATCTCACAAAACACATGGAAATTGAGCTTTTAGAAAATGACAATTTAAAGGCAATTTCATTTTGAGTGGGTCTCAGATCCGTTTGTTTATTTTGCACAATATGTACAAGACATGCACACACACACACACACAGAGGCGATTTGATACAAATCGTTCAGCCCTACTTCAGGTTTAAATTGAAATATGTTATGATAACCAAAATCCCACTCGATATCTGTCCTCGCTTCTCAGAACCTTCACCACACGGCGCCTTTTATTTAGTTACTATCACTGCTAATTATAACGGGCATTAAGTTGTTAAAAACTGTGGCTTTTAAAATAGATGTCACAAACCACGCGCACACACATGTTTACGTCACATCACTTTTGGGGACATTAAATAGTCTTGTGCCCCTTTTTCGATGTCAGTTGGCAGAGCAGACAGCAGGCCTCTGGCAGCAGCGAGACGGGAAAGCGGCCAGTCGAGTGGGCTCGGTCCGGGAAGTGGTACCTCATCACTGGAAGAGGGGGCGGTTGGACAGGAGCAGATGCCTTTTTCTTAGCTGGCTGAGCTGCCGTCTTTTCTCCAGGCAGTCTGGTACAGCTGATCTAAGAAGTGGCAGAGAGAGCGGCTGTGAAGTTTGCCCAGTTTACTTGTTAGTTTACTTGTTGGGAGTGTTTAGGCTCACTGTTTTCCTTCTTTGGGAAGTCAATTATGTCACTCTGCCCGGGGGGAGGGGCTATGTATGTGTGTGTATATATGTATGTGTATATACTTGGAGTTTTCTTTTTCAGAAGAGGCTGAGCAGTAAATTGCTCTCAGGAGCATTACCCAGCGACTGAGCTGTCTGTCTGTGAAGGCGGCTTTGCACCTCTCATTTACTACTTTCAAACAAAACCAGATCACACCCGAAGAACAGCCAATTCAGCTGTGTTTATTGCACATTAAGACGACTAGCGAGCACAGGGATAATAAAGGAGAGTGGGGGGGGGGCTACGAGAGAGAGAGCAAAAACCCCACCCCAGGGCTTCTCTCAACTTGAGTAATTACTGGGTGTAGTTTTTAAATTTCAGCTTCCCTCCTGAGATGCCTGTTTTTGCTCCTTAAGAGAAGATTCTACATCCATCCTCTCTTTCTCATAGCCTCTTACACGATTTGCTTTATTCAAAACACACGTACAAACTTTACAGACTGACTTTCCCTCTTTCACAGAAAGTATTTACAATGTCTTTATCTGGCAAACGCACACACACTGTTTCCTGCTCTTGCAGTAACAATTTCTTTAAATATATCTCCAAGGCACACTCGCTGCTTTTTTCTTCTGCAACACAAACACTCTTCTAAATCTCCTCCTGCACGTCTTTCCCCGCTCGTCTCTCGCATGGAAGAAGATGAGCTGACGTCAACATTAGCCAACGTAGTTAATAGGCTTCTCCTCTGAGCATTGATTCACACACAAACAATATTTCTGGGTCAGACTATTGCCCTTAATGAGAAAGGGGGTTTGTGTCTGGTCCCACATCAGCCGGACAAAGGATGCAGTTTTAGCAGCAGAGATGCTGAGCAAGTTCTTGACTTTGGACACACTCATTTAAAACTTTACCGTCCCTTAAGGCAGAGAAGACACTTAAAGTTTCAGATGACTTCCAAACACATTTCCAGCGTACCAACATTCAGTCGAAGCAAAGCACCAAACGGCTTAATGGATCCCTCTCAATTGGAAAGCATTAACAGAGCCCGAGCTGCAGTTCCTTGCAGCAGTTTTAAGGACGAAAAGGTTGTGCGATGTTGTCACTCCCAGGGGGCTTAGTACTTTAGATTAGTTTGGTATCCATCATTTACCTTCTACCCTGTGGGTCTGAGTGACGGTTGTCCACTAAACTGAGTTGGCAGTGATGAACTCGCCAAGAGGCGTTGAGGGAGTGAATGCAACACGGAAGTCTCGGCCGAAGCGGGTCTTTAACAGCGTGCGGCTTTTCAAATGGTTTGATACAATTCAAACGCTGGTAGTTTACTCACTGGCTAAAATATATAAAGCCACAATTTGCGACATTATCGGTAATGTTTTCCTTCACCGTGGAGAAATTCAGTCACTTATACGGTCCACATAAAAGTAGTGCTGAAGCATTTAACCGATTGCTGGTTCTCAACCTGAGGGGCAGGGCTGTTGTCACAACATGATGAATAAGATGGGACAGAAGAAGAAAAATAAACATTTTATCACAAAATGATAATCTAGCCATGCTAGCAGACAGTTGGTCGGTTCATCTCTTTTGTCCTATTGGATTGGCTGCCGATAAAATGCCAATGCATTCAAATGTCTCAACATCTGCAAGATGGATTGGCACAACCTTTTCTACACACATTCATGGTCTCCAGACGATGTATCTTCAGAGCTTTGAAGATCCCTTGACTTTTACTGTAGCGCCACCATGAGGTTGACATTTTCCATTGGAAGTGCAGCCTCAAAGAGCGACTAGCCAGGCTGCAGACTCTTAGTCTTTTACATCTTCAGACCTCTACAGACTATTAAAACGAGCGCTAGTTAAACTGCTCAAGGTTGCAAGCCAACAGATTAATCAATTCGTTTATCAACATCAAGCAGCCCTACAGGGAAGTGTCAAATTAAGTCATTGAGAGAAACAGCCTGTGACTTTGAGCCTCGGACAGATACTTCATGTGGAGGAAGGCATGTATTTTCCCCGAGCAATAAACAGAAGCTTACAACATTCATGGGGAAAATAAAAGAGAAAGTTAGAGAAGTGGATGTCTGGAGGTGGACAGTTTCCTTGTCGGTAATGAGCAGGTGAATCGCTCTTTGGGGGGGAAACGAGGAATTCTGTGTTTGATGTAACGCGTGGCAGCATGAACTTCTGAACGACCCGGAGGGAAGCCGCTCCGACGCAGACAGGACACAGAGAGTGTGTTTTAAGCCTCCGGGTTGTGTTTTATCAGTTTGCTCCGAAATTGGATTTGAAAAGGTACCGAGCAGGTAAAGGCTGTTCGTTGGAGCGACGCGCCCTCATAACCTGCGGCACACTCGCTCATTTACATGGTCCCGCTCACAAGCAATATCAGCAGCCTCTGCACACTAACTCCAAATTTCCCCGAAGACAGCTTATATTGTGGATGCGCGTCAAACCGTAGGTGTGGTCTACACCTGTGTCAGGATTCTGTTTTGTTCCGTCTCCATCATCTGATGTCATGAGGTGGTAAACTGAGAACATGCGTGTGTCTCAATGCAAGGAGCCACACAGATGGTTCAACTTCGGGCTACTCAAGTGTTAATATTGTACACGTTGGTAGAAAGTCCAGGTAAAAAGGTATTTAATGACTCGGCATTGGAATCAACAATCAAACCAGACTTATTAATATCAAGACCAAAACGGCTTTGAGCCTTTTCCTGTTTAAACATTCCTTCTGTGTTTCATATCAAGCGGAGTTTTCTGTCTTCACTTTTGCAAAAGAGAGCAAGCGCATTGAAAACACTTTAATTGCATCGGAGCGATCAATAATTCAGCAAACTGTTCATTACCAGGCTGTTGTAACCTGAAATGGTCGTGTTTGTTTCTTCAGAGAATCCTTTATTCATAGAAATAAGGGTTGGTGTGAATAAGTGATTCTCTGAACAAAGAAGAACAAACGGTATTCTTTTTGATTAGCTGAAGTCTGGCAGCGTCTTCCATTGTGGTGCGCCATTAGAGCTGTTGACAGTATGCAGTTACATAATGGATTGGAGGCCTTTCAGCAGGTTTGAAAGGGCTCACGGTACATCGTCAGTGTGTTGACGTGTTGGACCCATTCCTTTAAAGGTTACTAGAAACATTTAAGCATTTGAACCTCAGGCGCAACACAGCACTGCGGTGTTGTGAACACATAATTATTCTAATAAAAGTGGTGTGAAATTCAGCGTCAAAGGTAATTATATGGAAAATAACAGCAAGACGAATTAATAATAACGTGTAGTTAATAACGTCAATGATGTGACCCAGCTCGGGCGTCCCGGTCCAGACCCCTCGTTACTGTTGTAACGCCTCTTCCTGCTGTGAAGGTCTTTAAGCCTACCGTAAAAAACCTATTCTTGAACGTCAGACTATTTTACATACGCAGCAAACACGGAGCAACATTAGCATGCTTTTTGAGTTGTGTTTAAGTTGTGCGTAAGGCCAACATTTTGTCTCCTTGTAGCTCCGTTTTTGGTCTCCACCAACTCCTGAGGGAAATATTTGGCTCTTACGCAACTAATGGCGTCGCCATGTGTATGACGACTTTGTCCATCTGCTGGTTGGCGCTGACATTGTCGCCAGAATGGACAGTTGTCAACCCAGTTGGACGACAGTTTATTTGATTTGGCCGGTTAAAATGGTATTCGATGGCTTGGGATAATTTGGGCTACTTTATGTAACATTTGGGCATTTCCCCAAATTATTAGGCTGTATTTCACTGAGTGTGTCCCTCCTTTTCTCCAGTTATTATCATTTAGGCTCACGGATATGACGGGCCAAACCAAATAAACAAGTTTATGAAGTTTAATACAACTTATTTTTCAAATGATTATTCGTTAAGCTCTGTGATCTGTGTTATTTAAAGGACGATTAGGTTTGCTCATAAAACGGAAGACAAGGGACAGAACTTCACAGATGGATACACACTAAGTGTATTAAACACTAGGGCTGCCCCCTCTTAGTTGGTTCATCGTTTAATCGGTCGTTTTTGGTCTTAAGTCGAAGATTTCTGTCGTTAACTCGTTGTTTTTTTATGCTTTTTTTCCATGCTGAAGGACTTATTTCCGAGAAATTTATGAGCAGATCTCTGGTGAACACAAGATTCAAAGTGGTGCTTTTGTGTGATTCTTTGTGGAGAAACTCTGTTACAGATCTGTCATCTGAAGACTGATTGGACAAACGAGCTGAAGTAATTGAGGTATCAACAGGTAGCAAAAGCTCTACATTTGCTAAAAGTACTTTTTATTCACCCGAGTGTCTCTGGTAGTATCCGTGACACTTCACTGTAACAACGGACCCATTGTCGGTGAAATGAGACGAGTCAGAATGTCTGCGTATCTCCCAGAGCCCTTACACAAACGGGCACACCCGGCGCAAGCGGCGCGTATTCGCTATAATTGAATCGGGCTGGAACAGCGTCTGGGCTGCGGGTGGTTCTGATAACGGCGACGGGGACGGCTCCTCGGAGAGCTCGTCGTGTGGATTCGGGAGGTCTCCAGGCAGGTACCTCTTTTGTTGTTGCGGGGGGGAATGAGGGCTGATAAGCAGGGCACCAGAAATCAGCCGTGGAGAATGATGGGGGGGGGGCAGGGGCAGAGAGCAAGACAAAGGCTGTTAAATTTAACTGCCAAGGGCATAAAGGCGCACTCCAACTCTGATTGATTTCCTCCCCAAAGTCGATGATGTTCAACCGGTTATGGCTTGTAAAGAGACTGCCTCTTTCTTTATCACTCCCTCTGTATTTGCATCCTCATCTGCAGTCACACACACACACACACACACACGCGCCACTGCTCTGAGCGATGCTAATGTTGGACTGTAGTTTAACTGGGCCATAACTCTGACCATTAACCGGCTCCTTCTGCCCGAACTGTCTTTTTATCTGATGTGGCTGGATCACATTTAGAAGTGCTCTTCAAATGCATTTCTGAGATACTTCTTTCAAATACTTCTTTCAAAAGTAATTGGACGGGCAAACATAATTGTGAATATAATCTCTCCGTAGGCACAGCTACCAAATACTTATGGCCCTGACTGTATATTTCAGTCCACCAAGCAGCTGGTGTTGATGATCTGATCCTCAATGTATTTCTACCGGAGATTTCTGCCTCGTGCGGAAAAATCAGATTACAGTCGTCAAAGGTTCATGTTGATATCGAGTGTGAAGACTGGACTGACTGTTGTGGGTGGATTTAATTTAAAAAGCTCAGTCTGGCCACCTGGCTCTTACTCTCACTGTTCCACAGGTGAAAGATGTCACAGCAGGTTTCCCACTGTGTCCCTCCACTGCACGCTGTCATAAAACAGAGTCAACAACTTCCCGCTACCGGCTCGATGCAGCTCTCAGGGTTGTTGGACCGGAAAATAACCGTCGTCACTTTTGTGCATGATTGCATCTTTCCTGTGACAACCAGTCAGCAGACTGGTTGTCAGACTGGTTTTATTTTTTATTTTTTTTTATTTTTTCAAAATGCCCAAGTCTGAATCTAGTCTGTTTATGAATTACAGTAAGGATATTTGACATTAAAGTCATGCTATCAAAGAACTGCTTGCATAGAATGTAATGTCGTTATAGCCTCCTTACTGATAGTGCTCTCTGGTTTAACGCTGTGTGTGTGTGTGTGTGTGTGTGTGTGTGTGTGTGTGTGTGTGTGCGCGTGTGTGTGCGCGTGTGTGTGTGTCTGTTGCAGGGAGAATGAGGTCCTGAAGGTCCAGTTGAAGAAGTATGTGGGGGCGGTGCAGATGCTGAAGAGAGAGGGAAGCCAGGGCAATGATGGTAAACCACACGCACACACACACTGCATCATTATGACCTGATATTACATCTCATATCTGTGTCCCAGTCCATCTATTACGCTCTGAAACAGAAATGCTTATAGATGAGAAATAAGGTCATCAGTTCCCTACACAGATCAGTTCAGATGTGTTTCTCAGGGGCTCAGATGACCGACCTGCCTTTTCTTCACGGCGCAAAGCCCTTCTCACATTCCGACTCTACCTTCTTTTTTTTGTTTGTTTTTGGGGCAGATTTGATAACTTTGACTTTGTTTTCCGTGTTGCCGGGGGGATGCAAGCGGTGCTCTGTGTAAAGACTGGTGAGATAAGCTCCCGCTGTATCAAAGGCAAATAAACTGAACAAGGCAGATTATAGAGGGCCACATAATGGCTAATTGCATTTTGGGGGATAGAAGGGAGAGCGGTTTATCTGTGACACCCCGGAGGGTTTTTGTGTTTGTGAGTTTCTCTTGTATGTTTTTGTTGGAGGTAAAGGGAGATGTAGAACTTTGTGATATCAAGTTAACGCCGTTTCATTTTATTAAAGAGGTCATGAGAACAAACCTTTGTGATATAAATCCGTTTAAGAACGCAGCGTAACTCCAGCTTGGTGTTTGTGTGATCCTGTTCTCATTTATTTAGTTAGGCGGAAGGAAGGAAGGAATTGTTTACTGCGACAGGACTTTTGTCAGAATTTCTATCTGATAAAAACACGGCAATGGAAATGGTGATTCCCTCGCACATATATTATCAGGAAATAGCCATCACCCAGCTCAACTGCACCGACTCAACGAACACGTTCTGGCTCTCCTCTTGTTCGTCATTTGCCACTCATTATTTCTCTGGCCCATGATGACTTATCATTTGTACCCTTTCCCCTCTCCGTCTTCACCCCTCCTTCATCCCTCTTGTCTTCCCCTTAAAAACCGCCGCTATCCCGACAGCCGTAGTAATTACCTCTCCACCGCGGCGTCTAAATGATTTCATCCTCCCTCGCCTCTGTCTTCTCCTGCTAATGATGTGCCTCGTTCCATCACACTTTGATGTTGACCACGCGGTCTGCTGGTGTGTGTGTGTGTGTGTTGGGAGTAGTGGAGGAGGAATAATATGTGAGCAGTTTAGGGGGAGCAAAAATCATATGTGGGGAAAAAAAAAAAGATGAGGATGAATGTATACACAAGCGCTCCTTTTTCATGTGCTGTCGGTATGCTTCCCCGTGATCATCTGAAACTCCTCCTGTCTAATGATGGCGCTGCAGACGTGATCTCTCCAACACTCCTCGGGCGCCGTCAGCCCCACTGACATCCCACAGAAGACGGTTCCTCCCTTCTACTGTTTCAGAGGAGTTTTTTTTTTTTTTTTAAATCACTATGAAGTGTGCGAGTCCTCTGCACACGTTATTATGATGCTGGTCGGAGGCCAGGGCCTTTTCAATACATTTCAGATATATTCTCCACAGTAATGCGATCTGACATTGACAGCGCAAGTTAGTTTTCACTTTGGTTTTCAAGCCTTTGTCATGCATACATACCCCCAAAAAGGCATTCCATCAACCAGATGCTGAACGTTTGCAGCCAGTTTCATCATGTTGCCGCGACACTCTGTCTCTCTCTGTTTGGGACCACATCCAAGTGAACATGGCAGCTCTCCTCTCGGGCTCTTGATGCAGTACGTCATTGGGAAATCGAGGGGTTCTAGTGGTGGCAGTCCGTCGACTTAAAGCTTTGGGAGATAATGTTTTTTTGTTTTTTTTTTGTTATATTTGTTGAAATAACTTCCCGAAAGCAACCAAAAAATATTAAAAACAAATCGGACATCGGTGGATGTTGCAGGTCCGTAATAAGCCCGTCCAATCGTTTTATTCGGCCTGAATGAAACGATTGGACGGCTACCTGCCTGGTAACTAGCCATCAGTACTATAATAGCCATGTACTTTACTGTCGGAATTATAATATTGGGGCGTTGGAGGGAGGCCTAAAGGGACGAGCTGTTGCCAACTTGCCGACTTTCTCACCAGGTTGGAGCTCGTGCTGCTATCATTGGAAAAGAGCTGCCGGCACTGGGCTGAGTTTTTTTTCTTGGTTGGATAATTGAGCATGGCGTGAGAAACACAGGACGGCGTGACTTGAGATATCGCGCTGTCGCCTGAAGCCCGTTGGTGCAGCGATAAGGAGGCCAGGTTTAGAAACGAGGGCATTGACTGGATAAGAAAGCAGCAGTTGCCTCAGAGCGCTGCCTCGTCCTCAGTGGAAGCTCCTTGTCTCTTGGGGCATACAGTTTCGAGGCGTTTCAGCCTCCCAGTGGGGAGGTTTAATGGCTGGCTGGTTGACCGGCTGCCATTCGACTGGCTGCTTTTCCCAGGGGACTGATTCCCCCGAGGGGATATACCGAACCTGGTAAACGGGGTTTCACCTCCTCCCTCTGACATGGCTGATCGCTCCAAGTGGTCGGCTGAAATTGGCCTGCTGTGCTGTGTGTGTATATATGTATGTATGTATATGTATATGTATGTATATGTATATATAAATAACAGATTGGCCTGCCAGTGGCGGGATAGAGATCAGGAGTTATTAAGCTGTTCAGTACTGGCTGGGCTTCGATAACGGGTCAGAGGGCGGTGAGTCTGGCTAGATGGAATTCCCTCTCCTCCATTTTCTTATCAAGAGCTCTGTGATAACTCCATTTCCTCTCATTTTTATCCGAACACTCCATTATTCCTTTAGATTAATGCTCCCTCTTGGAAAAACGGCAACGATGAGAAGCAGTGACCTCAAGATAAAAGTAAAGAAGAGGGAGCATTAGCTTTCTTTCAAACATTCCATTCATTATTTTTTGCCTTCAAATAATTTAAAAAGTTTCTCTCTTTCAAAGATATATATATTTCTGATTGACACTTATGTATAAATACATTTGAATTAAAGCCCCCCCCCCCCTCTCTCACCTGTGTTTTCCCCACCAGGATTAAATGCGAACAGTGACACACCTGCACTCTGATTAATTCTCCGCTTTGCCTGTCACTGTGTACGTGTTTAATCTATCCATAAATAAACCCGCCGCGGACAAGAGCTTATTCATCTCCAGTCAGGAAATGGATTACATGGCCGGTTCAAACCCAATAAGCTTCCCTCCGCTTCGCCTTGGTCTCTCCTGCAGCCCCGTGGACTAATGAGTGAATGAGAGGCATTTGTCATCGCTGCCTGCCCGAATCGGAGTGTGTAACTTATTCATTACACACACAGATCTGCGTTTATTGTCACTCCGTGCGCTCTGTTTTGCTCTTGCGGGGCCTCGGGGAGGTCAGACATCCTGGTGTGTGTGTGTGTGTGTGTGTGTGTGTGTGTGTGTGTGTGTGTGTGTGTATGTACGTACACACCTGCCTTGTGTATGTACAAAAGTTTGAAGGTGTGTTAGCATGTTAATAAAAACTTTGAATGTGTGTGGTTGGTGTCTCCTGTGGCTGTTAATCCAACAATGTTCTCTGTGTGTGTGTGTGTGTGTGTGTAGATGTGTGTTATAATGGAGGTGGATTTTCATTACTTAACTCATGAGTGTGTGTTCGGGAGTTAGTGCGAGAAAAGCAGGTCACAGTGGCGAGAGGGGGGGCATTATTAAGCTTGTGTGTAGGTTTGTGTTTTGTCAGGGCATATGTGTGCGCCTTCATGTACTCTATCAGTGTTAATTGTCATTTTGCGGACGAGTCGCATTGAGTGAGTGTGTGTGTGTGTGTGAGAGGCCTAAATTAAACTGTGCATTAGCGGCTGTAGGTGGGTACGAAGCTGTTGTAACTGGCGTGTAAGTGGTTTATGTTATGAGGTTATTTGCATCCCAGCAGGCTGACTGTAAAAGAGCAAACGATGAGTCATCCTCTATGTGAACTGAATTTAATTGTGCCCACACATTCAGCCGCAGATCACAACAGCCCGCATTGTTTAGCCTCGCAGGTCTTAGTCCAACAGATTGGGCGTGTTTACCAGCTCAAAGGTGCGAGGGGGGCTTTCATTTATTCAGCACAGGGCGGTCTGTTTGTGTGTCCACATGACGATGAATCCAGCAGGCCGTGTTTATTTACCTGGCACAAGAGAGATCGCATGTTGTTTGTCACCGGTGGTCGCCGCTCGATTGTCGGCCGCACGTGCGTCGGATTCTCGCATGTCTCGCAGGATTTAATGAACATTTTAATCATCTCGCTGAACGCCGGAGCCTGCTGGGTGGCATCTCGTCCGCCTCTCTGAGATAAATATGGAGAAAACGCGCAGCTGAGGAGGGAAAGATAGATTCCCATGTGATGCATCATCTGGCTCTTAGGCAACCAATTTGTAGCATTTGTTTGACTTGCATGGCTTTTTGTTGCAACATTGCAATGTTTAGTTATCTCCAAATTTAAGATGAATCTCTCGATCGCGTGTTTCTTTTTCTGACCTTTTGGTACCTGGAAAACTCACGAGCCACGAAGCTTCAGCGTTGCAATGAGGCCTGTGGGATGTCATTTGCTGCATATTTGAAAGGGCATTTAATAGTTTTTTTTTCCGTTTACATCGGCAATGTAATGTTGGCTCATCCTTGAGATATCCACTTTGGGAACCACTGCAGTAAATGATGTAATGCAGCAGCAGTGACAGAAACGGGAGCAGCTGGTGGGAATGAGTAGAATAACTGGGCTGACAGGATGACCATTGAAAAGTATAAGTAAGAACTGTGTAATAGGATTGAAATCGCCGTCTTGATATTCATAAAGGGCTCTAGCATCAGTACATGTATCAGATGGCACAGTTGACATGAAAGTGTGGAGCTTTGGTCACATGATAACGGGAGGCCGTGACTCCCTCTAGCTGTCCAAAGATGGCCTCCGGCCTTGGATTGCTTCTCCAACTGTCCACTCTCTCATGGCTGAACTTCAACCCCGATGATGTCGTCTGTTTCTGGAGCTCATGCTGTCTCTTGTCCAAGGACTTTATCAGTTTTTTTTTTGTCAAACTAGAACCACGATATCAAAGCACCGGCATAAAAATGTTTAAAGAAGTGAAATTTCAGTTTCCTCAGCTGTAGCTGTAACGGGTGGTGTGAGCCGCACCTTCGCCCGTACTGTAAGTGTCAGTTCCTCAGGACTAGTCTGCGAGTCTGTCGTTTTCTGAACACATTCACTGTTTCCAAAGCCCCCCTTTTGAACATAAACTGTTTCCCTACAATAGCCCGACCAGGTAACGCTAAGTAAAAGCTGAGATCCCTTACTTGTTTAAAAGATGAAATCATCTTCAAAAAGGATCAGAGGAGAGCTTAAAGAAGGACGGAGGGATTTTCAAGCTTTCCGCCGAGCTGAGGCATTGTGTGCAACATTTGAGAGCAAGTCAATTGAAGGAGGACGGTTCTGATATTTGCGCTCGCGCAATCCTCTTGAAGCTTTGTAATGGAGTGAGGTGTCTGTCTCTGAGACTGGATTAAGGAAAGAGAGCGCTGGCTATGAGTCTGAAGAGAGGAGATGGAAGAGGGGGGGGGGGTGCTGCCTGCCTGCCTGCTTCTGGAGATTCACCTCTTCTCTTGCCTCAGGGTGTCGCCGCAAGTTGCATCCCGCTGGTTTACATGTGTGTGAGACTGGCTTTGTTTTGCGAGATTGTACCACCTCACCTGAAAAGTGAGGCCAAAGCAGAAGTTCCCTAAACATCCCTACTAACGGCCACCAGGAGGCGGCGACTGGTTGTAAAAAGAAGTCAGATGTTGTAGAAGTCTATGAGAAAATGACCCCACTTCTTACTTGTTTTATGACATCAGTGATGAGTTTATGGTCTCAATCTCTAGTAGACTTCCCTGTGATTGACAGGTCACTGCCACGACGTCTCGTCTTGGAGCTTTAGCTCTTTCACACTGATCCCTACTCCCCCGGCTGCCTCCCAACCTAGAGTAGGAACTAACTGGTGCTTTATCAGCAGAGGCCAGGCTAGCCAGTCATTTACTGACGACTGCTCGCTCTGCTCTGTGCTGTTTGCCGGAGCCCGGCGCGAGGCCTAAACAGGCCCGGGTTGCATAGAGCGGATGTCTGCCTCCCTTCATGCCGGCTGTTTGACTTTGACACATGTTTTTCTGCAGTGGTGGAGCTGTGAGGTGGTGCGACAGGCGGTTGTGTGTTTTGCGAAGTACAGAAGGAGAGTTTGAGGTTAAGTGTGTGTGTTTTGAATTGCTTGTTTAAAAGGTCGGGGGGGGGGGGGGGTCGTTTTTTAATTACAACAGCATCTGTATGTCGGATACCTGCGGCAGTCCCGCTGATTTCCACTCCTCCTCTCGCAGTTGTTGCAATGCACTCTGGGTGGGAGGCCGAGGCTTACAAGGATACTTTATTAGCGGTGATGTCACTGGCTTGGTTGGACCGGGGGGGATATTAATCAGAGCTGATCGGTGCTCTGTGACAGCCAACCGACGCGGCGTCCCACACACGGAGCTGATAATGAAACTCGAGGAGCATCTGTCTCTGTTGTCCTCTCCCCTGTTAGTGCTCTCCTCTCACGCTTGAAAACATTGGGGTTGGACCTGAGCACATTGACGGGAACGTTCTGGCTATTTCTCACCATCGTCTTTTTTTTTTTTTTGTCTCGAAGAAGCAGCATGATGTTATTTTGTTGCTTGGATTTAACAGTGTTCATATGTTTAATTTGAAACAATAAAAACAGGGATCCTCTGGTTAATTCAAAATCAACGATAAATGAACTGAAGCAGATGCTTGCCCAGTTTTCAAAAGTACGGTTTGAATGTGGAAGGTAATTGGGATGTTTATAACTTCAGACAGCTGACGTCAGTTGAATTCCTGTTGTGTTAAATGTTTCTTTCATTTCCACACTTTGTGATGCCTGGTGGAAAATATCCGAACCAGCTAAACATCTTCAAACACTTTTCTTTTTGTTTGCTACTTTGCCTGACGCTGCGATGTGCTGCTCTGATTAATTACCTCAAAGCGAATGTACAATGTGATCAGCCGTTCATTGTCAGTTTGACAGATCGTGACGCATCTCGTCTCATAATGACTAGATGACTGTCAAAACAATTGCCTCACCCATTGAATTACAGCCTTTGTTGTTGTGATACAGTTCATCTTCTCCTTTTCCCCCGAAAAGGCTCACGTCACATTTCATAAAACTGCAATAATTTCTTCTGGCGTCTTTATTTCAGACAAGGAGCCGCCGCTTTAACACCATTCACTGGTAAGAACCACCGGACGCTGACGTAAATGTCAAGAACATGATTTAAATGTCTTTTTTCACAGTCATGAGATTAAACTCCGGTCACGTGTCAGCGTGTTAGTCAGGGGATCAAGAGCAACAGGCCTCAGGCGTGCCAGCAGCTCTGTGAGGCTGCACTTGGGCATCGTGGTGCTGTGAGCTGAATGCTAACATCGGCACGCTAACGTGCTCGCAATGAGAACGCTAACGCGCCGATGTTTAGCAGGTGTAATGTTTACCATGTTCACCATCTTAGTTTAGCGTGTTAGCATGCTAGCATTAGCTAATTAGGGCTAAGCACAAAGTACAGCTGAGGCTGATGGGAGTTTCATCGGTTTTGCAGGAGTGTGGTCATATTTTGACCTGATAATGGTGAAAGCAGGACTCCAGAATAACCTTTGCACTGGAGCCTCTTTTTTTGTTTTTGGTGGAGCGTTTTGTGAGCGTTTGTGAGCTCACAGTGGGTGCCTCCGGCCGGCGACATCTTGGCCGGGATGACGCACCCTAACTCCAAAAATTGGCAGAGAGGTGGCTCAGCGGTGGAGCTGAGTTTGAAAAGTGCTTGCGGCCAACGACCTCATGCATAATCTTAAGCCTTAATAGAATTTAAACGGGTGCGTTACACAGACGTTAGACCGACATCTTCCTTGGAGCCACGAAGGGAAAGGGACTTAATTGCACGGTGACATAAATCATGATTAGAACTGATTGGCGTAATGGCAGGAACAATGCAAGTTTGAAAAGTAACACCTTAATCATCCTCCTGGTCTTATCCCGGGTAATCTTCGGTGAGTGCAGACTGATGAGGTTCTGTTCTTTGATCAGTGAGAGAACAAGCAGACAAACCCACAGTGACGTGACGGACTGCTGCAACCAGAGCAGGAGCATGTAGAGCAGAGTAAGTGCAAAGAAAATAATCCATATCCCAATTTATCTTGCTCACCAGCATCCCCTGTAATTGTAGTAATAATAATAATAATAATAATAATAATAATAATAATACATTTAGTTTGCGAGTGCCTTTCAAGGAAACCAGGGATCCTGCACAACACAAAATAATAATTCTTCTCGTCTGGTCTCGGATTGAGTCTCAACATGTGGGAGTAATCTGTTTTGAGTGATCTATCTCGGCTTGATTATGAGTTTTCTTTTTCCTTTTGGAGCACTGCTGGGATTTGGATATTAATATTTACAGTCTTACACAGAGAACTATCCCCCTTCGTTCTGAGCCTTTTTCTTTTCAAACCCCATGGAGGCTTTGAGAAGCCGCCTGGAACTGTCTCCTGAATAAGTGCCACCAGCAAATCTCTATCTCTTTATCGCGGCCTCATAGCGCATTTCACCCCTCCTCTCTTCAGTCATGTGTGTGTGTGCATGTGTGTCCCTTTGACTGTTGTTAATGTGCTATGCGATAACAGCCCAGCTCCATAAACAACTTAATCCTGCATTTTATGGGCCGGGGATCACCACTCTCTGCTCCTTCAAAGACCACCTAGCTTAAGAGGAGGGGGGGGGGGGGTGTGTGTGTGTGTGTGTGTGTGTGTGTGTGTGTGTGTGTGTGTGTGTGTGTGTGTGTGTGTGTGTGTGTGTGTGTGTGTGTGTGTGTGTGTGTGTGTGTGTGTGTGTGTGAAAACTGTCAGGTAAACTATTAAAGGGACATCTTAAAGGAATAGTTAAGCCAAAAACAGCGACCTGTCAATCACAGTAAGCCTGCCCTGAAGCATACTCTGCTTTATGGTCTATTTGACTCTAAATGGACCATAACTTCATCATGCTGTATTGAAGAAGACTTTACACTAGCCGTTGAGACCGTAAACTCATGTTCACAGTGAAGGTAATACATCAAGTGGGAAAGTGGGTCATTTTCTCATCTACAATCAAACTTCTTTTTGCAACCGGAGGAGTCGCCCCCTGCTGGTCAGTAGAGAGACTGCAAGTTTCAAGAAACTTCTTCGTTGGCTTCACTCGGCAGAACCGGAGGTTGCCGCCTGGTTTAGGATTACACGAGCCCACTAATGGATGCAAGACACTTTGCTCCAGAGGGATTTTCTAAAAGTTTTTTTCTAACATTTTTTTTGTGGTTATTTTTCATCCTCCGCCAGCATTGGTTTTCGCTGATAGGCTTTCATTTTTGGTTGCTCCGCTCCTCTTAATGCCATTTGATAGAAATCACTTTCTGCGTCCATAGGGACGTGAGTACTACAATTGATATTGTTTTGGGCTGAACTATTCCTTTAAATCAGTCTTCACAAATATGTCCAACAATGTTTTCCTCCCATTTTCTATGCACAACAGCTGCAGTATCATACATTTCACATTTCCTTCCACAAAGAAAACGAGTTCGAGTTTGAATTTGAGTGTGTGTCATGACCTAAACAAGAATAACAGTCTTACCACACAGTTTTGTTGACCAGTATAAATTACAAGAATTCACTTGGTGGATGTTCAACGTTGCCATGGTCTCTGGTGCTTCAATGTTCCTCTGCTATTGTTCACTGTCAACAGTACTGGAGCTCTGCAGTCTTTGTTAAACTATTCCAATACATCTTCCATCCAACATATGAGCTTTTTCCCAGCGTGATCCTGAAACAGAATTTCTGCTTGCAGCACACAGTTGGTGAAAAGAATCACAAGTGTGTAGAATTAAATGTTGAATTACAGCATCGGAGCAGCATTGACGTATCACTGTTCGTGACTATGGAGGGTGTGGAAGGATCATGAGGGATGCTGCTTAATCTAACCGCTTCCAGAAGGCTCTTTTGTATTGGTTAAATACCTGTGCCGAGGATAAGGGGAGCTCTCTAAAGGCCTTTGCCGCGCTTCTTCTCATTTATTTGTCCTCCTCTGGGACGGGGCACAGGCGTTACCCGTCTATCCGACCAGCTGTCCCACATCAGACCCAGAATACTGATGAAGAGGTGACACGGTTCGTCTGCAGAGCAGCATATTCTCCAGGAGCACACGGAGGGGAGGAGTCATTTCCCAGTAATTTATGTTCTCCTTTGATTCGAACACGCTTCAAGGGGTAATCAGATTTTAATTCGCGAGCTCAAGAATGAATAAAATCCAGGTGTAAATGCACCCAGGACGTACTGAAGATCAACTCATTGACTCACCTGCATCAAAAAACAAAAACAAGTGAGGTGCAGTGGATTTGACATGTCTGATGGAGAGGACCTTGTTGAGACGGAAGTAAACGGTACATTGTCTGTAAAAGTGAACAGCCGACGTTTTGTTTTTGGACAGCCAACGCTGATGCACGATTCATCCGAGCCGCTGTAATCGCGGACCTGAAAAGATTTTTTTACAGTGAATGTGATTGAGATAAATATAATTTTTTGGCTCATGCCTGATTATGACATGAGTTTAGATTAACGGATTTAGAGGCGGGGGGGTTTAAGATTTAACTTGATCCGCAGTTTGTTTTTAGCGTGACAATTAAGTCGATATTCTCCCGGGTTCCAGTGTTCAAAACACAATTCCACTTTATGCTTTCACTTCTAGTTCTCATCTTACATCATCTGTGTCAACATTAACATACACGCAAATGCAAACCATCCCTTAGTGTATACCGGTAATTGCATTACAGATGTAGATAAACCTAAAATAAGCATAGATATTCAAATTGTTCACTCTAAAAACTAAAGCTTCTGGGAAACCGTTGTAATCGCATAAGGCTTCATGATCGCTCATGATATGGCCATTCGTCTCAATGGAGGATATAGTTTGATATTTTGGGATACACACTTATTAGCTGTCTTGCCGAGAGTTATACGAGAAGATTGATACCACCCTAGTATCTGACCATTCGATAAGAAGCTACAGCCGTTGGCTGATTAGCTTAGCTTAGCATTAAGACTGGAATCAGGGGGAAACAACTAGCCTGGCTCAGTCTAAAGGTATACAAAATCTCACCTCTTAAGATCCCTAAGTAAGGTGATATATCTTGTTTGTGAAATCATTTTGCAATATGTAGAGGTCCTAGTCGGCGCTTTCTTTTCTTTTTTGACAGAGCAGACTGGCGGTGTTCCCCTTTTTTCCCAATGGCTATGCTAAACGTAGCTAATGAGATGCTCGCTCTAGCTTTAGTGTACAGAGGACATCAAAGCGTGTTTCTTTAGGTGCTTCTTTGGCTATCACAGCGGGTATTGACTCATCTTGGATCCTACGAGGAACAGGAAGTCCTTTTCACAGACAAACTGCGTCATGTGCTCTGTAAAAGTTCAACTTTATGCTGAAAGAAAGCCTCCGACCCTTTCCTGTAGCTTATTTTAGTTCCTATGTAATTTTTACAGGATTTCAGAATCCGATGTAGACACCTTGTGGTCATTAATGTGAAATGCAGACTGAATTCATAACCAAAAGGTTCATTATTAGGTTATCCTCTACATGCCCCCTGCTACTGCCAGTCTTCTCTTAAATTGGAAAACTGTGTCGCACTGATTAAATTGAGTTCTCCAAAATGAGCATGTTCCCAGAACTTAATATACCGTACATGCAAAACCCATAGCATCTTCTTGGAATGAGAACAAAAGTGCTGAAAGATGAAAAAAAAGAACTTTCTACAACATAATGAAGATTGGAGGGAATCCACTTTGTAAGAAATGTTTTTATTTTTTATCTTTTTTTTTTCCTTCAGAGCATTTTTGGACTTTCTCCCCTTGGTGAATCCCACTGTGCTGCAGCCAACTCTAAAGAAATGCTTGTTTGGTAAAAGTCCTTTGGAGTCTGGATCAAAAGCATGTTCATAGCAATTCAATCTGCGATTGAAATATTTAACACTGGCACCGAGCCCCATGCAATCTCTCACTCACTCACTCACTCACTCACTCACTCACTCACACACACACACACACACACACACGTTTATTCTCATCCTCACCACCTACCTTGTCGCATTAATAACCAGAGTGGAATATGGAGATATAAATAAGATGCTGAATGTATATTTGATCGTCTTCCGGACCTTGGAACACACGCAGAAAGCAGCTGGGCAAAAAAGAAAGAAACGCTAAAATACACTTTAGTGTCTTTGCTCCACTCCGCGGCCCTTTCATCCCTTTGCTTGTGTGAAAAGCTTCTGAAACGCTGTTTTTTTTTTTCTTAAGCTCTTTCCTCGATGTGTGAATATGAATATGGAAAGTAGTGTCAGGTTGTTTTTTTGGGGGGGGGGGGGGGGGAGCTGTTGACATCAGAAGTTGCAGACTACTTCCTGGAAGATCGCTGCTTAATGACTGTGTGTGTTTTGCATATGCCAGGGACAAGACGGGTGATCTGTTTTGTGTTTGGGGGGTCATGAGCGTAATGCAGATCCTTCACATCAACACAACACCAGGGGTAATTTTCCCTGATTCAGCAGCTCACCGACTTTTATTTCTTCCTCCCCGTTTTCCGCTGCTCTGCTGATTAGGCTCAAATACGAAGCGTGGATGTCTGCAGACAAGTTGGCGTGATTAAAGGCCACCTGATGAACTTTGACAAGTTGTTTGGCATTAATTAGTTCCAGCGCACCGAGTCGGTCTGTGGGTGTGAACTAGCCGGGCTTTTGACTCGCACACAAAGAGGGAGTTTACAAAAACAAAAATGCGACACGGCACAGTTGTGTTCAAGCGCAATGAGTGACGAGCAGGTGGTGCTGATTGAAACTTGCTGTCACCTCCAGTGATTAGCTTCGTCTGAACTTTTAGTGTGTAATAGCGCCCTCATCTCCTGCGTAATTGCCACTTGTGTTGATTAAATAGCGTATGCAGTAGGTGGTGTTTGTTTATGAACTCGGGAAGTTGAAGTTGTTCAACTTTTGTGTATGAGGTGTTCGAGGGTCCTTTCTTATGTGCCGGAAGGAATTTATAACGTCGCTTAAAGGTGCTAAATTCAAAGTCGGAGCATATCTGGGATTGCCTCCACGCGGCTCTCAACATGGCGACGGCTGAGCGGGAGGCTAGCTGCTAACAGTGCTAACAGCATGCGCAGTGCAAGCTATGGCAAGAGTGCTGACGGAGCTAAGGGTGTTAACCTGGGGAGGTGAGGGGGTTAATAACAAAATGCGATATCTCTGGTTCTGCTGCATTGAACCGGAGATAGTTTGCAGTGAGGTTAGCGTTGCGTTGGCGTCTCCACTAGTTAGCAACAAGGGAGACAAATGTAGAGGCAGATTAGTCAAACGAACTCATGGCCTTCTGTCTCTGGCCGCTACAGAATCAGCACCACGAGCCGTGACAGGAAAGACCTTGATGTAATGATTTGTCAGCTTGTTATTTAAGAAGGCCTCAATGTAACTTTGTTTGGGATTATTGGATGGATTATTCTTTTAGTCTTGTTTTAGGATTGGGCTGGAGATTTCTGACTTTAATGCTACGCTGTCACAGCAGATTCTATTGTTTTCTCGCAGCAGCAGATGAGATACTGCACCAGCAGAAACAGCATGGCGAGAAAAATCCTCGACCGAAAAGAACGGAATTTTTAATCCACTGTCCTCATTTTATTCTCTTCCGGCAGCTAAAAAAAAACAACCCACGAGTGACAAAACAAACTCTTCTCGCTGCGTAATATTGCGTATATCTGCTGCTCTGCACGTCTGCAAATACACAGAGCACACGACTTCAAACTTGACGACCCACGGTATAATAAAAGAGCAGTTGGGAGCTCAGTTATGGCCGCTGATGAGAGTAAAAGGTGGCCTGACTTTCCGTTCGTGGGACAAGCTCTTTTGCACCGTGGACGCACCGGCTCTCTCCAGGTCGACGTCTTTTACCCATAGATGGCAGTGTGTCCACGAGTCTCCAGCGTGGTGTGTGTGTGTGTGTGTGTGTGTGCTGGTCTGTTATGGTGTGAGGAGAGGCAGACGGCCACCGACAGGCCTCCGTAATGCAGATTTACAGTAATGGCCTGCGAGGAAATGAGATGTACACTGTTAAACAGTTCGGAAAGACATCTCGCTCCGCTGTGCCGCGGCCTGACCTCCAGCCGGCGGAAAACACCCGAGCAGCTCATTGATTTTGACGAAGGCTTTGACTGATGATACTGGTGACGAAGTGGGATGAGAGGACCGACCGAAACAACAAAGAGAAATAACAGTCTTTCTTTTTCCATCTCTGCCGCCCTGTCGAGACGCGGGATGAAGCGATCCGAACCTGTTGATAAGGTCACAGCGGCAGAGAGGGCTGTACGAATAACGAGCGCCATCGCTCTCAACCCCGTCCGCCGTGAATGTCTCACCACCTCCTCCTTTGTCCCTCTGCTTGGAATCGCTCAATTAAAGATGCCGAGGCTCGCGCGGAGCCAATGGTCTTTGTCATATTATTATTATTATTATAATTAAATAATTGCAGCAACAGAAATTGGTCGTAATCCCAAAGTCAACAGTCTCTCTCTCGCTGGCTCTCTCGCTCAAATGATTACAGTCCAACAGTCTAACTTACATTAGATTCATCTAAGAGCGATATTAACACTACAGACTGGTTTAAACTGTCTGCGTTGAACAGGCCTGTTGGTTTCTGTTGTCTAAAGAGCAGTTTTGTCTTGAGATGTCTCTTGAGACACTTGAGACAGTTTTTTTTTAAGACATTTCGGTGGCGGACGGATGGTTTCCACTACCCGTAGAAAGCTTTGAGCCAAGTCCTCGCCGGTGTTTCTGGATGAATGGATTGCGTGGTGTTCCTTTGAGCTCGGTTGGCATTGACAAATGTTTCTCTTGTGACAGTCGATATCTCTGACTGCTGTATTCATGGCAACCTTGTGTGACGTCGTCTCCAGTCATCAATTCCAGCAGGATGAATTCGGCACAATAAGCGTTTTTGCGTCGTCTCCTGTTTTGATGTGTTTGAAGATCTAAATATGAATGCAGCTAATGTAAATGTTGCCTCATTCGATGTGGTGGATATTAAGAATGTCAAGAAAAACTAAATAAATCATGCGGCGCCCGCTATGTGCCAAATACGCCTCGTGTCTGGCAACCTTTTGATATGATCATTTTAGGAAGTACAGATCAGATACTGTGTGTGTGCATCTTTGTGTGTTAACCTCTGTCTTGTTGCACTCTCTGTCTTTCTGTCTGTCCCCTTATTTCTCATCTCTTTGTTTTATCTCTCTTTCTCTGTCATTCTCAGTCGCCTCACTCTGTCGCCATCCTTCTGGCTTTCCCCCAGCTCTAAAATAGGAAATGTCTAAATTACCCTTGCTAATAGGTTGCAGTAGCACTGTTCTCCCTCTCTCCCACCCTCTGTCGTCTTCTGTTTAATTTAATGTTAGGGCCAAGGACACATTTCATTTGACACTAAATGAAAGGATTGGTCTTAGCATCTCTTGAAGGGAGGAAAAACGCTCCTCTCCTCCAGATGGGAACATCAATTGTTAATGCTCATTCTGCCATGCTGGTACCCCCCCCCCCCCCCCCCCCCCTCCAGGTGTACAAAACCAGAGCACAGGGCATCACTCGGTATCTCACTTCGCTCATCTGAAACACCGACACGACGTAGTCTTCTCTTTTTTTAATAAACACTCCCAAGACACCTGAGCCAAATCCTGATTAAAAGTACGTCATGCAGGGGAGCTCATTAGCATGTTAATATAGAGACGTTTCAATAATTACTTTCTGCATACGAGACGATCACTGAGAAGATTGCCAACCTCCTTTGGCCTCTTTCATTTGGCTGGTGCTCGCCTTGGTTGTATTGAGGTCGAGAGGAAAAGAAAAGATGAGAATTTGTCAAGTTGAAATAAAAGTCTTAGTTGTTCAAAATGGCAGATATGAACTCGTGACATGTTTATCCACAACCAAAGAAGTTTAGACACTCTTCGTATTTGTCTTTCGTGTTTCATACATGTATTGAATTGTAAAAATAAAGGTGGCGATCCCTTTTCATCGAGTGCCACCATCAGGTCTACATTTCAGTTTGTAATACTTTATGACAAAATTCCCATCAGCCTCTGCTGTACTCGGTGCTTATTAGATCAAACGTTAGAATGCTGACACGCTAAAGTAAGATGGTGGACTTGGTAAACATCAAACCTGCTGAACCTCCTCTGTCCGCATTGTCAAGTGCATTTTCAGTGCAAAAAAAGAAATGCAAATAGAGTGATTAAAACCAGCTATGATGTTGTTTCGCCAGATGTCGACTCCCATAATCCACTTAGCTCATCAAATCTTTTTCGACAAATGCAAAAAGCACCTCCAGCAAGCGCTAGACTTATTTTAATCCAATCCAATGTTGCCGTTTCCACGAAGCTTTTTTAATGCTGTACTTAAAAACTATTGCGACCATGTTGGCATGCTAATGATAGCATTCAGCTCAAAGCACCACTGTGTCTACGTACAGCCGTACGGGGGTGCTAGCATGCCTGTAGACGTGTTCTTATTACTTGATAAATTACCTTAGTGATCAGTCAATGTCACAGTCGTCACTGATTGGTTTTCTGCTAATCTACTAATCGATTAATCAACTTGTTTCAGCACTATAACGATACCATGGTGTAAGATTATTAGTCATCTCTGCCATCACGTCATGTGTTTACTACAGTTGTACCGACTTAACACAGTCTGCCGTGTCGCGCCAGCCTCTGCAACACTATTCATCACCTTCCACCAACATTTGCTGGACTCCGAAATGTAGTTTCGGTGTATTTTCCAGTCAAACCTGCGGGCGAGCCAGTGTGTTAAACTGGAGGTGGTTGAATCACAGCGGACGCTGTTAACTCGATGTATGCTTGTGCGGCGATCCGTGGCAGACGGGACGGCTCGATGCGCTCGTTTGTTACGATGGCGGCGTGCTGCCTTTTTAAGTACGCGAGGAACTCAGCCGTTATACACCTGTAAATGTCGGGGCTAGATGCTTTCTGGTTGCATAGTTACATTTTCTCCTGCCGAGGTGATGTATGTGTTTTCATATAGCGTTTTATATCCTTTTTTTCACACAGTATTTCTTTTCACTGAATGTCGGCAGAGACGAGGAGAATCGTGCACGCTGTTGTTGTGGGAGCAAAGCGACTGCTCTGACCACAATTCAAACTCTTCACTCGTTTTCCCATCCTGCAAGTATTTCAATCTTTATTTCACCAGGGAAGGCAGGCTGAGCACAGACAGCTTTTTTTTTTTTCTTCTTCCATAAGCTACGCACTCAAAGCTTTTAGTGCACGATGCTTTCATTTTCTGGCACTGAGGGAACCTTGACAGCACTTTTTAAGAGGTGGGATTGGCCCCCATTCATGTTTCCCACCCGGATTTCTTCATTTTGTCCGTAATTCTCTCGGCTCCCTGTACTTACCATGCAATTGTGGTTTGCTGCAGATTTATCTAATCGAACATAATCTTAATAATAATTTGACCCCTTTTACCTTCCTCATTAGTCTAAACGGTGGTTCGGTTGGTCAGTGGGCGGCTCCAAACGGCGAGAACTGCAGAGTACAAATGGTCTGTGTCACTGTGTTGGATGTTAGCGGCGCAGGTGCCCTTTAACAGCAGACTATTAACAAGATAACCAAAAAGCAATTAGATTGGCTTTTTAAAATGGCAGTCAATTAGAAAAGCTGCTGCACTGCTAGTGGGAGAGGTGAGAGAGAGACTAAGAGAGGGGGAGAGGGGGAGGAAATGAGAGTTCTGGGACACTGGGCGATGATGCAGCTGCTGATCACCAACAAGAAAAGCTGCCGTTCGCCTTCATTTCACGCGTGACGAGAGAAATACGGCACGCTGGGTGATGTTGCCGCTGGTGATGCTGCTGCGCCATCGTCTCGCAAAATGTACATTTCCACAACACTAATTCCATCATGTTATACTCGTCACACTGCAGAAATACAGTTTTCATTCACCAATTAATAATAACCCACCTATTAGTTTTTCCAGATCGATTTTTGCTACCGTGAATGCACCACAACGCCTCCAGTTGATTTTTCACATTAAAAGTCTTCATGCCGGCCTGTCATTGGCAGGCTTTTAATTTGAAAGATGTACGTTCTACATTGCATTGACGGTAGCTTATGACGATTGTTAAAATTGAAAATGTGGAAAAACTGACATAAATAATCGATAAAACCGGGTTTAGAATAGAAACTCGGTGCAGCAAAGTGGCGTGAATTGCCTGGTTTTAGCGACTGGCCTTTGTTCATACGGACCATTATTTGAATACTGTTTTTACATGAGAACTTACTGTACACCAGCTAGACCTCTTGTTCTGTCTTTTAATGCCATGTCCAACACTGACATTTACTGTCCCCTTTCCCCCCTGAGAGCTATATTGATTCAAACATGGCATATTCTAGGACTACACTTTCATTGATCCGTGTCTGGCCAGTCAGACATTGCCAGACTCTGGTTTACTTCTGTCAGAAGCTCGCTGAATATGAAGGTGTATATCTGTCGCTGAAGACCGAAGGAAAAATCTGTTCAAACCTTTTTTTTTTTGTAAGATGCTGCAAAGATTATTTTTAAATCTTAAAAGAAAACTTCACCAGGCCTGTTCTCACAGAGTGTCTTTGTTTTTTATTTTTTGTATTTTTTGTATTTTATTGCTGTTGTGCAGACATCTGTCCTTGTTCTGTGTCTCCGGTCGGAACAAAGACGGTGCCAGGTTGACCGACGTAGATTAATCCCAAATTTTGAAATATCAAGTGACGTCTCTATGAATACGACTCTAGTTTGTAACTTGACTTTTCCACTGCTTTGTGTTGAAATGTTCTGTCTGAAGAACAGCTCTGACTGCCTGTCTGTCTCTGAGGCCCAGTCGGTTTGTTATTCAAGGGACAAGCACACCGCTTTAAAGAAAACTATGAAAAAGGCAATCTTCTCTCCATGCAAATGAGCTTGTATGCTTTTGTGCCTGTAATCTCTGTGTTCAAAGGAAGTACAAGCAAGCAGATGTGACAAGACACTTATGTTGTCATGGGAATGAGGCTGATACCAGTTTTGATACCGTTTAAGTTCATATCGACCCCTTTTCTGTTGTAAACACAATGTCGCATTTTTGTTGGGTGCGCTTAGTGGAGGCAGAATAAAAACGCTGGCTAGTTGTGTTGCCTTTCTTGTTATACAATGGCTGACAAAGTTTCTCTCAATATGCCACTCGCACTAAGCAAGCTAGCTGAGTAGCCGTCCGCTAGTTAGCTAGCTAATAGAGTGCTGCAGGGATGACGTGTTTTTGTCGGCCAACCCCAGAAGTTAGCATGGCACTGATTCCCTTAACGAAATAAACAATTGGGTTTTTCCGCAGGATTTTGTATTATTGCAGAAAATGAGCTCTGTGGCAAAAACAGGTTTATGATTCTTACAAGTTTTGTTCAAGATAATCCTTTACAAATGAACGTCGTTTTATGATTTTTGACGAATGAATGCAATCGGCAGAAGTAAAAAGCTAACGTTAGGCTATAAATGAACTATCACCGCCACATGAGCGCTAGTAAGAGGTTGTTAAGGCGGACGGGTCAGCGTGGTGACGTTTTGAAGTCTCATTTATCCACTTGTTAGCAACCATTTTCATGTAAAACCATAAAAATTCACAAGAGGGGTATTTACTGATGTATTTTTTTTTTATCGAAAAACAAAACGCTAAAATCTCTTTAGCCTGTGCTAACCACGGAACGTTATTTCAGGCATCTAACCAAAAACCCCATCAACTTTGAGACGAGGGAACCGTAAGTGAAAAAATGCTAACTACTTTCCTGGTTTTAGGATTCATTCCTGCAGCACTTCATATTCACCATGCTTTGATGCTACACTGGTTACAGAAAATGAGCCCAGCAGCGTGCCGTGTCTCCATCTTTTTAATAGTTTAGCCGACATTTCTCGAATAATTTAGCCTGCCGCGGTGCAGCAACCGCGGCGGCTGAGGAGGTTAGCAGGAGGCTAAACTATTAGCGACATTTTCTCTCCATCTCTGAAACGCTTTGCCGATATTGCAGCCGCCAGAGCCTTGAATCACAGCTTATCATCTCAAACGTATGTGATATTGATTCTGCCACCCAACAACACAGCAAGATGCTGTATTTGTTCGATGTGTATTACCCCACTACTCTGAGGTGATTCATGTTGGCCTCCAGCCTTCCCTTTGTTTTGCCTCCACAGCGAACGCCGTGACAATCGTGACGTTGGCTGTAAAAGGGTCTATTTGTCACTTCACGCCTCGCTGATGGACACGTCTATTCACAGGTGTCTGTCACACAAAGGTCCACGAAGAAAGTGATGAAAGCTCACTGTCTGAGTTTTACCTCTGTTCGATTATCCAGAGTAGGTTCGGAAATCATCCGATTTATAAGAAACCGGCTCCTCGCGGGTACAACGAAATCTACAGAATCTACAGTAGGATTTTTCTGGGCTTTTCTTGTTGGAAAAATAATTCAACTGCTGTTTGTTAACTAATTTATTGATGTTGGAGCAACCTTTTTTTCCATGGTTGAGCAAGTGTGTGGGCTGTTATAGAAAATAACAGACATGGGTGTTTTAACTTGCTCTATAAACTAACAAGCGTTGTCTCTATCCTAAAGAAGCCACATCAATTCACTAATTTGTGCCGTTTTGATTGGCTGACTAACAGTGCAGCTCCTCTTAGATTCAGTTTGAGCCAATGAAAATATCAATTAAAGACCCACCTTCAACCAAAGTCAACTGCACGTATTGAAGCTTACGATACAGAAATTCACCAGTTAAGTGAAGACCATTACTGAGCCTGAGTTTAACTGCAGATTTGACAGAATAAAGACCTGATACATCAATCCATCGTATAAATGCTTTGGAGAATTGAAATAGCGTTTTCCGGTACAACACTGCACTTCTCAGCACTATTACTTTTCCCATGTGTGAATCGAGGCCGCACAGTAAGGATCACAGACTTTAATATGCACGGAGTGTACTTTCTATCTGAATAACAAATCCTCTGCTGTCGATGTAGAAGCCCACATATACTGCAGTGCTTTTGCTTTGGTGAAAGTTGTTTTTTCCTGAGCTGTCTCAGAATACGTCGCCTACACGTGAAGAGGTTATGCGCACGTTATGAATGTGCATGCAATATTTCAAGCATAACTAAATATAAATGCCTCTATGCTTCGTTGTGAGTCCTTTTGAATCGGTGCTTGACGTGTGTTTTTTGAGTGACGTTGCGAGTAAAAATGTGAGTTTTTAGTAAACCAGTTCTCGTTTTTGCGTGCGATTGGTTCTGTAAATGTGTGAATTATGCACGCGCTCTGTGAATGCTTGATAACTCTTTTAATAGGATGCAGCAGATTGAGCTGCGACGCTTTCCAGCTGAGACGTTTCTGGGTCAGTCTCTCTTTTTGTTTTTCTTCTTCTTTCTAATAATTGCTTTGATCGCAGCAATAATTAGGTTTTCTTCTCGCCCCCTTCTCAAAACGCACACGTCAGCAGACGGCAGGCACCTGCTCACACACGTCTCTGTCTCCCGTCCTTCAGCACGACAGTGACATGTCTTTTAATTAAGACACGCTGACAAAAGGTGGAAAGATGGTCGTCTCGGATCGGGCAGCGAAACGGGTGAAGCGCTGTCAGGTCAAAGATTTGGCGGAAACTCAATCTTCCTACTGCACGCAGGCCGAGATAATGGGAATTTTTAATAGAATCCTCACTTCACCGGGCTCGGAGAAGAAGCGATAATCAATCTGTTGAAGCTGCTGAACTAACTGTTACCTATTTGTTGAATAGAGCTGGGCACGTTGCGTCTTATAAACCCAAATTCAATTACAACACCCCCCCCCCCCCCCCAACAGTGTTTCTTCTTTTCACTTTTTTTTTTTGGTTTCTTATTATAGAATATTTTATACAGTGAAGTTGTCAGACAAGTTATCTGGCAAGTTTCTTTATGTGTTTGTTTGTTTTTAAGGTGCTAATGATCATCATGCAACATAAAGTCATTTATAAAAGTCCTTTCCCTGGGTCTGAGTTCACTGCTAGAACTCCATATTATGTTGAGGTGAAGTGAATTTACAGTCAGCAGGGGGAAAAAACTATTTTTGTATTGAAAAGGTTTTGACCACCATAACAAAATGGCTTATTTCTGAGCTTCGCCCGCGGAAAACTTAAGCAATCAAGGTGGTAAATATGCGCTCATTTTGAATATTACAATTCATGATTAAGCCCTCAACACTTCCTATAAATATTCATCAAATCATTCCACGACACGTAATCCGAATATTGATCGGCCGCCTCCTCCCCTACACGAGCAGCGCCCCATCTTATCACGCAGCAGCAACGCTCGGTAACCTCAGCGAGGGTTCGCGTCACGCTGCGAGGTGCGAAGGCTAAACAAAGGCTGAGCACTTCAGATTAGAGCCGATGATAGAAATGAGACTTTCTCAATCCCTGCGGGGGGAAACTGGGTCATTGCAAAAGGGAAGAATAGTGGACAAGAAGAGAGGAAATGGAGACTCGCAGATAATAAAAGTAATCACCACCAAGGAACATACCGCGCCGGGGGGTAAAACACAGGTTACCTCAAGATGGCACATATGTGTTGGCAGCAGCAGGTTAGAAACGTTTGGACAGAGTTTAGAACACATGCTCAAAACACATGTTCGAAGATGGAAGCCAACCATTCCACAGATTTGTTTAGGTACGTGTGTGATAAAGCTACGAAATGGTCTTGTCGGAAGAGCTGAACGCGTCGCAGCTTGCTCAGGTCACAGTGGCGGGCTCACCTGGATTACGCGCTTGTCAACAATCGCCCCGCGGATTTGATCAGCGCTGCCATCGACTCGCGCTTTGATCGCAGGCTGAATCTGCCATCATAACCTCGGTGCGACATGATCGCGTTTAATCCTCCGGGTCACAGGAGGATCACACATTGATCCTGGCAGCTAAATTGGGTCATTGCAGAAACATCGATTGGAGGTGTTTGTTGGGGAGCCAGACGAACACATTTTTTGGTTCTCTGTTGATTCTTTAAAGAGAAAATATTGTAATGGGACCTTTAAAACATGGAGGACATGCTCCTTACGCTTGATAAGGAAGATGCATGTATTTCCAAACATTTTGGCTGTTTACTTCCAATTTAGTTTTGGTCACCATTGTTCACATTTATTTAATTTTTTTTCCACCAGAGCTGCTTATCAATTTCCTGTTTGCATTGTGGAACACTAGTGTCCATCAGTAAGACAATCGGAAATGAGGTGGACATAGTAGCACACTGACAACTTTGACTATGTGTGTGTTTGGTGGAGTTGTGAAGCGATGAGTATGCTCTTAAAAAAGTATTTTCATAGCCAGAGGTCTCAGTAATCCATTTAAGATAAATATATTATAAATAAAGTCTTGGTTACAGTTATCAACCACTTTTTATGAATCAAAAAGCTTTGGGCAGAATGCTGTTTAAATAGTTTGCTTATAGTAATAAAGTCGTCCACACAGTGTTTTAGGTCAGTATATGGTACTTTGCCACTGCCTTCCTGCCTTCCTGAGTAAATCATGGCGGGAAAACCAAAGCTGTCACTTTGACTGGAAATGTAGTAACGAAACTTATTGTTCCGCCCACAATTAAAACTATTTTGTTGTAGAAATAAAAGAAAACTTTTGTATTTTGAAACTGCATCTTTTGACAATACAATTCAGTAAATGGTGAATCTGTCTTTTTCATTACTTTATATTCATGTGATGAATATACAAAGGGAAAGTAGATGCTAATCTATATGAGAAATAAAAAATGAAGTATAGTCATCATCCGCTTATAGTGATGAGAGTGAATCAAAACGGTAAAGCTGTAGGCCGTAAAAACCAAAACAAAGAGCTGAAAGATGCTAAAAGGCCTCCGACACGTAGCTTCAAAAGAGCTGTATTTGCAGTGGAAATATGAGAATATTCAAATCATAAAGGCAGCGGTAGTGGAAATATGATGACATTCAAATAACGAAGAGTGTCAAGTCACAAGGAGACCTTCAACGTGTGTCACACTGACTGTGCCCGTGTTATCATGAACAGAATCGGATAAAGGGTGTAATAACACTCCCCAACACCCTGCTCATGTTTTCTTACCATTACTGGTCTGCGTGAGTCATGACCGTCTTTTGGTGCCGTTATGTCACCAGCCCTGCGACGTCTCGTCTTGCTACTATGAAGGGCTGGTAAACAGGAAATGTTTGTCCATTAGTATTCCTCACCATCTGCCAATGTCTGATTTTACACTTACATTTCATATCGCGGTCATTCGGCTGATTGCTTTGAAGCCAGTGAGATATGCCGTGTTAAGACGGCGCCTCCACGAGCAGTCGGCAAGTAAAATCGTGACGTTTTTGCTCCTTTACATTTCCAGGACGAAAGCTAGCTTTTGGATTTCTCTTCAAAGGGATTGGGGCATCGTGTGTGTGTGTGTGTGTGTGTGTGTGTGTGTGTTAAGCTAATTCTGGGGGCAGAATAAAAGTAGTTGCGACCGCTTTTCACCCTTTTGTGTGACGCAGGGCTGGAAGCTGGCCGTGGTTCGCTCCGATTGGTGCTATTCTGGACTCTTCCAAGAACAGAGCTCAAAGAGCACCCTCTAAAAGTAGAAAGGAGAGCAAACACACAAACAGCCAGATGGTTTCCAAATGATAGGTTTGTGTGTGTGTGTGTTCGTTCTGGGTATGTTTTTATACATACACGGCTCTTATTACTGTGTGTGTGGATGAAATATTCAATTAAAACATGAACATAGATAAAATCCTGTACATTTAATCGATTGAATAGTTCACTCAGACGAGGATCTGATGCATATTTCTTGCCGTTCTTGAGATTCCTTATCAAGAGATTTGTTCTCTCACTTTACCCGTCATAATTGGAGCGGCACCTTTCAATGGCGCCTCAGTCAACTCAGGAGAGCTGTATACAGGTGTGGAATAGCTACGGTGTGTGTGTGAGAGTGTGAGAGAGTGAGAGAGAGTGTGTGTGTGTGTGTGTGAGAGAGAGAGTGAGAGAGTGTGTGTGTGTGTGTGTGTGAGAGAGAGAGTGAGTGAGCTGTTCTACTCAGATGATGAGCCGGAGCAGAAACTCCCTGATTGGCGCCATCAGAGCGAGGAGAATAGTGATTTCCACACGTGTTGCCTCACGTGCTTTTGAATGAAAACCTGTTTGTCCCCAGTGAGTCGGCCTGATCTGCCCCCCCCCCCCAATACATGTACACAAAGGCCTCTGTTATCCGAAGGAGGGCAACGCGATAAATGAGCTATGAACGATTAGAAAATGAAAGAAGATTGTTTTTGATTAGCACTTGTTAATTAACTCAGTCAGCCGCCTTCCTGCTTCCGAGCCAGCACATCAACAATGTATGGCTTCACTGCATGATTAACTCAACTTTGTGTGTGTGTGTGAATGCATGCTATTGTTAGTGTAGCGAGGCACAAAGACATTTCGTCTCCTTCCCCTGCTTTTCGATCTTGTAGTTGTATAATGAGAAACGGATGAACCGTGAACCTCAATTTGCTGTGACGTCTTCCTGCATGTGTCCAGGGGTGTGTTTGTGCATGTTTCCATTGATATGTATGGCGTTTAGTGGCTGGCCTTAACACCATGCGTGATTGGTGGCATGGGACCGCCGTAGCACGACAGCGCAGCACCCCGCCGACTTGAATTGAACGGCAATGAAAGATTGATAAGATGGGGGGGAAAAAAAGTAATAAAAGGAGAAATGTGAGGAAGACAATGAGGAGGAGGAGGAGGATGAAGGGTAAGGAGGGAGGAAGATTTCAAAGGTAAAGGGAGTGTGGAGAAAAACAGGATGAATGAAGGTTGCATAAATGAGCAGAGGCGGGAGTTTGAAAGAAAGATGCAACAAAGGAAGAAAAGAAAACCAAATCAATACTTCATAGAGGAGAGGAATCAACAAGGACATGTTTTATGAGCGAAAGGAGATGAAAGACAGTTAAGGGGCACAAAAAAAAAGAACAAAGGCACGGGAAGCTAGAGCTGGGAGGGATGGAGCGGAATCAGAAGATAAGATACGGAAGACGAGATTCTGAAGAGCCCCTATTTCACAGTGGTGTGAGCGCCGCGAGGTGTGTGCCGTTTGCGAGGAGCGCTCCGCTTGATTGCGCGTTAGTCCTATTGTGGAGGGACGCCTGCGCATCTTTTATTCAGCAGGCTCGCTCCGGCCCGCCGAGCGTCTCGGCCAGACGTCTGTTAGTTCTCCGGCCCTGCCGTGTGCTCGGCGTCGCGCGTTGCAGAGCCACGTCTCCTTTGCTGCTGATGGACGGAGCAGCAGTCAGTCGGGTGTGTCGACCACTGCCTATAAATGTGTTTTAGTGCCCGTCTCTTAAAGGCCCCCCTCCAGAAAAATCTGATTCCTCTGATTGGTCAGCGTTACTCGCCGGGTGTGTCAAGCACACCTGACAGCTTGTTTTGATATTTTCACAGTATTTAAATAACACCTGGACCTGCTTATCATAAAAAATCTCACTTATATCTACAATACGGGTCCTTTAAGTCTCAGTTTGACATGTGTACGTGTGAACATGTTTTGAAGCCAATTATTGTCCAATATGCAACACCCTTACCCTACACGAGCAGAATGCGGACACTTGAAGCCTGCAGCTCGCATACACCAAGAATGGAGTTTGCACTGAAGCAGGAGATAATTTGTGTCCAGCAGGTGAACTTTATGAATATTCAATATTTTAGAAGGTGTTGTATGTTGAGCAGATTGTAAAAGCAAAAGTACGACTTTGCTCTCCTGGTTTCTGGATGCAGCGATCTGAACACAGAGTCCTGTTCCTGGGAAATTCCTCTCTGTGTGGAGCAGCAGCCACTGGCCCGTGTGTGTCCCCGTCTCTTGGTGGACTTCCCCACTAAACTGGCTAATTATCTCACACACTGATCATTAGAGACGCTCCTCTGGAGAGGCACACACTCAGGTGGAACCCCAGGGGGATGCACACTTCTGGGAATGGGGCAGTTCAGCACAAAACGCATGCACACACACACGCACGCACGCACACACACACACACACACACACACACACACACACACAGTTTCATAATAACATCTGATGTGCTTTCTGCAGCATTTGCAATGCGGCATATTCCTGGTATGTGGCTCGACATTTGTGACGTCTACTACACACACACACGCACACGCGTTACGAAAAACAACACACACACAATCTTACCATGTATATACTGTGTGTGTATATATATAGTCTTTAGCAACAAAGCATGTTCAGTCAAGATCATAAAATAACAGAAAGTAAAACATATCCACGCTGGTCCTCTCGAGGAAGATATTTTCATTCAAAATGTAAATTGTAAACACTTTTTAAAATTCTTATCTTGCATAATATACAAGATAAGAACACACAGTCCCGATGGGGTTGTCCACTTGGCTTGTCGGCAATCGATAACACTGAGAACTCCAAACTTTCCAAAGCAGTGGAAGGACTGTAAGTAAAGTAGGGCTGCACCCCGCCAGCTCACACGCACAGCTGCTCGCGAGTGTTGCTCAGTTAGTTTTGTTATTACAGACCAGCTGTCTGACATTTCCTAGAGTCGGGAACATCTGTGTTTGCCCCCTCGTCTCTCCACCTTTCTCTCTCTCTCGTTCGCCCACACCCCCCCCTATATGTTTCATTATTAAGTGCCTATCACTGTGACGGGTAACAGAAATACAACTTAAGGAGGGAAAAAACAGCAAGAGCAACCGTCAGCAATCCTGTGTGTGCGTGTTCAAGTGTTTATTTGCCGCTTTTATGCCACTGGTCCCATTTCTTTTGTGTGCATTTTATGCAGTCTGTATATATTTACTTTGTGTGTGTGTCTGTGCATGTACTGTCGTTGTCTAGGGTATTAGGCTGCTGACTGAGGTTTACAGTACAGTGCTGTGAGTGGGCCAAAGGTAAGCTTGGGGATTGCTGTGCTGCCGGGCCCTTTGCAGGAGCCATGATAAAGCATTTCTGTCAGCCTGTGTGTGTGTGTGTGTGTGTGTGTGTGTGTGTGAGAAACTTTGTTGCTGTGCTAGTAATTGTAGTTTGTATGACTGAACTCTGTTGGTTTGGTTTGACGTCTATCTCTGTGTGTGTGTATTTCTATACATGTGTCTCCGTGGTGTTCTTCTATTGAGGGGTCTAAATTAATACTAAAACATTAAATTGATGAGTTGATCACTCTTAATTTTCTTAATTAAAATACAAATGCCAATTGTGAGAATTTTCAGGATTTTTTTCCTTTTCATTTTCTCATACCATCATAAATAGTCAGCGTTTTTAATCACTGTGGGTGCGCAGACTAATTCCAAGGTGATCACTTATTTAAGCCTCGCATGGTTTGTGATGTCCTATTCCTGACTCTGTGTGATATCTCCGTCATATTATTCTCATCCTGGAGCGCGTAGGTAACCTCGTAACCGCAAGAAAATCCCCCGTTCGATGCCAGCCGTGTGACCTTTGTTGCGTGCCATACACCTCTTGAACCGCCCTGGAGCCATGCTGGTACCCTGTGCCTTTCAGTAGAGCACAAAACAAAAATGCAAACACTGTCTGAGATATAATGTGCCATGAAAGGACAAAGTCTCACCAGGAAGGCCAATCTATTAGTCTGAGACTGCACATATAGAGTGTGTGTGTGTGTGTCCACTAGGCTGCCTTTATCCAACAGTGCTCTTATTTTTGTACCCGTATCTGCTATTGATTCTCAGCAGCTGTTTCCTCTACAGTCCCGTCTATTTGGAACTACAATGAGCCGGCCTCCTCCATCAATACCTGCCTACACTCTGTCTAGACATCCAGACACTTGCTGGGGGTTCACGTTCTTTCTAATCACGGTCCAACTTTATACATATTTTTTAAACTCATCCCCTAAGTGCCATTGTACCGCACGTTTATGTGAGTTCTGTGCAGCCTTTGGATGTGCTGAATTTCTACCTCTGTACTTTATTTCCCCACCACCTCCCCTCCTCCGTCTAAAGCCTGTGTGTTATGTTGTTAGCGGTGAACGGCGCTAATTTGCTTTCGCTGTGGTGAAGAAACAATCCGTCTCCCCGACCGCCGCAAAGAGCCCCGGCTTCTGCTAAGTTGTGCCATTCTTTGCTGAGGGAACCCGATTACCTGGATGTTTATGGCCTCGGATGCGGCGCTTTAGGCTCCGCAGTGATGAGTTCAGCTGGTTAGCGAGCTACGGTTGTGCACAGAAACAATAAGCTTCATCTGAACTGAGAGTCAGAGTAAATCAGGCGATGGTGAGAGTAGGGGAGTTTATCATTTTAAAAGAACAGCAAGAAGTTTTCTCAGAAGGAAAAGTGTGTGTGTGTGTGTTTGCGGCAGCATTTTCTAATGTGTATATACAAGAATGTGTGCGTGCTTGTGTTTGAGGATTTGTGTGCTTATGGGGGTTTCTCTGTGGGTGTCTGTTTGTTTGACTCGTATCTACTTCAGCGTGTGACATTAATTAAATAAAATGGAAATGTGTGGCTCCTGCCTGGCTGATAATGTGTACATTGTATAGATCTGCTGCTCCCAGCTGCTAAAACAAGTGTCAAACACCCGCAGGTGTCAAAACTCGCCACAGAGGACGACACGATGCACATAATTGGCATAAAACGTGCTGTTTCTAATTAGCTGTGAAAAGAGTCGTTCCTCGCAGTGTGTGTTATCGACGTATCTGTAAGTCTGTGTAAACACAGCTGTTTTCTCTCTCTCCCTCTTTCTGCTGCAGGCATGTCGATGTTGCGGCCGAGTGAAGACCAGGCTCCGGTCCCACAGAATAAGTTCATGGGTGACACGGAGGAGCTGGCCGCCAGCTATGAACGCAAACTCATAGAGGTGAGTGCCGCCTCTTTTAGTTCTCTGCCGCGTATCGGCGATGATGCACGTCAAAGGAAGTGCCACGGTTCTGTATTACAGATTTTCATGAAGCACAATCATCTCAAACTGGAGCGTTGTGAAACTATTTTAAGGAACTATTTGCAGCATTTAAAGGAACAGTTCAACATTTTGGGAAATACTCTCAGTCACTTTCTTGGTGAGAGTTAGAGTAGAAGATTGATAGCTTAGCTTAGCACAAAGACTGGAAGCAGGGGGGGGAGGGCTAGGGGGAAGCCTGGCGAGTTCAGGTTGACATTGACCAGGTTCAAATATATAATTCTGCACATATCTCACTGTAAAAGAAACAAAAACACAAAATTGTTGCTTTTACATTTTGGTTTGTGTCCGGCTTAAACAAACAAGATTCAACATGCTAATTAAAAGTTCTAGTTGGCGGATTTATTTATTTTTTGACTTTGGACAAAGCCAAGCTAACTGTTTTCCCTCTTTTCCAGCATTTATGCTAAGCTATGCTAACTGTCTGCTGGCCCTAGCTCCATTTAGCATACAGACACAAGTGGTGTCAGTCCTGTTTCCCTAAAATGTGAAAAATATCTTAATGAAATTCAGTGTGACACCTCCATATAGTTGATGTTTACCAGGGTTTAAAAACGTCATCAAAATGCAGACAAGATAAACCTCGTTGCATCTTGTTCCAAAGAGGATTAGGACATTCACAGGCTTCCAGGAAGAATGATAAAACAAGTTTTTTTGGCCTTGTGAGCGCCTTGCAGAGGAAAAATCCTCAGAGATACTTCATCTAAATAAAGCAGAGAATTCGACTTTCTGCAGCCGCATTGATCTAAAACCCTCAACAGGGCCAAGAGCTATTCCCTGAGCAGGTTCTTCTCATAGATATCGATATTGTTGCACGGTTTCTATGCGTGAGTCTAATAACTGGCATAATGATGCCAACCAAGACCGTGTCCAGTTTCCTGTTAGACTGACCAATGAGGAACCCCCCCCCCTCCCCCCCCCTGCGAGAGTGACAGAGAAGAATAACGTCAACATCGGTCTTTTCTAATGGTCAGTGAGGTGTGAGAGGCGTCCGTATGAATAATTAATCCACGGTTTTATATTCCTTTAATAAGAAATAATTCCGCCTGTGTTTGGCCAAACTACGTTTTCACTTATTTAGTGGGAGGGCGTGTATACGTGGTACATTTTGAATGGCGTTTACTTATTTATGTGTCCATTGTCTTGGCTGTCGGACCGGTGTGGGACACAATGGCACCTCAGCCTCTCTTCTGGTCCCACGCCAGCCGGCGTTTAGCGGCTAACGACGTCAGCAAGTGTCTTAAACTCAGAGGAAGAGGAACGGGGAAGATACGCAGCAATCAGGAGATACAGGATGCTGTCTTTATTGACCGCCATCAATGTTTTCAACAACCTGGTTTGCCGTAATATATTCAGAGTGCTTGTCAGCGCGCGTATGTGTGCGTCCATTCGCCGTCCGCTGTCGGTCCTGATGTGAGGATTCAGAAAATGTGCGATTTACTTGAGCAGCTGTCAGCAATGCTGATTCAGCTGTCTGGCTTCAGCGACTGAAACAAAATCTGACTCACCAAGTTATTGATTTTTTTTGAAATGTCACATCGAGCCTTGTTGGGTAACTACGGGCCTGCCAGACACAAATAAATATTAGACAGGGCTCAGCCTTCATTAACCTGGGAAACACGCCCGTGTTCTGTGACCCAGTTGAGTTTTAATTGAATGATGCTAATGCCTGGTATTGATTTTGACTTTGTTTATATTTGAGCCAAATCTCAAGGTGCTCCATGCTCTTTTCATCCCGTCTGCCAGTGGCTCTGGGTTGGGGCGAAGGGGGGTTTTAAACAGAATAGAAAGTTGAACCTCACGCCGTTAAACAGCTGTCCAAGAAGCCAGATGTTGGGCTTAATCTTTGCCGCTGTCGCCTCAATGCAATGTCTGTGATTTAACCAGCAGGGCTGACTTTGCGGAGTCCAAAGACACACACACACACACACACACACACACACACAGTAGTGTTCTTACTCTCTTCTTTATGTCCATCACTCCTTCACCTCTCAGCTGCAACAGTGAGAAAGCGATATGAGGTGCGTTCGTGTATGCGTGCATTACCAGATGTGCAAAGTCTTGTCCGGGTGAGTGGGGTTCCTCGCACCGATCTGCGTGGATGCCGGATCTAAGTGGGTTTAAAAAGCTATCGGAGTGGGAGGGCAATTCAACATTTCCCAATAGACCGGTGCTTGTCTGAAAGGAAACACAATTGAAATGAAGAAAATAGGTGAAAGATGCGGAGAGAGATAAAAAAGGGGGAAGAAAGTGAAACGACAAGAACTCGAGGGGATAGAAGCACAAGCATTTTAATTTTCAGCTTTAGTGCGTGGGGTTTTTCCTTCTCTGTGAGTGATTAAAAACAAATTTCATAATGCAGTTAGCATGTCCACTGAGGTTTCTGAGAAACACCAAAACTGCATGCCATTGATCTGTGAGGCTCCGGTGATGAGGAACAGGTAGGAAGGTAATGATGTAACGCATCCTCTTATGCGTGCACACAAGCTGTTGGTGAAGTTATAAGTGATACAGTACGGAAGCACCTCTCTGGACTCGTGGGCCTGAGAAGCATTCACGCTCACCAGCATGTGACTGTTCGCTTTTAATTACATTTTAAAATCAATTATGCAACTGAAATGATAACGGCACGCATTTGGTTATTTAATTGCATGTCGTGCCCTTTGTTGTAGAACGATATCAATATTGTTATTGTCAATATTTGTCAGTTGTCATAGAATATGTTTCCAAAATAGAGAAAGAAGCCACAGAAATAATGTAGGAGGGAGTCCTAGAGAGAGGGTTTCCCGGCTGTGTTTTTTGGATGAAAATGAGACGAAGGTAAAGCCGTACCTCTCCTCAGCCACTTATTTTTCAACAAACCTGGAATTTTTTGACGCCACTGCAGGCTGTTGCGAGACGAGGCGTTCAGGGACTCCTCTCGAGTGAAGTCAGCAAGTATTTGTGTCTCTGAAAAACAGATTCAAACCTTTTGAAGAACTTTTCAAGAACTAAACTGCTAGTTAAAAAACAAACAAAGGGAAGTTCATGGAAAGGCTGGCAACAAAAAAACACTTGTCTGACTGAATGCAACTGTGAATATGGAACTACATATACAGTACAAACACCAGCTTTCACAGTTAAATGAGATTTTTATTCAGGCAAGAAGGTTTTCAGAGGCTTTAAAGGTTCTCAACATGGCGACAGCTGAGCTCGCAGTTAGCAGCTAACAGCGCAAAAAGTGCAAACAACAGCAACAAGTTGTGGTGACAGAGGTACGGGTGTTGGCCTGGGGGAAGCCTGAGGGTGGGCGTTGCGTAGCAACACCATTGGTCGGGACAATGTTATCAGCGGTAAGCGCAGAGCTGCGCAGAGGCGACAAGCTAGCCTTTGGGGCACACACACTGTGAATTGAATGCACCAACATGCACGTGAGGCAAGACCGGACATGAACGGACATGAACAAAACACACAGACGCTGAAATGATAACGCACAAAGCGAAAGTGACTTCATTCTCTGCTCAAGACACAATTACTCCAATGACATAGCAAGTATGCAGCTAATTAGAGCACAGATCAGACAGAATTGCTTGATGAGATAATACCACTGTGCAAACTTAACATTGTTCTGTAATTTGTCCATTCAGCTTGTGAACAAAAATGCGATACGATGCCTGAATGTATCAACCATAATACAGCTTCTGAAAGGTCGGATATCTCAGCAGCTGTTGTAAAATAACCTCCTCAATCCTCCGCAGAGGCAGCGTGTTGTGATCAGTCATCGCTATGGAGCAGTATACTCTTACTCCAGACACCTGCGAGTCATTAGAAAGTTCTTTAGACTTAGAAGGCGTCTTGCATTTACAATTGAGGCTTCATTACGTCATACAGCACTGCTGTAAACTGACTGGTCTGTAGCTCAAAGGCTGGATCATCCTGACCCAAATTGTTCAGCAGACGTCTGTCCCACATCCAGTAAACAAACTACATTAACGTCGAACTACGTTGGGAGTCTTGTGACTACGCAGTTACACTTCCAGCAGATCTGGGTTTTTTGTTCCGGTTTCCCATGGTGTTCTTTTGAATTAAAAAAAAAAAATCTGGTGTGTTCTATTGATAAGAAGAGGCAAAGCGCTTTTGGAGGATAGAGAGGAGATATGGGTTGAAACCTCCAGTGGGATCAGGGATTCTCTCTTTGATCCACGAGCTCATTAATTAACCATGAACAACATCAAGAACAACAAGCCACCGACTCAGAGTCTCTCTGAATCTCCTCAGAGAAGAGACACAGTAAAAAAACAGAAACCGTGAGCGTATGAACAGAAATGTCTGTATAATGCCTGTTGTGTTTGCTGTGTAATGCAAGTGAGTATGATCCTTGAAAAGACAAAAAAGCTGCATAATGCATGCGATTCTTCTCAGAACAGTGCAGGTGAGTCTGCTTTGAAGTGTTCATACATGCTCGGAGTACAAAAGCCATTCTAGGGCTTACTAAATCCGCTTTTACTTGAATTATTGTTGATGTACGCATGTAACGATGTTCAGATTGGTGAAATGAGAACTAAGCAGAATGCAATAATGGTTTTAATCTTACAATTTGTGGGCATTTAATTATGCGGATGAATCATTAAAGGCCCCACAGTGCAGTAAAATCATCTCACCAGTATTCAAACTTAATGTCCCTGCCATGTAGCTTGAACATGTAGCATGTGTGTTTAAGTTTATCTCGGCTACTTTTAGGATCATGAGCTCAGTGGGGTAGCATGTTGCTACGGAATGCTCTGCAGCAGGAGTGGAAAGCCTCGGTTTCAAAGTAATAATACTGCACAACCCAAAAATGTGTGATCCAAGTGCTCCCGCAGCTCAAAGAGTCTGTACCACAGGCCAGATTTTGCCGTTTTTATTTTTCATAAACCATTTCTGTCTTTTCTATTGGTCCATCTGCCGCTCTCGTGTGCTCACACTTCTTAACTGATCTCTCTTTGTATCTTTTTTTTCCCCACCTCAGTTCATAATGGAGAGCACAGCTTGTGATGTCTAAATTGGTCCTTTCTCGCCCTCTTTTTCTTCCTCTTTTTTTCCCCCCTCCGTCTCTCCGCCTTGTCTCTTCTCGGAGCAGCTGTGCTGAAGTGAGTCAGAGACGCAGATAGAGAGACGAGCTGCATTCACATTTACAAAGTAACCCAGTTTTTCGGCCGTATTCTGGTTGAGGTCTCACTCAGTTTAAGATGTTTAAATGAACCGTTGATACCCTGCGGCCGGGTCTCCCTTCTGCCCTGAATGGAAAGAAAAGAGGAAAGTGCTTTCCCTTCAAGTCGTGGTGTCCTTGTCCACTATGAAATGGTCCTGCTGTAACATGAGCGCTAAGAGCCACCTGCCATTCAGCTGCATGTATCATCACAGTGCACAATAACCCATTGTGAAGATGTGAATGTGTAATTCTTTAAAGAAGTGCTTGATGTTGAATTGGAAAGGAGACTAGTGGCCACGGTTTCACTGGAAGTATTACATATAATATTTTCAAAGAAGTATTTATATCAGGAAGAATTAAATTAGACTTTTGAACAGAGTGTGAAAAATGTGCTATGGAATGATTTATCTAAATATATATTGAAGATTGAACGAATTAGAAAGAATGCTAAATAGGAAAAGATGACGTGTGACTATCAGTAAATCTGAATTTTGTGCATTTTGGTGGCCTAGTTATTAAACGAATGTGACGGTAACGTTGCCACCAGTCCGGCTTATGATCTTCGATGCGCTGCATGTCATCCGTGTTTCCAGTTGCTACCTACTTTCAACTTTCTGTGACCTGAAACGATGTCTGAAAAATTTGAAAGAGTCCACAAGGGCAGTAAACAGATTTGACTTTGGAGTTTGTTCGTGAAATACTGTTGATGTGCTTATCGCGAAACGCTGGAACAGTGAAATAGATATGAAATAATAATAATGCAGGCAGAATGCGAGGCGTGCAGCCGGGGCTTTCTTAGCCTTTTTAATCAGGTCGGCTCAGCTCTGATGAAGGAGGGGATTGTGTGTGTGTGGTGTGTGTGTGTGTGTGTGTGTGTGTGTGTGTTTTTATGAGGGTGTGATAGTGTGCTTATGCGAGAGAGCGTGCGGTCAGCGTCACTTGGGTGGCAGTCCGCTGTGATGACTCCAGCGGTGCCGACGGTTGCGTCGTACTAAACCAGCCCTGCAGGCCGGACTTAGTGTCTGACAGCAAACAGTAATTTGCCTCGCACTGCTCTGCTGTGGTCCCGTTTCTCAGTCGTATCAGGTACAAATGTATTTGCAACCATATACAAAAGCATGAAAGCTTCTCTTAAAGGTGGGCAGTGAGGCTGTTGCTGTGAGGGGTGAGTTTATATCTATTGTCTGTTGGTCCCGGGGGACTGTTTAGTTTGTGCGGGGGGGCCTTTAGGAGCTTCAATGCTCCGGATCGACTGTAGCCTAGAGCAGGCAAACGGCGGCGTGTGTCAGGCTTCTAATTTGCTGCCTTGTTGAGCTGTCGGGTTTATTGTGATGTTTCCTTTCATGGCTTTCACACCGAAAAGCTTTTCAACTTGAAGCTCCAATGGCTTGAAGGATATTGTAAAGCCAGTCCATCACCTTCAAGAGGAACGCGCTTTTGTTCGGGCTGCGGGCGTCAAGAGAAAGGAGTTGGTGAAGGTAGAGACACATGCTGCGTCCTCACGCATGCACACACCCACACATATCCTACGAGGCACGACTTGGAATTAACATCGTCTCCCTCGCCTGTGTTTTTGTTTGTCTTGGTATGGCTTGTCTTTGTTGTTTCCATCACTTGTGCAGTTTCACTAAACTCCAAACCTAACCCGTTCTGACGGTGCCCTTAAGCTTTTGAAGTCTCCATAACTGCCTTGTTCTGTACCAACCCAACACACACACACACACACACACACACACACATATGGCCGTAGAGTGACAAACTGATTAGCTCCCTCTCACTGAGAATTAATTGGGTTTCTTCACGCTTCAAATTAATTCCCTACTTCATAATGTCCTATTTGAGAGTTGAGGCGTTTAAATAATAAGAGGTGATGAATGGCGTTGAGTGTTTTAGGGTGGACTTCCTTTTCAATGTGACAGGATGTGACACGGGCCCGTTGGACCAGGCGCATAAGCTCCACTGAGAAGTGTGTGTCCGGGCGTCCTTGTCAGCTCGTGAAAGAAACGCGACGTCAAGTTCTCCTTCAGGACACCAACGGGAACGTTAAGATGTCAGATTTGGGGATTCGTTTTTGAGCTGGACTCTGTTCTGTTTTATGTTCTAAGATCAGCGTTAGCTGTGTTGCATTGCTTGCCGGCCCGATCTGATCCTGAGATTTCTAAAGTCTCCGTGGTTAAGAGAGATGTAGACATTGACTGAGCAGTTCAGTTTCATGAAATCTGCCTCCCATTCTCTCAGTTCAGCAGAACTCAGATTGTTGACGTGTGGTCCTCGAAGTGAAATACTTCTGTTGTTTTTCAGTATTGATCACCTTACGAAGAGACTTTTTTTCTTTTTTTCAAAAAGTGTTGAATCGGTTATCGCTGTAATCTGCTGCAAGGGATTGAAGGCCTTTCGAAAGTCCCAGACTTGTTGCAACTCATTTACGTAACACGTTGGATGGATTACCGCCTATAGAGCTCAGGTTAGAGGTATAGAGCTGAGGATACGCACCTCAGTATCCACTTAATAACGTCTGAGCTGCAGTTGAACAATATGGAGCAACAAAGACGGACAGAGGGACATGTGAATCGCAGCACAAACTTTCTCTCACTGAGGAATGATGAGAGAGACAGGAGACTGAATTTACAGATTTTATGATATAGAAAATGGTTATTTGTGGTATGCTTTTTATTTTGAGCGAGCGGCTGTGTACTATATCCTGTGCACAACATTGTATTGTGAGTGAAATGTAATTGTGTGTTTCGTCTTATGTGTTCTTATATTCTGTCTCAGTTCTCTCGTGTTAATATCATTTTAACAGATTTGTTTATGCAGTGAGGGCCTTATTATTAGCATATTAGGGCCACTTTAGGTAAATTAAAAAAATACCTATCGAGCCCGGGGAGCGGATAATATTCACAAAAAGTCATTAGAGTTGCAAATTACCTTTTAAAAAAAAAAAAAAAAAAAAAAAAAAAAAAAACTCTTTTGTGAATATGAAGTCCTACAAATTTGTAAGACCGTTCTAATGAAAAGTAGTGTTTTGTTTAATTTTTATGAGAAAGAACACTTCGTAAGGTTGGATCGACCTCGTCACTCGTTAAACACTGACGTGAGCTGCAGAGTGCAACATGTATTTTTAAATTTTATTCTACATTGAGAATGTCGGCATATCTGTAATTATTTGGCCCAGAGGCGGGGACAACACATGTTCTGTAGCCTTGCTTTCTGTGTTTTAGAAATGGGGTTGTCATGGCAACTGGAGGCTTGAAACTATGTCAATACCGCTGCCAAAAAAACTGAATTCAGCGAATTGTAAAAAGAAAATTTGAAACATTGATTAAATGTGTTCTCCTGAAATTCCACAGCAGCCGGCTCAGACTGTAGATTGGACTCGAAGGCTTGATGTGTGGAGCTGCAGTCCGGCTCCTGGACGGGTTCACATGCTTCTGTCTCACACAAACATTCACATAACAATATATTCATTGACAACACCTTCGGTTGCTGTATTGCTGCGAAAGATTTCCCGCAAGGAAACACTGTCCAGGGAGACACAAAGAGGGAACTATAGCAGTCACCTCCTGAAGTCACTGCTCTCGACCAAGTGATGGTTATTAAGAGAGACATCAAAACATATGAACCTGTCCTCAAACCAGGTCAATACACTGTAGCCAGGAGTAAAATAAGTCAATCAAAAATACATACTCACACAAGACACACAAACTGTGTCTTGTTGCAGAGTGTTTTTAGATCCTTGCTGCTTTCAATGCAGCCTTTGTTTGAAAGGAACCATGCTGCTTTTTTTCAATGTTTTTGTCATAACATGAAATCTTCGGTGCGAACTGGCGTCGAAGCCGCAATCTCCTTTGACGCGGCTCTATTTTGTGAAGCATTGGGTTGTTTTATAAATGAAGTTTGTTGTGATCGTCATCGCTGTTGCTGTTATTACATAAGGAGCCTCTCCTCCGCCTTCGCGGCAGTGCGTGGGCTCTTAAACGGGATGCGAGTAAGTGAGTGTATGAAGGCCGGCGGTTGGAGCGGCGGCCTCGGCTCACCTGTCAGCCGGAGACGGCGTTCTGCCGAAGCGGCTGTGACAGCAGGTGCCCTCCATACAGCACAGCTGTCAGCCTGCTGACAGAGACCTGTCCAGCCTGGTTAGGCAGACAGGTCGGGGGGGGAGAACACACACACACACACACACACACACAGAGAATAGCTCGGCCATATTTCCACAGACACACATGGACGTGAATAACACCACGTCATGGTCAGTTAGAGCTGATGGGAATTGATTAACAGGCTGGCAGGAGTCTGACTGTTTAAGATATGAACTGGTTTTCATTACGTCATTTCATTCATCACCTGGAGTGCTTCAGCCTTTTGTGTGTTACAGTAAACGAGAAGTAAAAATGGTATATTTGAATGTTCTTAGGCTATCCATAATGTGTTTACATGCTTCTCTGTTCACTTTTACTGAATTGTGCTTTATGTAATATTGTTCTCCAGTGTGATTCATTTCAGAGCCCTTTTTGTATGTTGTGTGTGTGTGTGTGTGTGTGTGTGTGTTTGCTGCAGGTGGCCGAGATGCACGGTGAGTTGATCGAGTTTAATGAGCACCTGTACCGTTCCCTCATGGCCAAAGACCACCTCATTGTCCAGATGAGACAGGAACTCATTGACCTGAGAGGCCCGGTGAGTGACTGGACACACACACACACACTCTCTCTCACACACACACACACACACACACACACACACACACACACACACATACTCTCTCTACAATGTCCCCTCTCATCTGATTCCTTGGCAGGTTTTCTCTTTTTTCCCTCCCGTCTGTGTCACCCTGCTGTTTTCTCCACTCTCCTCCTTGTGATTTTGTTTGATTTTCATCTCCTCTTTCCCCCGTATGTTTTTGCGGCGTTGCCCTGCTCATTTTTCTCTCAGCGGTCAATAACGGCTAACTGCATTTTCATTGAACATCCGTGAGATTCCTCCGTTTTCATGTTTTCGCGGCGCGTCTGCCCTGCAGCTCTGAGATTAACTGTCAATCAAACAGCGTGCGCTCACACCCCTCTACTTCTCTCTGTGATTGTCTGTAGGTGGTGGTGTTCTTGTTGGTGCCTGTTTAACACGCCGGTGTCCAATCAATGCTAACGCTAACTAGGTCAAACTTCCTTTACTTTAAAAGTGGTCCTCCACTACAACAACAACAACATACACAGACAGAATGCCAACATCTGGTCATGCTCAGGGGAGCTCGAAGCGGTGTGGTACACACACACACACACACACACACACACACACACACACACACACACACACACACACACACACCGTCTGCAGTGATGGGAGCCCCAGGCTGAACATAGGACCTCTTATCCCCAAGCTTCAGCTGTTCTCTGCTGGACCTGTGTATGTGTGTGGGTGTGTGTGTGTTTGTCCGTTTGTGTGGGACACTCTCGGAGGGTTTGATCAAAGGCTCACCACAGACCCCATTGAAAGTACCCCTTCGTCAACACCACATTTCAATTGACATTAAAGTGGTGGTTATTTATCCGATAAAGTCAGATATTACTACGTTTCTGTCATACAGTTGAACTGTCAGTGATTAGGTTGGTTTGGTTAAGTTTGTATATTTGCCACACGGAGCAGCAGGAGCAGGAGGTTGCTCACCATTTCCCCCTCGTTAGCCGTTAGCTATTCTTAACTTGCATTTAGTTTCCTGTTTGAACTGTTTACAGACTAGATACAGTGACAATGTAACAATTTATTACTTTCAGCCTGTTTATGAATTACTTTTAGATAATTATTTCAATTGTTTATCCACGACTTTTAGCGACAGTTTCAGCTGTTTATCCACGACTGTTTCCACATATGCAAATGAGTTAACTCCTCTACGATCTTCTGCAGAAGTACCCCAAGGGTCTATAAGTACCTCTGTTTGGGAATCAATTACATATCGGACGTGTGTGTGTGTGTGTGTGTTTATTGCTACGTGACTTTGAACTGGATGTTAAATGGATGTCTCTTGTTTTTTTCTTACTTGTTATCCATCTCCCCCTCTCTTTTCTTTGTCCAGGTTCCAGGTGATTTAAGCCAGACGTCGGATGACCCCAGCCTGTCAGATTTTGAGACGTAAGAATATCTCTCCTCCATTACTCTCTCCCCCTCCCTTTGTCCTCCTCCAACCTTCCCTCTCTTCATACCTCTTTTTTTGTTCTACCCCTGCAGTTTCTCTTATTATTATCCATGTCAAATATCACCTTTACCAGCGTAATTGTGGAAGTTATTCTTCCTCGAGGTTACCCGTGGACAAAGCTCAAACACTGTTTAATTTCATGCATTCATTCAGCTGTTCCACACTCGGATCATGACCAAATTGCATTTTTAAAGAGTTTTCCCAGAGTGAGCTGTAATTTGCTGGAGCTGTCCAAGCACAGCGCAAAGACACACCGTTGCTGTCTTAGTGATAATGATGATGATGATGATAATGGCGACGGCAGTAAGGACGCTTTGTTGTTTGTGTCACTCAGGGCTCATCGCGCTCTCATCAACGTGTGGATCCCCTCCGTGTTCCTGCAGGGCAGAGCTGCCAACGCCTACCACGTCTACCAGGTACACGCAGACCCTTAATACCTGTGTCCTCTGACTACCGGGCTAAACTAGCAAGGCATCACGTGAGGACACATTGCTGTGCTTGCTGGTGGTATTTGTGGGAAACGATTCTAACATGACTTAAAAACTGATGAAAAAAAAAAAGACGGAGTAGCAGCGAAGGTTTTTTTTTGCGATCGATTTGTTTGAATTAAACCGAACAACAGAGGGATGAAGTTACAAGTTCATTAAGCCAATGCGAGAACAAATGAGCAAGCTCTGAAATAATTAAACCTTAAAGTTTGCATTAATAGCCCATCATGAGTGTTCATTAGCATTATTGCACTCGGGGCCTTGTTAACCTACTCGACTGCTCAAGTGGTAAAACGGAACACTTTCCTGGACAGGGACAGAGACCCGGACGTGACTTTATTCTCCTCGTGCCTAAAGCGAACCAAACCAACCAACGAAGGCAACGACTGCTAGCCAATCGGAGGCAGAGTGGGGCAGGTCATCCCATCGCCATAGCAGATTTTTGGAATCAAGCGATTGGCACAGACCTGGTTTAAGCCATGCTAGCAGTGTAGCTCAAAGGGGCGGGAATGCTCGTCGGTCAGTCGGTTCACCCACTTCGGTCAAGACTGAAATACTTCAAAAACTTTTTGCGGAAATTTGCTGCAGATATCAACGGTGCCCAAAGGACAAATGCTAACGAGGCCAAAGTTTTCCATTTCTGAGTGAAATATCTCGACATCTATTAGATTGGTTGTCGTAACAGTGATTTTTGTCGTTGGCTTTCTTTTCCTCTTGCGTCAGTTTGACATGCGTTGGTTTTGTGGAGTGATTTGTCTCGTAGACTGTTGGATTAATGGGCGGTAGACTACTAATCCAGTCTGTAATATATGCCTGTCATGTGAACAAAGTCAACAGAAAATAATTTGAAAAAAACCCCAAAAACTTTTCACCGATCTTTTCCGTCACAGAAGAAGAAGACTACAGCCTGTGCCACTTTGTAATCAAGCCTGATCAGAACTTGTTGTATTCACAGCAATGATAACAGCACAGCTCCACTTGTGCCAGACACTTATCCAACTCCGGTGAGTTGGGAACTGAACTGGAGAGCAGCCTCAACAAATCAAATTGCTGCTTCTTGTTGCGTCCGTCAAGTTATCGAGCAAAGTAGACAACAGCGGCTCGTTCCGTCGGTGACTGTTTCACTGTTACTGTCGCATTAACGAGGTCTTATACTCCAGCTGCCTCACCGCAGCCGTCCCCCCGGTTCCCCCTCTGTGAGACAGAAGCACACACACACACACACCTACACGCACACACACACACACGGTCCCATGGTTCGTTTGTGAGACAGACAGGGAAGCACACTCACAGGCAAACTGAAACACTGACATGAATGGATATAGTGGTGCAAACACAAATATAATATTCACACAGGACTTGCATGGTAATGGTGGCGTCATTAAAGCAGAGTTTCGGAGGGTTCATTACGGAGTGATGTTGCCTCTCATGTATTACCATTTAATTTGAATAAGAGAGCGACGCATCTGATTTTACTGAAAGGTAAATACCCACCGATCTTTGGTCATTTAACAACGGCTATGTTCGTCATTTCCACAAACCTTAAACACTTACTCCTGTAAACATGCGTCACCTGCTCCGTGATAAATATGAGTCACGATTTCTTGAGTTGTGCCTCTTTTTCCTGATCCAAATAAAGACGGAAGTCGGAAATTGCATCTCTTGAGCTGAACCAAACATTTTAGATTGTATTGTCAGTTATTTTGACATATAGATGTTTCATTCCAATATTTTATATTTTTATACCAAATAACTAATATTTTGATCATTTCCTTTACAAAAAGAGCAGGGACAAATGTTAGGAAACCATCTTAACGGTTAAAACACACATTGATAATTCTAGATTTACCTTCAGTGAGTGTTGTTCACTGACAAATATTGCCAAATATTATTTGCTGATGCTTAGCTCTATGGCTCGAATGCAATGGCAATACATGAAGGCACAACCTGGCACTCATCTCCAACATGAAGGTGCACATTGACTGTCAAACCATAATAGAAACCAGTGTCTTCTCGAGGGTTGATGGGTAATGTTAAACCTGAGGAAATCGCACACAAAATAATTAGATATGATCACAGCGTCGAACCTGAACATTTTCTATGTGTTGCACCGATTTTGCCTAATTTCTCCCTCTCAATAACGGTCTGAGAGACTGCTGTCCAGCCCTGCAGCTAGTACAAGGCGCAGCCCATCTGGTGTATTGGATACTTCCCTAACCCAGAGCTATATTTGTCTAATGGCTCCCTGTGGAAACAGCTTTTGTTCTGAGACAGGCTAATGGATGGCCAAGGTTACCTGAGTCATTGTTAAGGTGAGGTTGTTATGGTGATTGAACACCGAGCCAACAGTCTTAAAGACCGCATCGTGAGGAGGAGTCAGGGGTCTCTGTAAAATACCCTCAAGTGGGTTCATAGACTTTCTTTTCTCAGTGTTTTTTTCTTATTCTCGCGCACGCACACACACACACACATGCACGCACACACACACACATGCATGTGCTTGCAAAATTGAATGAATGATGAGAGCAATGAGCCATAACCGGAGCTAGAGAGGGTTTAGGGAGGGTCGGGGAGTGAATGGGATTTTAGCAGTAAGGTCACAGCAACCTTGTGGTTTAGAATAAGCACACGAACAGCGCTGTGCTGCTGCTAAACTCGCCTAAAGAGAGCAACAAAGACTGATCCAAAAACCACCTCTTGCATTGTGTGTCCCTGAATGTCGCTTTCTTCTCCCTCCCTCCCTCCCTCCCTCCATCTGCACTTCTTTTTCAGCCTCCCTATCCGCCTCCCTCCCGTTGCCAGATTGCGCGGCATTATGGCGCCGCTAAAACCGCTCGTACTCCATTTTCCACTCTTCTTCGGAGCCACTTTCCTCCCCGAGCTTTCTGAAATGACTTCCATCTAAAGCTCAGTAAGGCCTGTGGGATGGATGACGAGAGACGGGCCCGCGATGGAGAGCGAGAGACTGATGGATTTGCTCCATTATCAGTCGGGCTTTGCTCTTTGTGGCACGTCGTGCCTCCGGGCCTTCATCCCTCCATCGCTCTTTGTGCCACTTCTCCCCTTCTGAACTCGTAATGAGAGAATTATACCGGCCGCGGCAAATCAGTGTCTCCCTCCCACACAACACCAACAATAGAGGCTATCACTAGAAGAGCGAGGGAAGCGTCCGGAGCGCGTCAGCGAACACGCGGACTCATTTGGTGTGTGCTGGAGTGTCTGTGTTTTCATTATCTGCGTATTTTAGGCTGGCATTGTGCTGTGAAAAGAGCATCAGTCAGAAGCTGATGCGGATATTGAGGGCGGGGGGGGCTGTGGAGAGTGTGTGTGTGTGTGTGTGTGCGGGCAATAAGGCAGATAGCTTTAACGTGTACACAGAAAGAACATGAGGCATCGGGATCTAGAGGTCGGTCGGTGCACTCTGAAACGTTTTAGTAACTGCTGGTTGGACTGCCATGAAATTCGCTGCAGCCTGCTGTCGGGTATACGTATTAGATTCACTCCTCAGATTGGCACATCACGACTACAATTGTGTGTCTTTGGACCTCGTTGTTTTAGTGTTTGAAGAGTGCTTCAATGGAGCGAATGAAACTTTTAAGTTCGAGGTCGTTCTGGTCGTCTCTGAAGTTCAGCTCGTGTTCCTACGCAACCCCCCCCGACTGTAACTCTGAATCAGGCTATTTGACTCGAGGTATTTCACATTTGTCTTGTCAGACGCTCGGGGGCAGCCCTGCTGAGAAGCTCTCCGCCGCGCTGCTGTCTGATGGGAGCTTTCAGCTCGTTGATTACTAGGTGTCATACCTGTGGTGGTGCAGCAGCGGGAGGGAAATACTCGACCTACTGCAGCTGACACCGTCAAGTTATGATCAAGTTCTGTTTGCTGACAAAGAGGAGACGAACGTAATACTTATCCGTAGCTTTACGTTCTGATTGGGCTTCTGAATAAGCTGAAAGTAGCAAGTTTTTCCATAACTGATGACTGTAAGTTGAGATTGCTAGTAGAGGTCAAATGCGTCACCCTATTTATTTAGGGCGTGTGGTGCCAGGTATTACACAGGGCACCTTTTAAAGAGTTTTGGTGTTTACTGCCTCATCATTCTACTTTACACTCCTCTCTCTTTTATTGCCTCTCTTTGTCTCTTGTTCTTTTTCTTTTTTTTATCAATCAGTCTCTCATTTTCGTGCTCTCTGTCTCCCACTCTTTTGCTAATTTTCTCCCAATCAGGGGCAGAAAGTGGGCAGTTTGACAGTAACGAATCACAAATTAGTCTTCACACCACTTCCCCGATGAGACAAAGACCTGTACCTCTCCATGTGTTTTATCCGTGGCGGAGACACAAAGACCTTATCTTGTCCAAATCTGCATGGACTTGTGCGTCCATCCATCCATCCATGCGTGCACACACAAACTCCATCTAAGTACCCAAGCACAAATACAATGCAGTGTGAATGAATGAGTCTGTAGAAATAGCAGCAATGTAGCACCTCTGGCCCACGACTCACCGGCTGTTTTACATATGCTTTTGATAGATGTATGTGCATACATTACAAATGAGCAATTCCCTTTGATCAGCAAAAAGCTGAGCCTATAATTTCCACACAGTCATCGGCTCACTGCAAAAATCCTCACTGTTTTAATTATGCTAATGAGGCTGGATAATGTGCTGTCTCTCTGTCCTTCTACACTTTTGTTGTGCTTCTGTACAACTGAACTCGATTTAAGAGACGCTGGAGGTTTAAAAGAAGTGTGTGCGGACGCGCACGTGAGTGATTGTGGTTTTGATCATGGCTGGTTGGTGACAGTGGGAGATAACTGTTTTGTTGATGATGGTTATGATGAATGTTTTATGATAATGATGATAATCACGATCGTTGTCTTGGTGCTACATCCATCAGTCACAGATTAAACAGCCTCGGGAAGACAGAGGCTGCTCTTACTGCTGCACGCTGCAGCGCGGGCACCACGACAACGTCAGCGTCATTTACTTGATATTTTAAGGCACTTAAGTCACTTAAGGCACTTAAGCCCACTTTTAGCAGTCCAATCAAATGTGAACGAAAGAAAATATGTTCAAGCAGAAATGCTGTAAATAGAACATTCATGACTGCAAACGTTTCTTTTCGCACATGTGCTAATATACATGTCGAAACTAATATGTGTGTGATGAGCTCATTGTATTCTGCTAATGCTGTTGTTGTTTTGGACAAAATATTCCATCACTATGCCTCAAACCGGTGAGTTGAGGTGTCGCTACTCTTCTGATAAAAAGCTGCCGTTTGTTTCATCGCTTCGTCTCCATCGTCTGGATCTCGCCTCTGCTTAACGCACCAAAAGACAAACCGAGCTGCGTGGCCTCTCGGAGGTGTGTCTCTGCTCCGTCCATGCTGTGTGACTTCATCAGCGAGCTGCCCGCCAATAGAGACTTCAAAGGCGCGCAGTTAGCGGGTGGAAATGGGCTCGGCTCCCTCCGGGGTGGTGGAGTCGGGATCCGGCTGGTGACTGTGTCCCTTTGAGGGAGTGTGATGATCTCTGCTTTAGCCTCAAGACATCTGATTAGATCTTAGGTTGGAGCATCATTTATCAGACCGCCTCCTCCTTCCCTCTCCCTTGTTACTCTCCATTTATATTTACCCATTTAGTTTGGGTCTCTAATTGTCTGCCTCTCCCTGTCATGCTTCATTTCCCCCCCCCGTCACTCTGCTTTCCCCTCCCCTCTTTCTTTCAGTCTCATTCAGGTCTGCTTCGCTCCACGTCCTCCACTCGCCGCCAGTCATTTGCTCCCCGGCTTCCTTACTACGCTCAAAGCCAGTTTTCAGGACTCGCCGGTGACTCATTCAGTCATATATGAAAGAGGGGCAGGGAGACGGAGAGTCTCCTCCCGTGGCTTAGTTTTTAGTCAAGTGTTTGAGGAGGGCCATGCAGAGGGGAGTGTGAGGGAGGGAGTTGACAGAAGAAGGGAGTGGGAGAAGAAGAGAAACAGAATCAGGGAAGCAATTGTGATAAAAGACGGGATGAGAGATGAGATCTATGTTTGGGATCGTTGTGTTTGAAACTTTGTGTTTGCATGATTTTGTCCCCCCTGTATGCATTCTGAATACAACTGACCATGCATTCTGATTATGCTGCAGATCTACATGCAGTCTGCTAACCAGCGCTGTTCTTTTCTACAAAACTCTGTCCTTCAAAAGCACCAATATGCACTCAGGCGTTCGGCAGCAGGCGCAGCGTTGTTTGCCGAGATTTGTAGATGTGACATCTTCTTCATTTCAAACGCTGAAATAGCAAACAGAATATTTGAATAATAAGCCTCCTCCATATTTAGGAGTTTATTTTTTCATGTAGGAGAAGCTTGGGTAGTGAGTACAACGAGTGGAAATAACCTCCTTTCACTCTTGTATTTTCACTCATTCTGTGTTAATGAGAAGGATCCTCCGTGAAACACCAGCTTTCTTTTTTTCTCCCCCATTTTACAGACGAATGCGAGCAACAGAAAAGTGATCCATTGATGTGCGCGCCACGTACGCACAATGTACGAGACAGCTTTTAAAATGATGTCGAATTGAAATACGTTCTTTCCTTTTTGGTCACTTGAAAGCACAAAGGAGGAACTCCTTATTCTGCCGTTGACTTTTTGTCCTGGCAGTCGAGGTGATCGGTCAGGCAGATTTGAGAGGAGGCCGTCAGCTTTCTCCTCCGACAGTTTTCTTTCACCTTTCTCCTCCTTAGGGGTGGGTGATATGGTGAAAATGTTATATCACCCGGTTTTTTTCAGGCACGATCACAATCCAGAGTCTTGTTTCAGTTCTTTTTAATGTCGGTTTTTAAGACTGTTTTGCAAGTTCCTCAACAGGACAAATTTATTTCTCCGTTTAAAATAATTATAGCTGTACACGGTGACAAAACACCATATCAAATTATGTTCTCAATGAGAAACCTTTGTTTCACTAAATTAATCAAGAGCACACAACCGCCTCCTATGTTACCATATGACCGGTTGCCGACAAACAATGTAGCATTTAAAAGGCTGTTTTCGAAGCAGAGTCTTACGTAGCGCTCCACATAGAACACACCAGGGCTACCTCACATCACTTCCAGCAAACTTCACTGAAAAATAAGGATGAGACAGCATCAGTAGTTGTAAAGGCAGATCATTGAGACATTTCAACCGGTCGCGATCTAATGTCATTTTGCACACCCCTACGTCTCCTTTTGTTTTCCTCATTTGCATCATCTGGCTCTTCTCACAGAGTCTAATTCAGTATGTAACTTATTCAGTAACTTATTCAGTAAGATGCCGATGTTTGATGTCCACCGTTGTCTCCGTTTTAGTTTGGTGGCTTGCGAACTATCACAAAGTTCAAAGTACGGTTAATGGCGAGACTGTACAGGTATTTGGTTATAAACCGACCAGTTGAGCTTTTAACCTGATGGTGGTGCTAGATGTCAGAACATTACCAAAGTTATTACAAACCATCCTCTCTGGGACATGAACCTCTCGACCAAACTATTGTTGTTAAGACATTTTACTCAAAACTACACATTTCAACCTCAAAGGAAAAGTCAAGGGATCTTGCGTGCCTGGATGGCGGGTTTCAGGCAGTGAAACGGGGTCAGGGATGCACTCATACATTCACGGCAGTCCTTTCCTGCCTAATTGGGCAATTGTTATTTTCAACAATGATCTGTGAAGAGTGGGGGGGGGGGGGGGGTGACATGAGCCTCTGCTGCCTTTGCGTTGGCTTGACTTGAATCGTTCTCTTTTGCCCACTTATTCTGTCTCCTTCACTAGAACGCACACACCAAAGACATCCTTGCACCGCTTGTGTCTTTCCGGTGCTCCAAGCTGTTCTCTTTCATGTGCTTCTTTTTTTTCCCCCAATGGTTTTTCAAAGGTTTAAATCATAGCCTCGCAATTAAAACCTGCTAATTTTAGTTTTTCGCGATTTGTTTGTGTTTCGGTTGTTTCTTTCTTGCTTCCCTCTGGTTTGATCAACACCTTTCACCAGTGTAACGTTTCTTTAAAGTCAACCGACATGTTGAAATAGGCCCGGAGGCAGATGGATTTTGGTTTGTTGTGTTTTCGATCTGTTTCAGTGATCGCTGTCATCATGTTGGTCGTACCATAGATTGGTCAACGAAAGACGTCAGCCGTCAACTGTGAAGCGAGCTAGAAGGCTCTCTGTGTGGGTGTCCTGTGGTGCCGCAAATGGGTTTGCACACCAGAGTGGGATCTCCTACAGATGCCTGTCAGACGGGGGAACAACAGACCAAGCTCTTTTCAAAGAAATACATCAGATAGAGAGAGAGAGAGACATCATTATCATCTGCACTTTCTGCAAATTCTCGGCAGTGGCTCACGACTACCCCTAATTCCACCTGCTTGTTGGAATACCCGCAGGCTAAAGATCCAGTGAAATGTCAAGCAAAGAAAAAGGCTGCAATTATCCCTTCACAGACTTCCTGTTTCAGATCTTTATTTCTGTCGTTATTTCACGGCATGCAAGTGCTCTTTTCCTCAGGGAGCTGTCGTGCTGAGAGACGTCCGCAGAGATGTAGCGTTGGTGTGCACTTTGCTTGTTCTCCTCGGCGTCATGTGGATTCCTCCCGTGAAGGCTGGAACTTCTTTGCACTTTGAAATCACGCGTCTTTGTGAATGTATGTGTGCAGCAGACCTCGGACCACCTGCCGCTGCTGAGGTGTTCGCGAATAAAGTGGAGCTCATGCTAGCCTTTTCACATCGAAGCAGGCTGGGAGCACCACAGAGCACATCTGACATTGATTGTTGAAATTAATTATCGCTCACCGGAAGGACGCGTCGAGAAGACTTATAAAAAGCATTTTATTTGACATCCTCTTGTCATTGCTCCAGTTTTTATCAGTTCTTTGTCACACAGTATATATTGAGCCTGTTCTCGCGCCGTGACGTTCGGTCTTAAAGGTCAGTAATGATCTCTCGGAATAAGTGCAACTCACTGAAGTGAGCAGCTAAAAGATTAAAATAATAATATCTCTGTGTTAATATTTTTAGACCCAACCGAGAACAAACAAGTTGTTCACATGGGGGGTAAAAGTTCTGTGTTTTAAATAACATAAAGACTTCTGATCTTTTTTTAGGGGCTATAAAAAATGATGTCAATGATGTCCTCTAACATGACTACTGGCGCTGCTAAATACATTTTGTTTTCGTCTGTTGAAGCTCATTGTGCAGTTGACCCCCACTCAAGTCTGTGATCACGCTATGTCTCCCGTATAGGCACAGTGTAAGGGAGATTTAGGGTAACTATATGAAAATGTTCTCGCATTAGGCCCATGTTGTTGCGTTACATTCTATGCATTTTAACAGCGGCATCTTGTGCCGAGGTACCCTGTATTCCCGGGTCCATTTCGTTGTATTCCTGTGGATAACTGCTCGAATGTTGAAAACATCTCTCCGGCGAAGAGGCTTATCATCTGTAAAACTGTTAATTTACCAATCGGAGGCTTTAAGCTGATTTATTTACTTCGCTGCAGCAAGTTACAAGAGAGTATATATAGATACATAAATACAATTACAAACAGATCAATAAATGCACAAATGGATTTAACATTTATTGTCATTTCATTTGTGATTTGTTCATTTATGGTGGCAATTAAGCATTACGTTACTTATTTATTTATTTGAGCGTTTAATTAGCTTTGTATTTACATGTTTAATTTTAGCCCCTTAAAACCCTCCCTACGGAGCTGAGTGCAGTGATTTTGCAGCTGAGGTAGGTGAGTCAATTTTGTGGGAAAAGTCGTGACACCGAAGAATTAAATTACAGCACTTCACTACTTAATAAACCCTCCATCCTTTATATCACAAATTGCTGATACTTCCAAAGGTGGATTTTCCTTCTTGTATTGACTCATTGGGGTTATATTTTCATCAAACGTATTATAATGCTTTCTCAGATATTCTCATAAGCCATTTAAATACAGACAATAAGACCGTGTCCATCACAGTCGAGCTTTTCAACCCATCGACCCCTTTTCCGCGAGGTCGCTCTGAAGCATGATTAGAGGCCCCGTCCCCGTTTGAAGACGCCTTTTATTGGAGAAATCAAAGCGCCGCTGCTCAAATATTCAAAGATGCTGACTTTGGATGTCGCCGAGATTTTATGAAAGACTATTTGTGATACGTCCGGGAAGGAGAGAGCTGGTCGCTGCGTATGCGCCAATGAGATGGTGTAGAGTGGATTACGCTCGCTGTGCTAATACCGCCGTCACGTGTGTGGAGCCGTTTGATGTCTGACACACTGCAGACACCACGGGACTGATGCTATCGCCACATGTGTGCTTATGCAGCTCCGGATGTGTATTCAGAGCCAAGAGACGACATGTGGCTGTACATGTAGCACATATAGCTATATGAACCCATTGTAGTGTGCGCTTTGAGGCAGGCTGTACCTTATGTTCATGAAGGATTATGTAGTTATTATTATTGTTATTATCATGTTTTTACGGTGACGGAGGGGTTGAGGCAAGCATGTGTGGATGTGTGAATTCGGCTCTGCAATGTTTTTTTTAGGAGATTATGAAGGTGATGGATATGTCGGTGCTTATTTTTCACTCAAGGCCAGACTAAAGTTGTGAATAATAACATATTGATCTAGATCAGGGGTGCCCAATACGTCGATCGCGATCGACCGGTCGATCGCGGAGGTAGTGCGGGTAGATCGCATGCCATTCAAAAAAAATTTGATTTCCTCATGGCATTTGCCACTTGATTTTCTAACACATGGGTCACCACGTATGCGCGGTCAACCGCAAAACTCCGGCGAGCTAATTAGTTAGCCTTCCAATTTATTTCTACTAAAGAATCTAAAGCTGCAGCGCCATGATTTGGGAAACTTCCAAAACCTGGCGTCAGAACTGGAGACTCAGCGGAAGGCGTGTGCGTAACTCGACAGCGCGCGCTACACAGAGCAGGTTGACAAGTGTCTGTCAGAGTTTGACAAACGCTTTCCAGACTTTGCTTTACTCGAGCCAGTTGCTACACTTATGTGCTGCACATTTGGGGAAGATATTGAGGTTGATTCACTCGCATCAAAAATGTCAACGCTGTTTCACCTGAACTCGTCTGGAGTGGAGGATGAGATTCTGACACTGCAAGCTGACATTCAGCTGAAGTCCAGGGCTCATGGACAGTTTCCTCAGAGAGGAAAATTACCCAAACATGAGGACATGTGATACCTTCTTGACTGCATTATTCAGCTCTACTCATTTATGTGAGTCAGCCTTTTCCCACATGAAGAACATTAAGACCAAACACCGTTCCACCATGACTGATGAACATTTGAAGTCTGCTTGAGGCGGACACCAGCAACTACTGTCCGGACTATACAACTCTGGCCAATCCCATTCAGTGCAAGTCATCAGAGTAAGGTCATGACCAAAAATGTACAGCATTGTATTGTGCCATAAGGGTTCATGCAGTTATGCAAGGTACGCCAACATATATTGTAAATATAAAGTATACTCAGTGTGTCATACAAAGAATTGACTTTAAAATCCTGCTGTTTGTTTACAAAGCACTGAATGATTTAGGGCCAAAATACATCTCTGATCTGCTGCTACCTTATGAACCATCCCGACCCCTCAGGTCGTCTGGGACCGGTCTACTTTCTGTTCCCAGAGTCAGAACTAAACATGGAGAAGCAGCGTTCAGTTTTTCTGCTCCACATATCTGGAACAAAGTCCCAGAAAGCTGCAGGTCTGCTGAGACCCTCAGCTCATTTAAATCAAGATTGAAGACCTTTCTGTTTGCTGCTGCCTTTAATTGAACCACATTCAATTAATATATTAATCAATTTCCTGCATTTCTGCATTTTACTACTGTATTTTATTTCTTACACTGTTTAAAAAAAAATGTTTAATGCAATGAATGTTCTTAATTGTTTTTAAATCTCCTTTTTCACCTTATGTTTTGATGCTTTTAATGGTTTTATGTGAAGCACTTTGAATTACCTTGTTGAAATGTGCTATACAAATAAACTTGCCTTGCCTATATATATATATATATAAATAGATATTCAGCATTTTTAATGTAGGTAGATCATTTTGACTTCGTCATTTTAAAAGTAGCTCGCAAGCCGAAAAAGTGTGGGCACCCCTGATCTAGATGATATATGAAAAACAAAACAACCTACCCGTAGAGGGCACTCTCGCTTGGTGAGTTGTTTTTCCTACATTTTTGGTCATCTATCAAAATCTGAAAATTGTCATAAAAATAAAGTCAAAGACTCTTTGATTCGTCTTGAATACGGGATTCATTATGACCCAGATTAGTCAGCCGTACACTAAGCTGTAAGAAGGCGTAACGTCCACGCACACACACACACACACACACAGTCCTTCCCTTAACTTGCAAAAAAGAAGTTGGTAGAAACGTAGATGTGCTTCTGTGTGTCAGACACAAAGTGCTGAGATGACAAAGTGTCCCATCCATTAGCAGCCTTGTCTGCTCCCATCTCGTCAGCCACCGCTGTCGTTTTCCGCACTCTGGTCCGTCTTTCAGGGCGGCTGCTGCTCTTCATGCAAACAAGTGACTGTATATCAGAGGGTTTTAAAGTCTGTGGGCAATTAATTCAGCTTTACATCAGAGTTTCCTCGCTTTCATACCACGTTATAACCCTTTAGCGTATCATTCTATAATTCTGTGATTAAAAAACACAAGATACAAGCGTATGATTAGAAACACCTCCCACTCACTGCGTAGATATCCATTTAAATGACGCTACGTGCCCTTCCTTAGATCGTTCTATTCAACTATACCGTGAAGAGTTATTTTCACATCTCTTTTTATAACATTAACGACGTCTCGACGTGCCCGTCAGCGAGACATTTAGGACGGCTAACAAAGCCTCAGCTGTCGGGCTCCTCTTAATGGCTGTCCAAAATGTCACACGTTTCTGTGTTTGCCGTGTAACCGAGACTGCACAGTAGCATGCATGCTGACAAAAGAGCACTCGGTAAAAGAACAGTTGCCCTTAAAACTATAAAAAAACAAAAACCCGTCATTATCCACTTGCACCAATGTCCGTCAAAATGTCTTAGAGGTTGACATGGACACCAAATGTCTTTTAAGAAGGGTAATTCCTTAAAGCCAACCATTGAGCCCCAAATGCCTTATTGATCATGTTGATCATGATATGAAGCAGGGCTGGGCAACATATCGTAACATGGCAAACGTTTTGTCTTGTCAGCGTTTCACTTTTCGTTAAAATCTCTGAACTTACCGGCCCTTTTTTTTTCTTCTAGCTGTTCTATCATTTGCCTTCACCCACTCAGTCTTTACAGACACACATTACTGGTGATTATTTATAAAAAAAAAGTCATTGTGTAAGTATTTTGTGAAAGCAATAGTCAACCCTCCAATATCGTCATGATATCAAGGTGTTTAGCCAGAAGAACTGATATTTGCTTTGCTCCGGATCTTATTTTCCCCAGGAATTCATGGTCCTAAAGAGGATACAGCCTAAGGACTTGTGTGATCCTCTGATGTTTCCTCCAGTGCCACTAGTGGGCCTGAGATTTCATTAATCCAGTGAAATATCTCGTCATTACATGTTTGCACAGATGTGATACTTGTTTAAATGTGGGAACAACACCACTTATTTTCAGACATTCTCTCCCGGTAGCCAATTATAGTGTTGTGTTGTATTTGAAGCGTGAGAGAGAGAGAGAGCAGTTCAAACCGTTGCCTTCTTTCAGCAGTTGCGTTTGACTAACACGTTCTCTGAGACCTCTAAAAGGCTGCACCACAGCCACTCTTGTGTCTTGACTTTTTGCATGAAGGAGCTTCGTCAATTTTTAAATCAATTTCTGTCTGTGTGCACCTGAATCTAGTCCGTATGTTTTGTCGATGGGCACTTTTTGAATTGAATTGTCAAAAGCCTGTCTCTGTGTTTCCACTGTGAAAATGGGACCCATCTCTCGCTCTCTATCCTTGTAATAGGCTCATCTCTCCTTCTCCCTCTGCTCCCTCCATCTTTCGCGAGTCTGAATAAAGCAGCTAATGGTGCATGGAAATGGTGGCACCACAGTCGCACCTATAGACAGACTTTCTTTCCTCTGTTGTGTGTTGCAGCATTTAAGTGAAAATACGCATTCACAAGGATGAGAGGACGTCGTTCTTTCACCCATCTCATTCATTCGTTGTAAAGCACTGTAAGAGCTCTACAGCGTGCTATTGCGGTTTTCTTTCTTTTTTACCCTTTTGAATATTTGATAAATGAGTTCTGGTTTCGTCAGCTTCTCAAAGGGGGTTTCAGTTTGTCTCTATAGTGTTGCATTTGTATTGATGATTTGAGGACATGCTGATGTTGAATATGATGATGATGATGATGGTGTTGTGTCTTCCCTGTCCCCAGGTCTACATCCGTATCCTGGACAACGAGTGGAACGTGTACAGGCGCTACACCGAGTTCAGGGAGCTCCACAACCACCTGAGGACCCAGTTTCCACAGGTGGACACCTTCAACTTCCCACCCAAGAAAGCCATAGGGAACAAGGTGAGCACGACCTGTTTGTGTGTGACCGACTGTGGACCTTTCTCTGTGACTGTGTCCAACACTTCTGTGGAGCAGTAGTACATAAAGACCTCCTTGATAATTATGCACACAATCTGTAAAACATCAAACATAACGGGTCCTTGATTTTTTTTAAGCAGAACTATAATTTCTTCATTCATCAATCGTCGATTTTGTTTGCAGATTGTATTAGCTTTAGCTAGCTAATTAAGCTAATGTTAGTTGCAGGAGTTGGTGGAAAACGAAATATCCAGCTGTCTTATTAATGTTTGCAGCTTCCTCGTTTTAATATGATAATCTTGATAAATGGGTCTTAATTACGCTCTGGATGGCTCCATAAATTAGTTTGTCCAGTCTCAGGCAAGGTTCCCTCGTCTCAGTCAATGGCTTTGGTTAGATGACTGAAATAAGGTCTGTGGTTAACACGACAGATTGTAACATTTTGTTCAAAGACATAAAGAAATAGGTCAGTAAATACCCCACTCCTGGCTTTTGAAGCTTCTATATGTCTTTTAAAAATGCGGTTGCTAACAAGTGGCTCAATGTGACGACAGGCGTTGTCGGGGTTGTTGCGTAAAATATAGAATAATGATGCAAAACAACAATAATACAGTGGTAAGCTAGTTAGCCGGACATGCTAACATTTCAGCTAATGTTTAACGACGACTTAAAACTTTAGATTTTTTAGTTTTAGATTGGCTTAAAAACAAAAACACCATCCTCTAAACTCTTTAAATGCGGAGTGTAGCTCTTACCACAGCCCCCATGTGGACAACGCCAAAGCTCTGCAGACTCTCTGTGCCTAGTCATGGTCGCTAAGCTCTCCCTTCAGAGGGAGGGCTGCACTGAATGGTCGTTTCAACCCTTTTCATATGAAAGACACAATCCCCACATGACTTGGACCAGTTATCAAAAAAAAATTCATGTCGGCCTGAAAAGATGGAGTTAACCAGCACCATTTCCCTGCCAGCACTTACTCACTTCTGCTCTTTCGCAATCTTTTTTTCCTGACACACACACACACACACACACACACACACACACACACACACACACACACACACACACCAAACCTCCCTCTTCATCTACAGGGAACAAACACTGCTCCAGGTCTCCATGGCTCACTTACCTGTCTAGTTACTCGGAGATCTCTCTCTCTCTCTCTCTCTCTCTCTCTATCGCTCCCCCTCACCCCTCTCCTCTCGCCCTCCTTTTTCATCATGTTCTCCTCTGTCTCCCTCCAACATTTGGGAGATAATTTGGTTCTGACCCCAATTCTGTGGCTGGTCTGATTTGACGCTGGTCTGACTCCCCCACCTTCAACGACACTGCTCTTTCCAAAGGGACTGAACGCCAATGTGCAGGTGCTGCAGTTGTGAGAGGAGGTTGTGAGAGGAGTGTGTGTGTGCGTGTGCGTGTGTGTGTGTGTGTGTTGTGGGTCTGCAGGACCGTGTGGGATCATGTGGAAGTCCAAGTGTCTATCACAGGCCTCTGTGTCATTGTGTGCTGGAAAGCTCTCTGAAAGCCCATTACGCTGCAGGTTTGTGTGAATTATTGGTTTTCACCATCTCCAGGAAGTCGTCCGTCACCGTACAGAAAACAGCCCCCGGTTTTGTTGCTCTCTGACTACAATTTAAAGCAGGAGCACTGCTGGAAGAGACCCACACACACACCATGGACACTCGCTTTACGCTTTCCTGTCAAGTATCAAGAGTAGCTAAACACCAGACTCTTTTCTCCTGACCTCGCTGCACTCGTGTGTGTTGAAACTTTCAACCAGAAGAGTTCAGTTTATGGTTTTCAGGGTTGATGACGTTACGGTGGAAATTCAATCAGTCTTCATAACAGGCGTAAATAATAGATGTTGTCAAACACCTCTTCTTCTGTTGTCTTGATTTATATTTCAGTTGCATTCACTCAGTGTTTTCTTCTCATAATACATAACACATTAGCTATATATTTTCATCTCATTTTCTTTTTTTTTTACCCAAATTACCCTTTCCTTTGTTTGCCGTCATGTTTCTTTTTGTGTTGAGTGGATCCATTTATAAGCCTCTTGAGGTCTCTTCCTCCCCCACTCTCTCCATTAACAGTTTCTATTACTTCACAAATACACTGTGCCCGCAGTGATGATGTTCAAGTCAGGTTTGCACTGTGGAGACCAGCTTCTCTGTTCATTTGTCTTCCACGTCGATACTAAAGCCTAAAATATACAGCCGTATGTCGACGGAAGCTAAAATCTCTCTCCCTGTCTTGTTTAACTTCTTTAACCATTCAACCCATTTGACAGAAGGTTTTCAAATTAGAACATTTGTCATGGACACTATCAGTACTGCCTTGTCAAACAATAACTCCACGCATGACGGTATGCTTCGTAATTAACGGACAATGCATACAGTCCAAATCTATATAATTAACACAATGACAACAACAAACTCGCAAGAACCAGTCACATATATTCATGTGACAACAGAGCAACAAATCAATCCAGCAGACCTGCAGCAACACGCATTCTGCTACACAGTCGAGGGCCGTTCAGATATTAGATGTAAAAAAACAAATGCAGTTGACTTAAAGACAAACTCCATCCTCCTTTCTTTGTTGACAAAGAGTTTAATCCAACGGTTAAATCCCAACTCACAAATCCGTTTCTCCTTCAGCCAAATAATTATCTACACCAAGCAAAATGCAAAAAAAGTCATCATTTCTTCCATATCTTTCAAGTTGAACTCTTACTACTCCGACTAAGCCTCTGCTTAAGTTTCGTTTTCGGCCTCTGTTCTTACCTAGAGACACAGAGGTGAAATCTGATTGGATAAAAGCTCAATTTAAAACAAGCTGCACTGGAAGCAGAGCAACTGAGGGAGACAGTAGCCCTGACGGCCCACCACTGGATCTTATGAAGACCTTCAAGCTGTGAAATGAAATAAATGTAATAATTTCTTTACGTTTCTCAATTGAGCTGCTGCTGCTGCAGCAGCAGAAGTTTTGAAGGAAACAGAGCTCAAGGCCTTAGGGACCAGACTGAAATGAAATGAGGGAGCAGGTGGACGGCTTTTTAGCTCAAAGATTTGATAAGTAACAGATTGGTGAAGTGTGCACGTGTGTGTGTGCCTGTGCTGCACAGCATAAAAGACAGTTATTGTGTGTGTTTCAGAGAGAATGTATTGGCTGTGTGTGTGTGTGTCTCTATACCCCAGAAGTGAGCCTCTGCAGCATGGAGTGCGTACTTTGTATATTCAGGCGTGTTTGTTGTGCGTGTGGTGTTGTTGGTAATCAGCAGGCCTGCAGTGTTGAGCTTCCCTGTTATTTCAAACCAGTCGGTGTTTGTTTCTGGCTCTCTAGGAGCACTTTGCAGTGTCGGCGGTGGAAACAGCCTTCTTAAGGTGAGGAGGGGAGCAGTGCTGCTGCCAAGATTATTTTACTCCCACAGTAATGCTGATGTTTCGAGTCGGCTTGTTTTACTTGTTTCAAATAATCGTGCTGGAAATTCAGTTTTCAGCAATCTCTGTCCTGCTGCATTGTCTTAATTGGGGGATTGTGTGTAAAATGGGTAACTGTAAACCCAATAAACTCCCTTAAAGCCACAGTTAAAGCTGCATTCACACCAAATGAGGTGGCGAACATGGCACTCATTCCATTCGTTTGAACATGTGCAGGAAGCGAAAGAAAATCCAGCGGCCTGGGGGCGACAAGTTGACGCGGAAACAGCTTTTTGAAAGCGACGCAACCCGACGTCACGTAAACCTCGATGCAGAGATGTACACATTCATTCATAGATCGCTGCAGACAGATTTACTGACTTCCCTGCTTAATCCGCATTCAAGGTTATTTTCTGTGCAGATTTTGTCCAGAGGATTATAATAACGATGTAATATTATTAGTGACGTATCGAACTACGAAAGTAAAAGTAATAAGTACTTTTTAAAGCACTTAGTTTTTGCAACAATCGGTCTTTAAGTCCTCTTTCCTGCTTTCTTCCGTTACAAAGTGACACTTTCGCGACAGTGTTGCACACCCAAAGCTGATTTTGATACACACACACACACACACAGACACAGGGCCTCTCACTATGATGCGTGGCGAATGATGGAGAAATGTTCATGTCAGCAGTGAAGCGAGAGGGAGAGACCCTCAAACGCCTTTTGACGGCAGCACCGTGGAGATCTGCTCCGCTGTGGTTCTCTCTGCAAAGGATGAAACATGCCAACTGCCAGTGGAGATCAGGCAGTAGAGGAAATGTGTGCTCAAACACACCTCACTTACTCTATTACATGACGAGGACAGTCGGTTTCATCATCGCGTCCACACTTCCCCCGAATGATCGACGGCTCAGAGGGAAACACAGCAGCAGGTCCGCCCTGCTGTGGATTTAAGTCGGTAGAGATCTGACGGAAAAACGTCACACACGTATCTCATGCAAAGCAGGTAACTTACACACACACGCGTTTGTGAGATCGTCTGTGCTACAACACTTCACTGACTCCTCAGGCAGCTTGCATGCCAGTGCTCTGTGATTGGACCGTTCAGCTAATCTTCTGCCTCGTGTGGTGTCAGGACTCATCAATAGTGCAACAGGGTTAGAAGTGTTAACCGAATGTGGGCTTAACTGCTGCACCGTCTGCTTGAATCACGTTACACCTGAAGAGACTAATATATCATAGATATGTCTGCCAATGTCTGTATTGTTTTTTTAGCAGTATGTTACGCACAATGCTCTCAACCTTTTCCAGCCAGCGAACCTTTCGTAAATATCGAGGCCTTTTCTTCTTTTATGTTGAAATAGGGAAAATTGTTTTTTTCATGAAAGGTTGTTTTATTTCTTAGAACGTTTCAAAATATGAAGAGATTGTGTTGATGCATGCCAAGACGAAACATGTGGGCCTCAAGCCTCTGTTCCATGAAACCAAGTTCACCTTCATAAATCTCCAACAAACCATCTATAGATGATAGAACATGCACAGAACCCTTAGTTAAATGCAACAGGACACCTTCAGCCATCGCTATTTAAGGAGCAGTCATGTGAATACTGTTGAGTGACTCCTCGTTTGGATTCATTTCGTTTAGAAATTGGCTCATGTCTCATCAGCCGGCAGCCGTGGCCCCCGCGAGTCCTCGCCGCCACCAAGACTTTGCCTCGTTGACTCATTTGTGCATCTGTGTCCCGGCCGGTCCCGCTAATGAGACTCTCCCTCGCTGTGCCTCCGAGCGCTTTTGGGAGAGACCGTCCAGCTGTGTGACCCAACAATACAGATGATGTTAAACACACACACACAGACATAGAGATTCAGATGCACACACTCTGGCTGTGTCAGCTCTTAACCAGCTGATTTGTCAGGGGCCTGGCCAGGCATACAGGCTAAATGTTCCCAAGTCGCGCCTGTCAAATCCCCCCTGATGCGAACGCTGAGACAGAGAGAAGCCACAATGATGACATCAAAGACACGTTGTCGTCAGACCCCAGACTCCAGCTATCAGCGTTTCTCACTGGCTGCACCTCATCCACATTTTATGACTTGTGTCCAAAGGCCCTTGCGAGTCTTTTTTTTTTTTTTTCTTTCAATTACCAATTTCTGTGTCACTGTCTCCCCTCCTGCTCCTTGAAGTCACTCATCCGCCTCAGGCTCCGAAACAAATGGCTTTGTTTTGGGCTTTTATCTCGCTCTCCTTGTTCTCTCAATGGAGACGTCGTGGTTCTTTTCCCAGGAGCGACGGATTAAAAGAGACGCACTGGGAAAGAGTCTTTTGGTGATCTGCTTCGTCAGACGGTTGGGATAACTCTCTCAATCAGCACGTCCATGTTTAGCGAGCAGTCGTATGAGACTGTGTGGAAGATCGACTTTGATTTTCTCGAGTTTTGACATCAACGGTTGCAGACTAATGGGATGTGTCGAGCCGCTACGCTGTATCGCTGTGGTCTTGGTCACTGAAGCCGACTCGTAAAATTTCACTGTTGACTTCAGGCTCTGAATTAGCTTTCAGTCGCTGTTGATACCACAACTTATTAATGTTCTTCACGTTACTTTACATTAGTTTGGGTTTGCTCAGAGGGAAATATAATGTTTTTAAAGCAGAAGTTCCACCTTTGGGGAAATTTTCTTATTTGCCTTCTGGCAGATAGATGACATGAGATCAATACGACTCTGATTTCTTCCCAGCAGTTGGTTAGCTTAGCTTATAACAAAGGGCGCAACCGCTAACCTGGTAAGAAAGCCCACCTCCACCTCAAGATCCCTAAGGAACACATTTTATTTAGTTTGTTTAATCCGTGCAAAAACTGCAGTGTAAAAACGTCACGTTTTCCATTTCCGACGGGCATGTGTGCCAAACAGTTTCTAGGCTCTGAGCACTAACGTCCTGGAATCGCCGGTTGTTCCCGTTGGTTGACACTTGATGCTTCCGGGTAAGGACGGGTCCTTTTACGTCAGGTCCTACAGAGGCTCGCCAAGACGCCCTCCTAGCATTCGGAGAGCACACAATGGAACGATTCACCTCGTCCACTTCAAAGCTGGAGAGCACGTGATCATCAGCCAATCGTGTGCCAACTCATTAACAACGATGTGATACTGAAGTCTACACAGAAAAACCTACATAAGGAGGATGACATTTACACGGGGAGAGTATAGGCAAGATGAGAACAGTGATTCAAATCATGAATTAATCAGAAACAACAAAGTGAATTATTAACCATGTTGTGTTCACATATTATGCAATATACGTGTTTTACTTTTAATTATGTCAAAGAGACGTTGTGGAGGTCTTGCATGAGCGTTCCTGAAGTGCCTGTGATGTTTTATGCATGGCCCGGACCCACGGTTTTGGTGCATGTTCAGAGAACAGCCCGTTCAGCCTCGCTGCGCCCCGGCGTGGGCTGACTTGGTGGAAAGTGTTGACCTTGTTTTGTGGCGAGCGTGTCCCAATGCTGTGCACTCTCGTTTAAGTCAAGTGTGCTGCAGGCTCAAATCAGCACTCGGCTGATGTCCCTGAAAAACAAGTGGTGACTTGGAAAGTTCTGGGGTGGTTTTTATTCTTCTTTTTTTTTTTTGCATGTGTGAAGCTCAGAAACTTTTTGTTTCCAGAAAATATGCCAGACACTAAGGGCCTGATTCACATACGGTAAATCCTTCGACAAAATGAGTTCTCAGTCTGCTCATTATCAGTGTCTGAATTAGCCAAGACAGCAGCTTAATATGCAACCAGCAAATCTGGCCGGGGACTTCCGTTACATGGCGTCCTTACATCCCTCCTGTCTCAGTCTCTGGAACGAAATAAAACCAAAAAAGCCACAATCATTGTAAAACACAGTTATTCCACAATTTTCAAGCAGGATCGAAGTCTTGGTCAAAAGCATCGATTTTCTGTTCAGTTCTGAATATGTTTTTTGTTGTTAGTTCTTCAGACGTGCTTTTTGGGATTTTTTTTATTCCCTTCCCCAGAATTGAAAGGCGTAAAGCTGGCAGCAAATTCACTGAGCAGTTGTGAAGACCCCGGCGCATATGTGACTAATTTACGCTTTTCTTCCATTGACGTCTCCCCTCTCCTGCCCATACCTGAAAAAAAACAGATTCTGTATTGGTGGAACATCCATAATAAATACTGTCATAAATACATATTGTAAGCTATTTTGCTCAGTTCACTCTTCGGGAAAGTGAATTTAAGTTCCCTCTGGTACGCAGTGATGCCAGCGGTCTAGGGCTTTTATTGTGAAAGGTGAGGAGTAAGGATGCTGTACTAAAGCATTATGGGCTGCCAATGTGGAGGGAATAACCTTAATACACTTCATACATGTGGCTGTTTGCGCTGCCCTGCTCACATTAAATGCACAGGAAGGAGCAGTGTCGAGATAGCTTGATGTGCGCAGACGGCATCAGCCTTGTACCTGCATCCGTATGCCACAGCAATTTCTGCTCGGCCTTCTCGCTCCTCTCTGCACACGAGAGACTGCACCTGGCCTCTTCAGCCTTCCGTCTCTTCCGTCGGACGAGTTCGTCACGATGTCAATTAGTGTTTTTCGCTGCTCCGACATCCATGAAAGCAGCCAGGGGTGTCCCTCATCGCGTTGACACGGCATGAAAGCCACGCTGGCACGCACGTCCTAATCTGTCACATCACATTTACCCGGTCCTACTGCGCCCATTGTACCCGGCACGGAGCAGAGTTCAGTGATCCACGCTTATGCACTACTTGGGGCGACAGTGAACCTCTCATCTACTCTCTGTTTTGAAAGTTCTCTCTGGCCACTGTACTGCCTGTCATCTACCAACTTTCTGGTTGGTTCGCAGTGGAAGAATGCGAACAAACTGCACCAGGAATATGCAGCCAAAGGCCGTAAAGTCACTGTGCATGGCACAATGGCAGAACCCTTGCCATTGATTGGTTGTGGTGGTTAGATCTGTGTCGCGCTGGGAGAAAAGTGTGACATTCTTCATGCATTACTCTCTGTGGTTGTTTCAGTTGTTTTGACAGCGACAAAAAAATATATCTTTTACGGTAATTGAATTCATGTATTCAGAAAAAGACGTGCTAATTGTGCATCAGAGTCTCCCCGAGTAATGAAATAAACATGAAAAGGTCAAACCACTGATTCATTTAACAATTGAAAAATTGATTTTTTAATTAATTTTTCTTCTGGATTGTAAGAGTTAGAGTCAATACTAATATATTTTTAATTTACAAAATTAAAACAAAAACTGAAGGTCTCCAAATGCAATATTGCGGACTCTTCTTCTGTTCTGCTTCTCAACGACTACCGGTACGATTTGCTTTTTTAAATGTGTGTTGTATTTATCTAATTGTTTGATTGTTATGGATCATATTATCTTTTCAAATCAGGGGCAGTGAATGCTCATTTGACCGTGCCGAATTGTTCTTCAACATCAGCAACCAAATCACAAAATAAACACAAATATGAAGGTAAAGTGTGGAGCATTGCTTGTTATGGGAGACGTGGTATGTGGAGGCCTGGTCATTATCAGCATTAGTTGGCTTAACACCTATTCAAGATCTGATCCTGCACAGCGACAAGACATAATTACTCCAGAGCCACAGGTCATTAAGGGGGCTTTCACAAGCCACAGGGTCAGATTATGTTCCCACTGCAATCTGACCCCGCTTGTGAGAGGTCTCGGCCCGATTCCTAGCGAACCCATAGCGCTGTGTTTTGGTCCGCACCAGAACACCATTACTGCGTTCACAACTGCCCAAATCAAATCGGATTTAAACAGACTAACTGTTGACATCGTCTCATAAGCAACATGTTCCCTTAAGACGGCATGTGTTCTTAAGATCCGCCTTCCTCCCGTTGTGATTTCAAGAGCTCTTTCGCTGGAAACAGCTGCCTGTTGCATCTGAAAACATCACTGGTGGGAACGCTATGGAAAAACAGTGAAGCTGTGGGCCGTAAAAACCAAAACTATTAGTTTAAAGCTCCGTAAGTCTGCGGGGGACTGCAGAATCGGCTGATAATTCTGTGTTGGTTCATCACTACGAGCGACCCCTTTACACGTAGTCATGTAATCCATTGTTGGAATTAAAACGAGTGTATTATGTTCGTGTGATGAATAACGCTTCATGTTGCCACTTTAACCTCAGCTCTCTCACTCTCTCTCTCTCTCGCTCTCTCGCTCTCTCGCTCTCTCTCTCGCTCTCGCTCTCTGCAGGATGCCAAGTTTGTGGAGGAGAGGAGGAAGCAGCTGCAGGGCTACCTTCGCACGGTGATGAACAAACTGATGCAGACGCTGCCAGAGTTCACAGCCCGCCCCACCAAAGAGACCCTGCTGTCTCTGCTGCCTTTCTGTCTGTAAGTGGACACACACACACACGGGCATGTTGGACAAATCAATCAGGGAATGTGTGTGTCTCTGTGACTTTCTTTGAATACTCATAGCATTAGATGGTGCTTTGAGTTGTGTTTTGTCCAAAGCAACTCAAACATGGTGGAATCCAAATAATATACCTCTTTAAAAATGTAGAGCTGCCTCTAATCTTCGCAGAAATCCCACTATATGCTGTGGGTCTAAAAGGAAAAACATCAGTTTTTTGGACAATACTTTGTCTGCTTATACCAATTTAATCGACAAGATGTTCTGACAGAATTAGCTGTTTGTGGCAGTAGTTGTTACCGGATACAAACAGGGAGGACTAATGTCACTGACGATGCCAAATCCCTTGTAAACAAACTTTCAAGCGTTTCCCCGCGTTTTACACTCGCACACCTACACAAGTGTATTTGTTCTCTCACACGCACATTCACACACACTCAGATCCAGCAAGTGTGAAAGTGCACGATGCCCTGGCTGCCCACCTCCCGACCAGGCTCCGTCTGAAAATGAGATGTTCCAGTCATTGCCTGTCAACATTCACATCGGTTTCCACTCAGTCAGCTGTCACCGACCGACTGGAATGTCATTTCCTCTCTGGAGACATCTGAGTCATCGGGCTCAGGCAACAACAACATAGTTGGCATAGATGTGGACTCTTCACTTTGTGGCCTTTGCTAAAGGCCACAATGTGTAGAGTTCTTCTGTGATGATGGCCTTTATTACAAATAATAATCACGGCACGCGTTTCTATTCGTAGATAAAGGAGAAGAGTGCAGTCTAAGTGTCCCTGGGCTGGGGACTGAACGAGACCGCTTGAAACGGGTCTCACTCTGGTTCTGGATCAGACTCTGGTTCTGGATCAGACTCTGTGGTATGTGAGCAATGCAGACCGACCACCGTTCTGTGTGGAAGTAGATGTGTGATTTCATATTGAATACATTGGATGAACTACTAAATCCAGCTGCTTATTGTGAGACCAGTCCAGCGATCTCCGAGGATCGCATGAATTATCCGAGATCATTTGGTAACCATGGTAACAGATGTGCACATTTTCCCAGATACATCAGGAGGAAAATAAGTGAAACAGAGGCGTACTGCTCTGTGTATGCTATCTGTTGCTTCAGTCTATTCCTACCTGGTCTAGATTAAATAGCACACACAGTATTTTGTGATAATAATTAGAATCTGAAAGGTAACGAGTAACTTAAGATGTCAGATTAGTGGAGTAGATAGCAGGTAATGGATTGCTAAAGTAAAGTACAAGTACCTCAACATTGTACGAGTAGCAGTATTGTACTTTGACGTACAGGAGTTGGCTCTCAGTCACAGGAATGAGATCGTCTCTGCGGGTCATGTGACACTGATGGTGCAGGATGACGTCACTAAAACTGTCCAATGAATGAGCTATGTCTCAGTCCATATAAAGATGGCCGACATGAAGGCTCCCCAAAAGTCAACCCAAAATATCTTCCTCTGGCGGCATATAAACCCCGCCCCCTCCATCTTATTATCTTATTTTATATGACATGGGGTTGACGCAGCAGAGGAACGACCATCACGTTAACGCGTTTGCACGGCGCCATCTTGAGCATCACATGAAGTAAAGTTGATGCTTCAGGACTTTTACTTGCATGTGCAGGTTTTTCTGGGCCCGCTGTAATATGTGCTGACACTGGATTTTTCACGACCACGACGCAATGGAATCGCAGCCGACATCGAATCAACACCGACCAGCATACCATGATATTTTTGGCTTGTGTGTGTGTGTGTATTCAGGCATACGCTGTAGTTTGTCGCCGATGCTGCGCTGAGGCCTGCCGGTGTTGTCATGGTGTTTAATGGTTTAACATGATGAAACCTGCGCTGGTCTAACATCTTCAGTGAGGGATGAAAGCCTGATTAGTCGGGTCATTAACTTGATGAGCGGGGGCGGGCAGGAACACGGAGAAGATGCAGCGGTAAGCGAGAACGCTGTTTGGCCGCAAAGAGAAACCGTACTTTGCTTGATTATGCAACAACACTGCACACTGTCAATTCTCAAATAGTGGCCAAGTCTCAGATATGATCCAGCACAAACGGCTCAAGGCCCGTTGCCAATATAGGCGGTGTATGAACATGGTAAATTCAGCAAAATATTCATTTCCACGGCCCTCATGCCACTGTTTATGGACATTAATGGACTAAACATAAGATATGCTTCCTCACATTGTTCACTTTCACTGTGAATGTTACCAGATGACTATGTGGCCACAAGTTAGCATGATTTTAAATATTTTTATACATTTTGTTGCTTAATTTGTAACCCAATGGCAAAGCCTAGACAATGATGGAGAGACTCAAACGCCAGGTAACAGACGTTCTGGTGCATTGAGAGAAATTGAAGCCAGTGGAGAAAATGACAAGAGGCGGTTTAGTGAGAAAGATGAAGAGGAGCCTGGAGGTGCAGGGAAAGAAAGCTGGTCTGGGGTCTGAAGAGGAGACAGAGGAAAGAGAGAAAAGAAGGGAAGACTGATTGTGGTCCAGCACATCAGATCTCCTGCTGAGGCACTTGATCAAAACTGATGCTGCACTGACCTAAACGCCTGATTGTGGGTTTTTTGTTTTGGTGACACTATTCCTGTTACAAAGCCAGAAAAGGTTTACTCAGAGAGAGAGAGAGAGTGTGTGTGTGTGTGTGTGTGTGTGTGTGTGTGTGTGTGTGTGTGTGTGTGTGTGTGTGTGTGTGTGTGTGTGTGTGTGTGTGTGTGTGTGTGTGTGTGTGTGTGTGTGTGTGTGTGTGTGTGTGTGAGTGAGTGAGTGAGAGTGTGAGTGAAAGGAAATGTACTGGGAATCATTTATTATTCAGATAACTTATCACCACACCCCGTCTTTTGCTGTTAGACAATCACTTTGATGCATGCTTGGGTTTGTGTACCTCTGTATCCTAATTATGCACCTCTGCAGTCAAATTATTCAAATTCCAACGGTGCCTGGAAAAGTTATTATCCTGCACAAGTCAATATCCTGTCCAAATGGGGGACCAGCACATGCTGAGAGCTGGAGAAAGAAAGCGGATAAGCCTAATTCATTTAGCACATTTAGCCCCTTTGCCCGGTGTGATATGAATAAATGAGATGGCTTGTGGTTTTGACTCCACACGCTGCCCCCAATTTAGTACGATTTTTGCTGATATAACTCCCCATTGCATCGCTTTTTGGCCAACCTTGGTCAAGTTCAAAACGTGCGACTGCGCTCCTCATTGAGCTTGCCTGGCACGGCGGAGAGTGGTACTTGTGCCACTGATGAATGTGCATTCAGTGCCAGAGGAAAACAGAATGATGTTCGCCTTATTAGCAAAGCTCAAGCTGTTCCCATATTATCTGGTCCTACCGCCCCCCCCCCCCCCCCCCCCCCCCCGGGGCTGATGAATCGGGACGGTTGAGACAGAATCTGTGCTTTCAGGCCGGTCTCTTCCATAGCTCGGCCTATTTGAACATGACGCCCTTCTACTGTGCTGCTTTTTAAATTTTTTTTTAGCCCCTACTGCCTCACATACAAGCATATGGCCCGCGGTGACTCTATCAGCCTCAGCATGAGTGCATTTATTTATAGCTTGTGTTGTTCTTGTGGGAATCAAACTCCAGGACCTCCCAGACAACCTTAATCACAGCGCTAGCAGCTGGGACGCTTCATTGAAGAGGCCGGTTGGACACCGACGGGGAAATGCCCTCTGCCTCTTCGTTGTTTTCAATATTAAATCAAAATCCCTTTTGTCAAAGAAGCACTTGAACCCACCGCTTCTATTAACCAAATCACTGCTTCGTCACAAGCAGCAGGTCAGAGGTCGCCGTCTTGGCGATGAAACGCAGCAAGAGCATTCAACTGCAGGCTCTTCCCCCGACGGGTGCCTCTCGTTCCTCCTCGTTGTTATCGGATGAGACTCGGGGATCGGGGGTTCACATGTCGTGAAGACGGTCGTCGGGGTAACTGGGGCAATGATGTCATGAAGCTGCCGAGATTATATCCTCCTGAGTAACGAGAAGCCAAATCACATCATAGCACCACGGGCCTGTCGATCTGTGGATTCCTCAGTGGCGTTCACAGAGTTGTAGCAAGAGCAGTACTCCTCATTTAAAGAGGGTGGCGGCTTGTTTGAGCCTCCGAAACTAAAACATTACAGAAACAGTTAAAGGGAACATTTAAGCAGTTGTTTATCCATCTGACCTTCAACTACGGCCTGCTGCCTGTTTGCAGAATGAGACTAGAATATGGCATATTTCTAATGAATTGCACTTTCAGTACATTGCACTTCTTAGTTGGAACACCAGTTGTCGGCGCCTACTTGACCTACATTGATTACTAGCCGATTAAAACGTTTACCTCAGTTGATCACGTAAACATGGCAGAACGAGTACAAGGGGAAGTGTGTTTGCTTCATTTGCAAGGAATCCGTTGCAGTGATAGAGTACAATGTCAGAAAACACCATGAAACCAATCGGTCTCACACTAACACGGACACTGGCGCGTTGGGGTTTCTGGTCTAGAAACAGTTCTCATCCTGTAGCCTTTTCGTTTGTATTGTTAAAAGGGAAATGTACAATATGAACAAATATGTAAGCTAAGCAGGTTATGAACGAAATGACAATCTGAAGACTAACCAGCACTACAATACAAGAGCACAGCGTCACAAAAGCTCCATAAAGCCAAAACCAAAGACAGCATTTTCAACCAACATTAGCTTTATGCACAGTTAATGCAGAATCATTGAGAGTCAGCGTATTCGGTGCATGAAAGCGTCTATTTGCTGCTCTGACAAATGTCGGGTTTTCCAAGAGAAGGTCCTCTGGCAGGAGGGAAATGATGCATTTAAGTCTCCAGATGCAGCACCAGTGGCTTGTTTGAAGAATAAACTGGGTAATGATCTTTGCCAGATGTTCATTTAAAGCCCATGGCTCCTTTCTCCTCCTTCTTGCTGTCTTCTCATTCAGAGACACACCCCAGGCCAACGACGGCGGGTCCAAGACGCCCCGGTCCAAAACGTCATCCCGCTTCCCCAGACTGGGCCGCAGCCGCAACCAGGAAACCAGACCTGAACCCCAGAGTGGCGACCTTTAACCCCCCCCCCCCATGAGCCGCTGAATAATAATCTCTCACTGTATAGGCCGAGGAGGACCTGTGACACACAGGCTCACAGTGTGAGGACATTAGGGGTGTCTGACGGACCTTCAGAGCCTTGCAGGTTAAAGGCCTCGGTGGAGGTTTGGATGCGTCTCGGGGAAATGTGTCTGTGCGTCGCCTGGCTGAGTAGAGGACAAACGACTCGCCTGAGGCGGCCGAGCAGTGGACCCAATCATACAGCGCCTCTTACCTCACTGAGACACAAAACGACTCTCTGCAAACTGCACAGGACCTGGGCTGCTCTCTCTAATCTCAAACACAATGAGACGATGGAGAGCAGGTTTTTTTTCTTCCTCCGCTCAGTTTTGTAGTGACGGTGTTTCTTGGTCACAGTGCCTGCAGTGTTTTGTAGCTGCTTTCCTGCTCGGGGAGCGGATTGAAGTATTATCTGGGGAAATGAATTTTGCTTTCCAGCTAATGTGTCAGCATTATAGTGCCATTACATTTTAGATGATGATTCACGATCTCTGCTGTGGACCACAAGGCAGTGGGTATTCCTTCTTCCTACTACTGTTATATCATTATATTATCATCATGGCTAATGGAAGATCTGCAGTGAAAAAGACATTTAATCACCTGTATCAATGTATTTGTTTCACATTATTTGTGTTTAACATGTTGGTCTCTTATCGAGTTGACTGATTGCTAAAATGAAGCCCTAAAACAGTGAAAGAGGAGTGTTGTCCTCTGTCCCCTAATAGTTTTTGGACAGTCCCTTTTCGAGAAAGTTCTTAAATACGCATACATTCTTGTGGTTTCTCCTCTCAAAGGTATCTTTTCACATGTCTGAGGTCCGTCTCAGACACCTGCTGTGACGCATACGATCATTTTTTTCGTCTTAAATGTTTTTGGGCAGAAATGGAGGGAAACAGTTTTCTCCATTACAATAGATGGGCGAGATGTGTTTCAATAGGTTTACCCTCAACCCCACTATGACTACACTATACAACTCCACCATATCACATCGATGTGGGGCCAGGTCGGCTGGCTGTACTGAAAAATGTTTCAATGTTTAAGGATTGTTTAACTCACGTGTCTTAGCTGGATTTAATGCGGCGTTATGTTGCAAATAGTGTTTACGAGACGAAACACTTGGAAGAAGCGCTGCTTGTTAGAGTGCAAAGGAAAGCGCTGCTGAGCATCAATCCATATGTATGGGATACCCGAGAGTAGGCCGCGTTCAAACGAGGACTGATTGTGTTAGAAGGTTGTCGGAAAAAACTCGAATCAAAGGGTCGGCTGGCAGAATGGAAAACACCGTTCACCGTCTGGGAGGGGAGGGGGGGGGGGGGACACACGAGGCTTGTGGGTTTTAATGAAGCTGTTCTTCTCACACAGACGTGACCCTCGCGAGTAGCCGTCTGCTGGGAAACGCGGTGCGCTGTCGGGACGTTGTCGTGGGGTCACCGTCAAATAGAGATTTCTTTCATGAGACCTTTTTGCAGAGGGATTCTGTCTGTGGTTCAACATGTGGGGAAGAAAAGGACACCGGGTGTGGAAACACTTCAAGGAATTACTCTTCATTGGTATTCTTTTTCTCCTCAATCGGAAAACAAAATGCCACTGCTGTTGCATCGTATCGAGAACATGTAATTTGTGGCATTCTTTTTATTAAAGACTATTCTCTGCTGTGATACAGTAAAAGCACAGACTTGGTGATATTTGAAGTGTAGTACTGCCTTATTGGGAAAATCTGCCGACAGCGTCCTACTACACCGCCGACCAACGGAGAAGAACACTGGTGGGTCTAACTTTCGCTGCATGAATATCCACATTGTACATGTTGTAATGCACGGGGTCATTATTGAAAAGACGACGCCGATTTAGCATTGCACTCCTATAACACTCTCACAATGTGCAGATTGTCTGGGAAAGCTTTTCAACGCCTCACTATTATAAGCAGTGTTTGCTTATAAGGTCCATGAGCACCTCGGCCCACTGTCCCGGTGCTGACGTCACGCTGGTCTGCTGACAGACGCCTCAAAGGAAGCGAAGGAAGCTGCTAATGTGGCTGTAGTAGCCAACATGGATGTTAACGATCCAGGATTTAAAATACTCCAGAAGTTGGCTTTTGCAGATGTTGCATTCGAAAGTAAAATGACGACATTTGTTTGAATCTCAATGTTTGCTGAATAACGCTTTATCGTTAACTACACAGGGCCCCTTTAACCCTTTAACCCTTTAACCCAGGGTTTCTTCTATTGCGTGATGCCCTAAATGCTAAAAACATCTCGGTGCTGTTGAGATCACACAAGTACGAGCCTTTCGTTGCCAGGTGTCTTTGTTTACCTTGTTGCTTGTTCAATCCATTCAAAGCCATTTTTTGGGAAAGGCTGCAGTTTTAGTTTTTTTCTTCCTGCACTGGGCATGCCGGGTCGGTAGAGAGGGAACAATGGCGAGGTTGTGCTAAATGCTCATTGTCCATTGACCAGAAAATTGGTTACGAGCCCGTTAAGGAGGTTGATTGACTTTGGCAACGTTGGACACGTTACACACGACCGGATGCATGCAAGCCAAGTTCTCCAAGCGCTGACACGGCACTTCTCCTGCAATGTTTCTATTGTTTTCATAGAATGGAATAGAAAAGCACTGGCTGGGCTCTCACATTTATTTGTGAGGAAAAAGTGTAACTAACTACATCCTATGGAAATGTGTGTATTACGAGATGCTCTGCCTGTGTACAACTCTTATGATAAGTCGTATCATTTGGTAGATTTGGCGTGTGGAAGGAGATTGGAGGGACAGAACGGAAGTCTGACTTCTCATTAACCGCGAAACACCCGGGAGACGGCAGGAGAGCAGCGGTGAAGTGTTTGACGATATTTTTGTTGCCCTTTGCGACAATTTTAAAGAGTTCCATTCAACATTTTACCCATGAACTGGCTACATAAGAGAAGAGAGGGCTGTCTCAGTCAAACCCGGTCCTGCCAGGCCAGAGTCCTCAGTAGACTAATGACCAACTCACATCTGTAATTACCACAGCTGTAATAACACCGTCTCTATTTTACATTTACAAATGACTCATTTAATTCACTACAAATATTGTGGTACACCAGCTGGAAGTGATTCGAGCACTTGCTGCCCCACGGAGCGGTTCTGCGCAGCGTTGATCCTTTCAGGCAGCGCTTCCTCCCAGATGCTGCCCTGATTAAACCGCAATCAGACACTGAATGTTATGCAGTGGGGATTCCAGTAAATGCCGTGGTTGCAGTTTGTGTGTAACCATCCTGCTGACTGAGGCGCAGCATGTTTACAGTCTGTGCTATATTCCCACACTGACATGCAGAATTGGACATTTGGTCAATGTCCTCAAGCTAAAATAAACGTGTGTGAGTAACGGGTCGTGTAGTCCAGTCAGTGTGTTTAAAAAAAATAAATTTTGGACTCGAAAAATGAAAGGAAAAATCCTTGACTCTCCAACCGGAGACTGAAAGCTTTTACCGTTGTTCACGACTGAAGGAGGACGTTGTGTAACTAAAGAGCGCGCCAGCTGCTGAAGAATAGATCGGAGGTGAATGCAGCACAGGTGAGCACCTTCTCAGAGATGTTTTGGAGAAAAGCAACATGGATCATTTGGGCCTCTTACTATTATTTAATGATTCATCAGGGATTCATGTACACGGTACAAAGAGGGCAAACTAAAGATCACTCCACGAGTTTAGTGTCCTTGTGACTGCCAGTCAAAGTATGAATGCATTTGCTGTTTCCCCTCCTCATCCATGTCTATATACGTCTCTCTGTGTCCCACGCTCCCTCCTCTATCCTTGAAGACATGGAGGTCCCTCTTTGCTCATTTTACAGAGCTGCATGCAATTACCCAGCTCTTACCTTTGTGGGAGGAACATCAAGGAGACGGGGAACCTGGTTTTAAACCAGGCCGCTGCATAAGCAGTGCTCCTATTTCTACAAAGCCCAATGGCCATCTCGGCATCAGGGCGCATGCTCATCGTAATGATAAAGAACGGGGCTGACGTCTCAGGCACCCTATAGACAACTGGCCCTTCAGGAAGGAGCCTCCTAGACACCAAGATGAGCGTGCGCTTCATATTTCTGCTTACTAGAAGGCCAACAGCGGATGTTCCTCAGAGCTCTTGCTGAGCTGCATCAATCTGAAATGCTTGCGTCAGTTATTACAGTAACTTTAGCTTGTGCTGCTTTTGATTGCTGGGGCATTTTTGCCTGCTCATTAAGGATACTTTTCACTCTACCCCAGGTCGCTGATGAAAAGTATCTGGTATGCAATATGTAGGGCGTAAACAGCTTCCACTGTAGAGGCTGCGCACCGCAGTCTCTGGTAGGAATGACATCCTCACACTGCTGTGTGCGCATTGATACGGCAAGTAAGTATGATCTTATTTTAAATCATCGAAGTGTGGATTTTCTTAAAACACGTTTTTGTTCACAATTCACTGGCTACCTGTGTTTATTACCTGTTCAGCAAAGAGGCAGGAGAGACCGAGAGAGACAGCCCTTCGGAGGATTTTCCTCCCAACTCTCCTGCTGAATCCTGAAACTGCGTTGAAAAATAGATTTTGGAATTGTTTTCCTCATTTCATCTTTTTCAATTTCTTCAACATCGAGCGTCGACTCCTTGCCCGGTATGTCAAACAAAGTTCACATGACCTGTAGTTCCAGGTGAGCAGGAGGGTGGAACATGTCGATGGATCACAGAGGATGCGTTCCTCTTGTATCTTATCTGAATTAAATCCCAAATTAAAATGTAATGGATTATGTTAATTCATATGCTCAGTTCTGGTGACATGGGAAATGAACTGTGCGATTCATCCCTAAGCTGTTGAGGGTGTTCTTCAGCGTTAATGCTACACACAGCAATGCAACGTCACCTTATCAGATGATGGATTTGCTGATTCTCGCCACGTTGGGGCCCAGATAAGAGCACGCGACGTAGCATGTTGATTTCTAGACACCGGTAAACAGGAAGGTTGGACTGTTAGCTTTCATCCATCATGAAAGCTCCAGCTTGGTCTGTAGACTACAGTTTTTTGGGGGGTTTTTGAACATCAAAACTTTTACACAAAATGCAAATATAACGCAGCAAAGAAAGATTTTTCTGAGCTTTCGCACTGCGAATAAGGCATCAAACAAGCAGGTTGTGCGGATACATTTAAATGTATAAAGGCCTTTCCTATATATCAAAAACAAAAAAGTAAACTTCACAAGGCTCTCTTTTGTTCTTGTCCTCTGATTTGACTTTGTTTCCTTTACCCGCAGGCTGCTGGCGTGTGTGCCCAGAGTCACAAGAACCAAACCATCTTCAAAACGCCGCAGTCTCCCCGTCCACTGGTGCTCATTTAGTCAGTTATCTCTTTATGTAGTCGAAGTCCTACGGCAAGTGTCCTTGTTCAATTTCATCATCAACCTCATGCGGGTTTTTTAAGTCAAGTTTAAGTTGACTTGAAGTCTGGGCATTTGTCAAAGAAAACCATAACTATTTGAATATAGTTTTAGTCAAGGAAAACGGTTTCGTCTATTTTAATCTTATTTTTTTGTCATCAGATCACAGTTCTGTAGGCTAGTTTAGCCAAAATACCCAGTGGGCAGAAAAAGCCGTTGCCATGTTGAATCAAGAATACATTTTAGACAGACATATCTCAATGAACCATAAGCATTTAAAACCATGCGTAGCAATTTTGCCGTTTCCAATCTGAATTCTCAATTACTTTGAGGTTCAGTAAAACATCATGTTTTGATGCACTTTAGTTATCACTGCATCTGCAGTCTTGAGACTGCAGATGCAGTGATAACTAAAGCATTCACTTTATTTTTCATAATTTGTGCTTCTTTAAACACAGCGTCTCTTTACGGTTCACATATAGAAACGTGCTCCGCAAAACATCCCGTGCAGGTCAGGAGACAACAGATGTAAATGATAAGGTATGGAGCGGTGCACAGACACTTTGTTCATCCATTCATGTGCTGTAGGTTTCAACCTATAAGTCAATGCACCGTGCTGAAAAAGCAAGACGGTTGTTGTCTTTTTGCACTTTTTGTTCGTATTTTCTTCCTAGACACTTCCTAGACTGTGTAAATCGAGTTTTAACACTTCTTGGATCATGAATTAATAAACAGAAACAGGCAGTTTTTATGTTTGCTGAACAATTCCTTAAACTAGGATTTTGTTCCTAAGGCTGCATGAGAATAACGGAGAAAAACTGTTATTTTCTGCAACATATAAGCACAAACTGAGGTACCACCTTGAGGTACCTTGGACCTGCAAATTCAGGTTTTTCCTCCCATTTTCCTCCATCAATAACGGCGGCTGAGACCCATCCACACGACGTTATTCGAAACCGCCTTTCGAGCAAGAGGAGGCGTGGGAGTAGAATGGCGTTGTAATTGGACACTTAATCACAGGAAGTGGTGTTTTACGGCCCGAACTGATGACCCTTAACAGAAGCGAGAGGTGGGTGTAGTGGTGGAGGAGAGAAGATCTTTGATGAGCCTGATGTAGCGACACTGGCCGAAATCCTGCTGATGTTGGCCTAAAGAAAGCGAGCTCACGTTTTTTTTTTGCCTCCCCCTCTCTGTCTCCCTCTCCCTCTTCTCACCTGGTACCAGTTTCTGGCTGCAACATGCCATTTTTAGTATTTAGCTCTGAGGCAGAGACTGCTGGACCCGGACAGTGATCCCTGTCACTACCACTGAGACACTGTGTCTCTTCACTGGAGCACACAGGCAGAAAGCAAAAGAGGGCAAAGAGAAGTCGGAAGGGTGCAGACAGAGTAGGAATTGACAGATGTGGAGCGCAGGAAGAGAGGAAAATGGGGGGGGGGGGGGGGGGAGTGAGGAGGCGATGAGAGGAAGTTACGGAGCGGTCGAAACAAAGGGAAGGAGAAATGAGCAGAGAGGCGTGGAGAGAGAAGAAGGAAGACAAAAAGGGAGAGAATTCACAAGATTAAGACAAAAGATGGAGATAAGGGACAGAAAGGACGCTTCCCTCCTCTTCAGAAACGGAAATGGAGCGTACAGAGGAGACAGAATTCAAAGCCGAAACGCGCCGCACCGGATCTCATGTGCCTGGAACGAAGGTCAGCCTCATTTGTTCTTCGTGGAGACGAAGGGGGTCCTTCATGTGACGAGAGAGAGCGATGGCGGGAGCACAAAGGGAGGTGAGAGATGAGGCCGGCCCGTCGGTGATGGGGAAACATGAAGGTTGATTCCATCCGGTATGTTCTTGTCAGACACTCACACACTGAACTGACAGAAGGGGGATACATTTGACTGTCAAACAGGAACAAAATGATGTGGTTTGAAGTCCTGGCCGAGGTTCTTACTCATCAAGTACATGGCGGGTCTTGCGTGTCTGGAGCCCGAAGTGACAGCGGGAACATTTTGAGTTCGGAACAAATCAACTCCTAAGGTGCGAAAATGACACGGGACTCAGATGAATGTTTAAAAATAGGTTTGAAATTAAACACAAGAAAAAAGTGACGTCACCTTGATCACATTTTATTAAAATGAGGCGTCAAACCTCCACAAATATGTTTTTTTTTGTTTTTTTGTGTCGCCAGCCATTGCAGCCACACATCCTGTCGCCTGGTTCTACTCCACTGAAGTGCCCACGGTTCAGATGTGTTCACTGATTCAGATGGAGAAGAGGAAAGAAATAATTAAGTGAAACAAAATGGCAATTCAGTCCGATGATGAAGGGCTCCAGACCTGTTGCACGTGTCACAAATAGTTTGACTTCAGAATTATGAAGCTGTGGAATTTGTAGTTTAAATGAATTTGTAGTTTAAATCTGATACTTGAAGCAACTCAATGATTCAACTGAAACAAACGTAATGCAAAAATGAATTGGCTCGTTAGTTTACTGAGTTTCTTTTTGTCCGATTGTTTTTAATAACAGCATATTTTAACTGATACAGTTCGGCATTGTTCTCCAACAGCTGCCTCAGAGGCCTCACTCAGTCCAGTGTCGTCCTCTGTCCACCCTACAGTGTCACATGGTCTACTGCAGGCTAATATTCTCTCCGTCACATGATCGCCAAAGCTGGACGTCTTGTTACTCTCGTATGAACATTTTTGTGAATGAAACTTTCCCCAAAACAGAGAGCAACAAGCAGCTTCATGTGGACATTTTTGGGCCATCAATTCTGCAGGGTCGAAGAAAAATCCACATCCTCAACCCACTTAGACAAAGAGGACGTGATAGAATTTCACTGGCTGTGAAAACAACAACCATCCGTCCTTCATTGTTCCCCTTTTGTTCTCCGGTGTGAACGCATTACATACTGAAAACCAGATTATAATTAATATGTAATATGGATTTGAAAATAATTGGCTTTACTGGGACACTCTGAGAAGAACATAGCGCAGAGTCATTGTTAATGCCGTCAGTAGCAGCTGTGTTTTTCCTGCTGTGACGAGTCAAAATGTCTGCTGTGAAAAACACCACGAATGTAATGAAGGAGCGACTCGCCGCTGCCAAACATTCAAACCAATTGTGAATGTTTTTCTTCAGCAAAATAAGCAGCGCGTGTAGCCGAGCTCTGCTTTCTGTGAGGGAAGATGAATCCAAAGCTGCAGTCTGACTGACGCCTGGAGTCGTCGGCTGCATAAGCGGAAAACACCATTCATTTCTAAATCATCAGATCAATGGCAGAAACAATTGGCTTTCGAATATAACGGATTAGAGAGTGCAAACATGACTTTCTGCTGAATTAACGCTTACAAAAGAACAGATTCATGGTTAAGAACATCTTCACACAGCCACCGTCTGCCCCCCCCCCACATCCTTTTCCTGTCACTGAATGCTAAGGCTGTTATGAAAAGGTATGTTTATGCACACACAGCTTCTTTAATGCAAGAAAGTAACAGATTTTTGCTTTTGGGGAGAACACTGATGGCAGAAGTTTAACTCCTGAGTCATATGAATCCTTGTGATTTATTGCCTGTGAGAGACGACATGCTAAGCTGTGAAATATCACACTCTTAGTACTGTAGAGTCCCTCCTCGCCTACACAAGGCTTCCCTCACGTGCTGCAAGTGTTGGTGCTTCGTTAGAAGAAAGTGCATCTCGGAGAGTGTGTGTGTGTGTGTGTGTGTGTGTGTGTGTGCACCTACTTCTCTGTTGCAGTTTCCTTTTTTATTAGTGCCAGGGTGAGAATTTTATTGTTTGCACAAACTGTGTGTGTGTGTGTGTGTGTGTCCGTACCATTCTGTCGCCTGTGCTAATTACCTTTATTTCTCAGCAACAGTGGCAACTGCTGCTATTCCTGAGAAGTGCAACATCACACCATCTCAGGTCGGCCAGGCTGCTTGTGCTCGTTTTCACAGGTTATCCGCCATTTTTTTTTCTTGTTATTTCAATACAGAGTTATCGCAGCTGACAATTAGTCAGTTCTATTTTTAAAAGGCTTGTGACTGTTTTTTTTATTTTTATTTTTTGCAAAACAGGTGTCATTTTCACACGGATCGGTACATCTAGCATCCTGTTAATTACATCAAAATGATGTCAATTTATATCGCTGATCTCTCATATCTTAATTAAAGGGGACATATCATGCAAAACTCACCTTTTCAGTGCTTGTGAACATACATTTGCGTATCTGGAGTGACTACCAACCCAGGAACTGTGAAATCACACATCCGAGTCAGGCTTGAGAACTTTACCTTTGCAAAGGCAATCACAGGAGACTGGGCTTTGTTTCGGGAGCAGGCCAGACACGGAGCGTTTCAAACAGAGGCTGAATACAGGTTCATTCAGACAGAGCGTATGAGAAAGATCAAGTGTTATTTTGAGCATGAAAGCACATGAACATGTTCTAGAAGAAACCCAAAGTATGAACCTGGAAATGAGCATCAAATCTCCCCTTTAATAAGAAACATCTTTTTGAAACACTGATTTTTGGTTTGAGAATGAAGCTTGTTTTTCCAAGCTGGCATTTCTTGCAGCGCCAACTACTCATCCTCATTTGTTAAGCAGCTAAAAATGCAAAAGGAAAGCTGAGGTGATTTGGGAGGTTTTTTTTTTCAAAAATAGATAGACCAGAAAGTTATAAATCTCAGTACTTGGAGATGCAAGTATTGAGTCATTTGTATTGACATTCCCCCCCAAAGAACTCCATGCTCGGATATTTTTGAAGGTACAGTAGTTCCAGCTGTGACTCTTGTTGACAGTAAGCTGGCTGGGGCTGTCTCAGATTACATAAAACTCTCTCCATGAACCACAGTGCTCCACAAAACCTCCGGGAATCCCAACGGCGCTGCTGCTGCTGCTGCTGCTGCTGTTGTTGTTGTTGTTGTTGTGCGGCAATCCGCTAATTGTGTCTGTGTTTGCGTGTGTGTGTGCGGACACTTGTGAACCAACTGAGTCATGTGAAGCTGTTGGCGCTTGTGTTGTTATGCTTCATTATTTATGTGTGTGTGTGTATATGAGAGAGGAAAAAAGGGAGATAAAGTGGAAGAGACAGCGTGGGGGGGGGGGGGGGGGCTCTATGACAGAGAGATGGCAAAGAAGAGAGATGGTTTCCTGTTTTTCCAACGAGCCTGGCAGCTTCTTGTTCCTCTGCTCACTTGTGCTTTTTTGTCATGGGAGTAATGACATGTGGCCCAGGGCAGAGGGTGTCGTCTCCTTGTCTGATCTGGTAGACGGCCACCGCTCCACCTCCAGCTGGAAAGGCACGTCCCTGCTCCAATATGGTGCTGGAGATTAGAGCAGATAAATGGAACAGCCGGTCCAAAGAAGCCTTTGTATTCCAGTGACCGAGAACGATCTGAGAAGTGCCAATAAAGTCCAAATGATTGTGTGGATAAATACAGTATGACTGGTGGGAGGAGAAGACCTGTGTCCCAATAAACAGTCTACTAGATTCGCCAATGTTCCTCTGTTGATGACCTGACATAATAAATCAGCTTTTAAATAAAGGTCTAATACGACCTTAGACACGCTACGGGGTTTAAAACGACATCACAGATGCACATTGCAGTTTTAAAATTCAGTTTCTGCTGTGCTTGTGTGGTTTCACATTTCTTAGCTC